>NC_034203.2:1556250-1867500 GCF_002021735.2 Oncorhynchus kisutch | reverse complement strand
TGGAACCCAAAAGGGTTATACCTAGAACCCAAAAAGATTTGACCTGGAACCAAAAAGGGTTCTCCTATGGGGACAGCTAAATAACCATTTTGAAACACTTTTTTTGTAAGAGTGTAGGGCTGCCTTACAGGTGTTGTTGAGGGCAGATTTGTCCCTTGTGCTTCAACAAGTCACACACAAATAAGTATGAACGACACAAAGACGGACACACGGTCAAACCAATCAAAAACAGACAAAGACCAAGAGTTTACATTTGATTTAGGCGAGGAAGAGCAATATACAGAACAAAACACAAGCAACAACCATCAAATCTATGTACTACAAATCACAAAACAACATACTGTATCTCCCTGTATCACAATGCATCACCAATCACTTTAGATACTATTGAGGAGTATACATCTGTTCCAAAAACCACCTGCACCAAATGGTCCATATACCATCAAAACATGTTTCAATACCTTTCTGCTTTCACTGAGTCTCAATTCACCCAAATATAGTGTAAGTCAAATATATTGTAAGGTTACTTCACAATTCAGTCGATCAATATCCGAACTTAAACAACTAAGACAGATAATAATTTTGACCGCATTAATTCATTTTTCTTATGCCGCCCACAAGATTAAATTAATGAACAAAAATGGTGTGGGCATAGAGAGGAAGGTCTGCAACAGGATACGTGTGCTAGCTGTTTTCAAAGCAAAAGCTCTATTACTATCCGACGTTACCTGACCAAAGCTCCAGCTAGCTAGCTTTCGTAATATTAGTTAGCTAGATAGCTTTGGTAATATTAGTTAGCTAGCTAGCTTTGGTAATATTAGTTAGCTAGCTAGCTGTCTTACCTCAATGCTTGGAGGCTTTACTGACAGACAACAGGGAGACAGGGAGCCACAAAGCATCAAGGCTAAAGCTAGCTAGCTATTATACCAAACAGGTGTGTGTGTGCTTCCACGTGTCCGTCTGTACACTGTACAAGGATTGTTCAAGACTATCCAGCCCCAGCATACACAGCTTGGCACACAAAGTTTTGACCATTACACTGCAATCAAGTGAGTATTAATTAAGTGTCAACAATTGTCTATATGCTGTAGGTAGCTAGCTATAGGTAGTCCTTTCCTCCACTTAATAATGCCAGAGATGAAAGTAATTCAGATGGATCGTTCAATTGTTCAACCATTCAATTATTCTCAATGGTAATTAGTGAGAATAGGTGAGTATGTCTTTATATAAATAGGTAAGCATACTGAGTATGCCTCCATATAGCCACTACTACACCTGCACCACTGGGTGAGATTGAAGTTGTCCGTGTTAACAGTGACACTACACATATAAGCAGGCACAGCACTTCTGCCATTCCCTGCCTTGCATGGTTTGACTTTGTATATACTAGAGATCTCAAACTACATTCTGGACCTTGAAGCCAGTTCCACTGCCTTTTTTCATGTTTCCCTCTAATGAGTGACTGATTTATACCTGGGAAACCAGGAGGGTACAATGAATTATCAGGTAGAACAGAAGACCAACAAGCTCCGGACCTCGTAGGGTAAGAGTTGAATACCCCTGTACTAGAGTATAATTACATATTTCCCTCTGTTTTTCTAGAGAAGGACCCGGACAGTATGTAATGTATTTGACTTGTGTGTAGAATATTATTTCTCCATAGAGATGCTGGATACAGAATTACAGTACCTTACGAACCCTCACATCCTACACATGTTCAGTAGAGAAGAACATCAACAGACATGGAGCTGTTGAAGCAGCTCGACCACATCCTACAGGTAACACACACACATAGGAATCGATGAGCACACAAACAAACACATGGTCATAAGTTCCAGATAGAAAGGCTTAAAGTCTGCACCGAGGATCTTATGAGATTTATTTGTGTGTGGTGTGAGGTAACGAAGTGTGTGTACGTAAAGGGGCAGAGTGTTTCCCAATGTGCTCAGTTAGAGGGTATGTATCTGAAGGCTCTAACCTGTGTATGTGTGTGTGTGTGTGTGTGTGTGTGTGTGTGTGTGTGTGTGTGTGTGTGTGTGTGTGTGTGTGTGTGTGTGTGTGTGTGTATGTGTGTGTGTGTGTGTGTGTGTGTGTGTGTGTGTGTGTGTGTGTGTGTGTGTGTGTGTGTGTGTGTGTGTGTGTGTGTGTGTGTGTGTGTGTGGTGTGTGTGTGTGTGTGTGTGTGTGTGTGTGTGTGTGTGTGTGTGTGTGTGTGTGTGTGTGTGTGTGTGTGTGTGTGTGTGTGTGTGTGTGTGTGTATGTGTGTATGTGTGTGTGTGTGTGTGTGTGTGTATGTGTGTGTGTGGTAAGTGAAAAGGCAGACTGTGTTGTACCCTGTGTCCTCTCTGAAGGGGTTATTGTGAAGGCTCTAGCCTGCTGCTTCTGATGCTGCTCCCTCTGAGGAAGAGCATCCCGAAAAACATGACCTTGATCTCCTTTTACCAGGACACTCACATCTCAACCTCCACATACCAGTCAAAGTTTGGACACACCTACTCATTCAAGGGTTTTTCTTTATTTAAACTATTTTCTACATTGTAGAATAATAGTGAAGATAACTATGAAATAACACATATGGAACCATGTAGTAACCAAAAAGTGCTAAACAAATCAAAATATGTTATATTTGAGATTCTTACAAATAGACACCCTTTGCCTTGATGACAGCTTCGCACACTCTCAGCATTCTCTCAACCAGCTTCATTTCAATTAGGTGTGCCTTGGTTAAATGTTCATTTGACAAATTTCTTTCCTTCTTAATGCGTTTGAGACAATCAGTTGTGTTGTTACAAGGTAGCGTTCGATAGAGAATATAGCCCTATTTGGTAAAATACCAAGTTCATATTATGGCAAGAACAGTTCAAAAAAGCAAAGAGAAATGACAGTCCATCATTACTTTAAGACATGAAGGTCAGTCAATCTGGAACATTTTAAAAAACGATGAAAGTTTGTTCAAGTGCAGTCACAAAACCCATCAAGCCCTATGATGAAACTGGCTCTCATGAGGACCGCCACAGGAAAGGAAGACCAAGTTACCTCTGCTGCAGAGGATAAGTGTCATAACTTCCGCCAAAGTCGGCTCCTTTCCTTGTTCGGGTGGCGTTCGGCGGTCCATGTCACCGGCTTTCTAGCCATCGCCGCTCCCTTTTTCACGTATCCATTTGTTTTGTCTTGTTCTCTGCACACCCGGTTTTCATTCCCAATCAATCTACATGTATTTATTCCTCTGTTCCCCCTCATGTATTTGTGTAAGATTGTTTGTGTGATACGTGTTTTTGTATGCACTAGGCTTGCGTTCATTTTCTCTCGCGTTATTTCACGAAGCCTGTTTGGATACATTTGACGGTTGTGACTGTTTGTGCTCGTTTTACACTTTGCCTTGTTGGTTGGAGATTTTTGGACGCAGCTGCGTCCGTCTGTATATTCTCTCCTGCCGAAATAAAGTGTGCGCCTGTTCACAATTCTCTGCTCTCCTTCACCTGACTTCAGCACACGCCTGACAATAAGGTCATTAGAGTTTCCAGCCTCTGAAGTTGCAGCCCAAATAAATGCTTGACAGAGTTCAAGTAACAGACACATCTCAACATCAGCTGTTCAGAGGAGACTGTGTGAATCAGGAATTGCTGCAAAGAAACCACTACTAAAGGACACCAATAAGAAGAAGAGACTTGCTTGGGCCAAAAAACACAAGCAATGTGCATTAGAACGGTGGAAATATGTCACACCCTGATCTGTTTCATCTGTCTTTGTGATTGTCTCCACCCCCCAGGTGTCGCCCATCTTCCCCATTATCCCCTGTGCATTATCCCCTGTTTGTCTGTTGCCAGTCTGCCTTGTTTGTTCAAGCCTACCAGCGTTTTGTGTCTCAGCACCTGCCTTTTCCAGTTTCTCTTTTCCCGCCCTCCTGGGTTTGACCCTTGCCTGTCCTGACTCTGAGCCCGCCTGCCTGACCGCCGACCTGTACCTTTGCCCCCCCTCTGAATTACCGACCTCTGCCTGACCCTGCCAGCCACCCGGTACTGTTGCCCCTCTTCTGGTTTACTGACCCCTGCCTGCCTTGACCGGTCTATTGACGGCCCCTGTTGGGATATTAAACTACTATTTATTCGACGTGGTCTGCATCTGGGTCTAACCTTCATACCTGATAGAAATCTATCCTTTGGTCTGATGAGCCCAAATTTGAGAATTTTGGTTCCAACTGCCGTGTCTTTGTGAGATGCAGAGTAGGTGAATGGATGATCTCTGCATGTGTGGTTTCCATCGTGAAGCAGGTGTTATGGTGTGAGGGTTCTTTGCTGGTGACACTGTCTGTGATTTATTTAGAATTCAATGAACACTTAACCAGCATAGCTACCACAGCATTCTGCAGTGATACGCCATCCCATCAGGTATGCGCTTAGTGGGACTATCATTTGTTTCTCAACAGGACAATGACCCAACACACCTCCAGGCTCTGTAAGGTCTATTTGACCAAGAAGGAGAGTGATGGAGTGCTGCATCAGATGACCTGGCCTCCACAATCACCCGACCTCAACCCAATTGAGTTGGTTTGGGATGAGTTGGACTGCAGAGTGAAGAAAAAGCAGCCAACTAGTGCTCAGCATATGTGGAAACTTCAATACTGTTGGAAAAGCATTCCAGTTGAAGCTGGTTGAGAGATTGCCAAGTGTGTGCAAAGCTGTCAAGGCAAAGGGTGGCTAGAGAAGTGGTGGGTGTGAGAAGTGTTTTCACTGTTCTATGAAGTTGATGTGCATTCTCAGTTGTGTTTGATTTGATCTCGTTCTCAGACACTTCTGCCCAAATGCAAAAAGAGTCTGGTAAGCTAACACCTCAAACTGTGGTCAGAGGGAGCTGGGGTGCAGACAGCAGACAACAGATGGTTGGGGGTGGAAGTAGAGGTGTTTGGGGTGGAGAGGACGGTGGACTCAGTGGACGACATCCCAGCCATTTACCTGATGGGTAAGTTGACATCACTTCTACTTATACAATCAACCAAACAAATTTCAATGGCTTTTTTCCCCCACCAGCAGATGTCACAAAGTGCTTTTACAGTAACCCGGCCTACACCAGGGGAACCCGGGACATACAGGGCACCACTGTTCCTGCCTCTCGTTCTCCCTGTGTGATGACATATCCTGTTTAGGCACCTGGCCAGCTGAGTGCAGCTGGCTCTCCCGTCAACATGAGGATCCTGCTGCTCCAGCCCCAAAAACACATTGGCACACAGACACACACACGCACACTATTAGGAATGCTAGCCTATTTAAATGTTTGTGTGTTGTGTGTCAGAGTTAAGGGATAGTAAGACAGTGTTTGAGAAGAGGTGTCTGGTGTGAGAGGAGGACATGGAGATGCACTCCAAGTTTCTGGACAGAAAGGTGACGTATTAGTCTTTCCTTACACCCTACCATTACCAGGCTACTCTCACCTAGCCCCTTACACTTAACCGCTAACCCCCACATTTCCAACATGACCTGATGTGTGTGTTACAGGAAGAGTTGAAGGCGGAGCATGCCTTGTACCTGCAGCAGCACCTGGAGCTCCTTGCCATGATGGCCAACTTCTTGCAGTTCCTTTCACCACGAAAACTGAGCAATGTCTTGTTTGCCCTTGGACTTCTCCCCCTTCTCCTCCCACTTACATCCAGGTGGCACATTCAACACCTCTCCTTGTCAACACACTGGCTGGGTCTCAATAGTCTGTTAGCTTCCTCTCACAGGCCCTATAGTGAGGACAATACTCTTGTCATTATTATGAACATGAGGCCCTCGATCATCAAATATTAATGCTTTAATGGAAGTTTTGTATTTTAATTGTGAGAAATGTTTTACCGTTATTGTTTGACTGAGCTTCACTGAAAACAATTCCAATCAACTCTGTTGATATGGCAATGCAAGAGTTAGTTACAGTGTGTCTTATACATTTTCCATGGTTGATTTCTGTTATGAACTTTGTGGTAATTTTAGTAACTGCTACTTTGCTTTTGCTCTGATGTGATCACCCAATAAATTTGTAAGAATAAAGTTACTAATGCTATTGTTTGGATAACTTTACTGCCCTTATTTCCTAGGAAATGATCATGTATACTCCTAACACATATTAATTCATTACAAAACGGACAGCTGGCAAAGATGTACAATGATTCATAAATGTACAGAACCTGCTGCATTTACTAACAAGTCAATGTTTTTATTGTAACATAAACAAATTTAACAAAACAAACAAGTTCAAGTCAAACAACTTCACGTCAAGAAAAAATATAATCAGTTCCAACATTTGACACCCTTGAAAAAGATCAGCAAAAAAGGTGAAAAGCTTCAAGTTCCTCTGTGTACATATGAAATGGTATGCCCACACAGTGTGGTCAAGGTGCAACAGCGCCTCTTCAACCTATAGAGGCTGAAGAAATTCGGCTTGGCCGCTAAGACCCTCAAAAAACTTCAACAGATGCACCATTGAGAGCATCCTGTCGGGATATGTATCACTGCGTGGAACAGCAACTGCACCATCTGCAACTGCAGGGCTCGCCAGAGGGTGGTGCTGTCTGCCCAATGCATCACTGGGGGCATACTGCCTGCCCTCCAGGACATTTACAGCACCTGCTGTCACAGGAAAGCCAAGAAGTTCATCTAGGACCTCAGCCACCCGAGCCACGGCCTGTTAACCCCGCTGCCATCCAGAAGGGGAGATCAGTGCAGGTGCATCATAGCTGGGACCGAGAGACAGCTTCTATCTCAAGGCCATCAGGCTGTTAAATAGTCACCACTAGCCAGCCTCTGCCCAGAACAGTACCCTGCCCTGAACTTTAGTCGCTGTAACTAGCTGGCTACCACCCAGTTCCTCAACCCTGCACCTTAGAGGTTGCTGCCCCTAAGTACATAGTCATGGAACACTGGTCCCTTTAGTATTGTTTACATACTGTTTGACCCACATATGTATATACTGTATTCTAGTCATGTCCTATCCTATTTAACTCTTGCTGTACATATACCAATCTATCCTATGTATTCTACAGATACACTACATATTGTATCCATAAACTGTCCATAATGTCTATACATCCCATCACATACAGTGCCTTTGGAAAGTATTCGGACCCCTTGACTTTTTCCACATTTTGTTACTTTGAGCCTTATTCTAAAATTGATTAAATAAAACAAATTATTCAGCAATCTACACACAAAACCCCATAACGACAAAGCGAAAACAGTTTTTTTCTACATTTTTGCAAATGTAAAATCAGTATTTGCTATTAGACTTGAAATTGAGCTCAGGTGCATCCTGTTTCCATTGATCATCCTTGAGATGTTTCTACAACTTGATTGGAGTCCACCTGTGGTAAATTCAATTGATTGGACATGATTTGGAAAGGCACACAACTGTCTATATAAGGTCCCATAGTTGACAGTGAATGTCAGAGCAAAATCCAAGCCATGAGATTGAAGGAATTATCCGTAGAGCGCCAAGACAGGATTATGTTGAGGCACGATCTGGGGAGGGGTACCAAAATCTTTCTGCAACATTGAAGGTCCACAAGAACACAGTGGCCTCCATCATTCTTAATTAAATGGAAGAAGTTTGGAATCACCAAGACTCTTCCTAGAGCAATCGAGGGAGACTGAGCAAATGGGGGAAAAGGGAATTGGTCAGGGAGATGACCAAGTACCCGATGGTCACTCTGACAGAGCTCTAGAGTTCCTCCTGTCTCATCCTCCAGTATTTATGCTGCAGTAGTTTATGTGTCGGGGGGGCTAGGGTCAGTCTGTTATATCTGGAGTATTTCTCCTGTCTCATCCGGTGTCCTGTGTGAATTTAAGTATGCTCTCTCTAATTCTCTCTTTCTTTCTCTCTCTCGGAGGACTTGATCTCTAAGACCATACCTCAGGACTACCTGGCATGATGACTCCTTGTTGTCCCCAGTCCACCTGGCCGTGCTGCTGCTCCAGTTTCAACTGTTCTGCCTGCGGCTATGGAACCCTGACCTGTTCACTGTCCCTACTATTATTTGACCATGCTGGTAATTTATGAACAGTTGAACATCTTGGCCATGTTCTGTTATAATCTCCACCTGGCACAGCCAGAAGAGGGCTGGCCACCCCACATAGCCTGGTTCTTTCTAGGTTTCTTCCTAGGTTTTGGCCTTTCTAGGGAGTTTTTCCTAGCCACCGTGCTTCTACACCTGCATTGCTTGCTGTTTGGGGTTTTAGGTTGGGTTTCTGTACAGCACTTTGATATATTAGCTGATGTAAGAAGAATTTGATTTTGATTTGATGGGAGAACCTTCCAGAAGGACAACCATCTCTGCAGCATTCCACAAATTAGGTCTTTATGGTATCATGGCCAGAAGGAAGCCACTCCTCAGTAAAAGGAAGATAACAGCCTGCTTGGATTGTGTCTAAAGGTCTTCAGACAATAAGAAACAAGATTCTCTGGTCTGATGAAACCAAGATTTAACTCTTTGGCCCGAATGCCAAACGTCATGTCTGAAGGAAACCTGGTACCATCCCTACGGTGAAGCATGGTGGTGGCAGCAACTTGCTGTGGAGATGTTTGTCAGCGGCAGGGACTGGGAGACTAGTTAGGATCATGGGACAGATGAACAGAGCAAAGTGCAGAGAGATTCTTGATGAAAACCTGCTCCAGAGCGCAAGGGACCTCAGACTGGGGCGAAGGTTCACCTTCCAACAGCACAACGACCCTAAGCAAACAGCCAAGACAACACAGGAGCGGCTTTGGGACAAGTCTCAATGTTCTTGAGAGACCTGAAAATAGCTGTGCAGCGACGCTCCCCATCCAACCTGACAGAGCTTGAGAGGATCTGCAGAGAAGAATAGGAGAAACTCCCCAAATACAGGAATGCCAAGCTTGTAGTGTCATACCCAAGAAGACTCAAGGCTGTAATCACTGTCAAAGTGCTTCTGCAAAGTACTGAGTAAAGGGCCTCAATACTTATGTAAATGTGTTATTTCATTATTTATTTTTATTTTTTAAATAATTTGTTTTAAATTCTAAAAACCTGTTTTAGCTTTGCCATTATGTGATATTGTGTGCAGATTGATGAGGGAAAAAAACTATTTAATACATTTTTGAATAAGGCATTAATTAATTTAGCAAAATGTGGAAAAAGTCAGGGGGTCTGAAAACTTTCCGAATGCACTGTACAAAGCCATAAGGCAAGAAATAGCATAAGTGTTGTTTCAGCCTATATGTGTCGTGTCACTGTCAACACTGCCAGCTTCAATCTCACCCAGTGGTGCCGGTATATTGGTGGCCATACGCTGGCATACTCAGTATTCCCACCTATTTTTCCTCTACAGATATACTCATCTATACTCACTAATTATTATTGAGAATATTTGAATGATTGAACAATTGAACGATCCATCCAAATTCCTTTCATCTCTGCCATTATTAGGTGGAGGGAATAACCACCTATAGCTAGATACCTACAGCATATAGACAATTATTGATACTTATTTAATTAATACTCACCTCATGACAGAGAGAGGGTGATGCTCAAAACTTGGTATGTCAAGCCTTGTTAGCTGGGGCAGGATTGTCTTGAACGAGCCGTGTACAGTCTACAGACACACACACACAATTGTTTGGTATGATAGCTCGCTAGCTTTAGCCTTTAGCTCAATGCTTTGTGGCTTTAAATATAAGCTCCCTGTCTTGTCTGTCAGAAAAGCGACCAAGTATTGAAGGAAGGCAGCTGGCTAGTTAGCTAGCTAACGAACTGACGTTGCTTGTTGGTGGCCCTTATTTATAACTAACCTGGCGACAGCTAGCTAGCTGGAGCGATGTTCAGGTAACGTCAGATAGTCATACAGCTTTTACTTTGAAAACCGCTAGCACACGTATCCTGTTGCAGCTCCTGCTCTACACCCATACCGTCTCTGTTCATTCATGAAATCTTGTGGACGACATGAAAAATGTATGCAGTCGAAAATATTATTTCGACTTTTATATTTTTATATTTTTATTTTACAATAGCTCTAATGTTGAATCCCAAAAATATAGCTCTTATTATCAGACCGCTAATATCGTAAACATGTGAGTAGCGACATGAAGTTGGATTTTTGGATCAAAAAGAAGATAAGTTCAAACTAGCTAACTGAGATTCTGTTCTCATATATGGAGCTTATGTGTGAACGTGGAGGTCACAAACCTCCAGGAATGAAATGTCCTAAATCTGCACTATGCAAGAATACGTGATTTTGCTAAGCAATACAATCATGAGCACACTCTCACTCATTAAGATAAACAAATCAGTCAAACAAATAGGTCGTTTTGTAGGAAATTTTATTCATTAATGTTATAGGAAACTGCCCAGAGCTAACAGGCCATTGTAGATGGCTTTTGATTTATAGAAGGTGCTCTGTTGGTGTTAACTTCGACAACTTTGTTAATGTATGTGTGTGTGGATTGTGTGTCTTCCAATTATATGTGTATGTAACCTGTGTCTGTGTAACTGACTCTCACGGACTAAGGCGATGGGGTGGTGGATGGCCCCTCTATCTACCCCCAACTATAGTTCCCCTCGTCACCACCTGGAGCGCCTGCTGGAGGAAAGTCTCGGAACAAGGGCAAGTCGCAGGAGTCGGGGTAGAGCAGGAAGCCAGAGAAGGTGCTTCTGCTCTCATTGTCAGCATACATGCCGTTGGTGATGTTGTCCTTCACCTGCAGCCACACCCGGTCGCCCATGACCAGGTGGAGCACCACCTGGTGGCTAGCGGTGCCCAGTAGGGCTGGCTCCGTGGTCTTCACGATAGAGTTGAAATTATGGAACAGACCCACCTTCAGCACCTTGTGAAACACCATCAGGTGGTAGCTGAAGACATAGGTGCCGTTCACTGGTGCCCTGTAGATGCCTATGATGGGGTCGAAATGAAACTGCCGGTTGGTGATGACTTGGGTGAACGGCACGGGCTTGTCCGGTAGCGGGTAAATTGTGTCGAGCGCGGCGGTGAATGAGGACTGGATGGCTGGAGAGCATGGCCCGGGAATGCCCGTCATACCGAGGTCACCCTGGTCTCCCTTTTTACCGTTGAGACCCACGGCACCCTTAGGGCCCAACTCACCTTGCTCTCCCTTGGGCCCACGGATCCCTTGTTGACCGTCTGCCCCGTCTGCTCCATTAGTGCAGTTGCACTCGCCCTTCGCCCCCAGTTCACCTTTCTCACCATTCGTCCCAGGGACCCCAGGGGAACCCATGTGCCCTGTTTCACCCTTGGTCCCCGTAGTCCCTGGAGGGCCTGCTACTCCGGGGAGACCCCTGGCCCCAGCCGGTCCGGGTATCCCTGGTTGTCCTGCACGGCCCTGAACACTTTCGCAGGACGCAGGACAGGTCCCTTCCGCTCCCTGGGGCCCCATCTCACCCTGTGCACCCTCCAGACCCTGGTCCCCTTTGTCCCCTGAAACATACAAAAATGCACACCGCGCACAACCCACACACACACACACACATACATACATACATACATACATACATACATACATACATACATACATACATACATACACATAGATGAGATCTAAAGTTCCAAAGTTGGATGATGGAGAGATGAGTTTATTTTCTGGATCTGTTGTTTGACTGACCTTTGAAGCCGCGGGCCCCCTTGGTGCCGGTGAAACCCACTAGCCCACGTTCTCCCTTCTCATTTTCATCACCCTTCTGACCTGTAACAAATAGGTAGAAAGTAAGAGAAAGAGAGAACGAAGTTGCAAATCATTTACTGCAAGCTTGTATTACTGTCATTGCTCAGACATGGAACAGTCCACAGCTTTTTTTTTGTCTTAACAGAATTGACAAGTATCACTTACCCTTCAGTCCTTGGCGGCCCACGAACCCAGGCCGACCTCTGAACCCTGTGAGTCCTCTTCTCCCAGGACTTCCTGGAATACCTTTGTGGGTTAAGAACAATGACGTAAACAATATGTGGCTAGCTCATACACTGTATTTAATATTTTATATCTATGCTTGACAGTGGCAGAAAGAGAACAGAGAATGAGGCAAAGACTGTGGATGCAGCTAGTTATATCATTTGTTTAGTAAGTTTAGATGGTGTGTAGACCTAAAATACTGTCAGAGCAAAAGAAAAGGTCCACACTACTAATTAGGGTGAAAAAACTACATGTTTTTGATCAATTTCAGATAAACCATTTTAAGAGTGTACATCTCTTTTTCTACTTCTAATGGAACTACCTGGTAAAATAAAGGTGAAATAAAAATGTATACTATTCTATGCCTTTCTACATACCTGGCAGGCCCCTGTCTCCTCTGTCCCCTTTGGGTCCCACGCTGGCCTTGCAGCGGGAGCAGACACAGAACCAGGGCACCTGGTCCATGGGGGGAGGCACTGGCACATCCAGAAGTGTCTGGCAGTACGACATGTCCGGCTCCGACCCGGCCTCAACTACCAGCAGTTCCCCAGTTCGCCAGTTCCCAGTCATGTTCATGTGAGTGCTTGGTGGCATGGGGAAGCCAGGATTGGGGTAGTCGGAGGGGGGCATTGGACCGCTGCGGGCATTCATGTTCTGGTTGTTGGTGGGCATAGGGTAGTCAGATTGCATTGGGTACATGTGGATGTCCGTAGGGGGGATGGGGCTGTCTTGGGAGCCTGTGAACGGGATAGGGGGCATCTCGTTGTATCCCCCTGTGGGTGAAGTATGCATCGCAGAGGAGATGGTGGTGCATAGGAGCAGTCCCAACAGACTGGTAGTCTGAGAGAGAGAGAGAGAGAGAGAGAGAGAGAGACAGAGAGAGAGAGAGAGAGAGAGAGAGAGAGAGAGAGAGAGAGAGTGGGAGAGTGGGGGAGAGAGAGAGAGAGTGGGAGAGTGGGGGAGAGAGAGAGAGAGAGAGAGAGAGAGAGAGAGAGAGAGAGAGAGAGAGAGAGAGAGAGAGAGAGAGAGAGAGAAACAGATGTCCAGTTGTTTTCATGATTTTTGTCTCATATGATAATCATTCAAGAGAACTACTTAATCAATTTCAATTCTTTAAACAACGACCCAAAACTTATTTTTGCTACAAAATGGGAAAAAATACAGTGGTATCTCATCGAGCACAAACTGGTTAAATCAACATTGTTTCAACGTCATTTGTGACATGGCTTCTACGTGGAAAATACATTGGATTTGAAAAAAGTCCTTGTTTTTTTGAGGGTGAAACTTCAACCACAGGATTTTGTCATCATGGTAACCAATTTTCAACATAGACAAACCTTGTATAAAATATGTTGGACTTGTACCTTTGAAACAACGTCAGATCTTCAACGTTATATCCGTTATCAGAAGAAAAAGCAATAGGCTGGGCAGCATCTCCTACTGGAAAGCTGATCTATCTAGAGCTATCCATTTGGCCTCTCATCCAGGATTTTAACCAATCCCAGCTTTGATATTTGTCACTGACTACTACAGATGTTTCATGAGAATGATTACTGAGAGATCTCAAAATAGTTCAAGAATAGGACTAAATCAAACTTTATTTTAAAGTGCATTTCAAGTTTGATTTGATTTTGTCCTATATTCTTGAACTTTTGATTTTGATTGAGCTGGAGACATTGTCGTGACTCTCACATCTGGATGAGGATCAAAGATGGCCTCATCCAGGCAGAGAGAAAGGGGGGGGAGTTGGGCCGGTTTTATGACTTAACGCCGGTCGTTAACTTTCTCTATTTGGCTTTGCCGTATTGAGAATGGAATGTCTGAGTGTTACAGAAGAGAGACCGTAACATCAATTGATTTGACGTTGGAATATTAGTTTTGGAATCCAAATGTTTGGAATGGTCGGTGGGGATACAAACAATAATCACGTCATATCAAGTATTTTGTGATATCATTTAGGGTGAGAATTGTTTTTCGGGCAAAACTTGTGCCAGTCAGTAGCCACTCCAACATATCAATTATGAATTTGTAGACAAACTGGATATTGAATTGTGTTTGGTTGTCAATGCAGCCAAATATCAACATTTGAAGGAGATGTATATTCTACTTAGAAATTTCCATCTGTGCCTCAGACTTAGCCTGGCTTTAGTTCCAGTTTGTCTACAAATTCATAATTTATATGTTGGATTCATGTCTCTATCTCTACCAAAAATCTAATTCAGTACCATTATTTCATTTAGATTTATGGTTGAGATGGAGACATGTATCCAACATATCAATTATTCATCTGTAGACAAACTTGAATTAAGACCAGACTAGGTCAGGGGCACAAAAGGTACATCTCCTTCAAATGTTGATATTAGGTTGCGTTGACAACAATTCAAAATCACTTTAGTTAAAACTATCTTACAAATTAATGTGCCAGTATTTATTCAAACTTAAAATGAGTAACACATCCATGGCCACATTTTAAGATTACTATATATGTCTTCTTATGTAATCATAGAAAGCGTGCATGTTCAAGATAGCATGCAAAGGTCACAGGTCTGTGGAGATCTTCACAATTGCTATAATAATCTATTCAGAATCTTGAACAGCATTGATGTAATCTCAACTGCAATCCAGGTCATTTGGTTGTGCTATTAAATGAAGCATGGTGATAACACATTACGTTGTTGTAAATCTATCTGTCATTGTATTCCCATTTGAACTTTGTTGTGTTTTTAAATGGTTGAAACCGCAATGACAACACATTTCGATGACCAATCAGACATGGTTTTTCCATAGAAATTTGGATGTGCTTTAAGATGGTTGAAAGCATAGTGGTAAAACATTAGAATTCAACAAACTTCTGGCTGTCTTTTGTGTGAATAAAGCTTGAAATCTCATTGATCTCAACCAAATATTACCCAAATGTCCATGCTGAAATTATGTGGTGTGCCCAGTGGGATGTTTTCAGTTAACCTATACCATACTTAATTTTGTTTATCGCAAATTTATAATAGTGATTAGTGACTAATGTACTTGTTTCCTGAGAATTATCCACCAATCCCTTACCAATCACTGCACACTCATGTCTAACCAATTTATTAAAGTTCACCATGAAGACTATCATCTACTACAGATAATGCAACAAAACAAATTTGATTCTTACTATAGGACCATGCAATCCCTACCAACCAATAACACATCAATCACCAAAACACTTATCAACACATCAATTGTACCACTCATCCATCATTCAGGACTCACCAATCCCATTGGTCAATACTCGTACAAGAACAGCCCAAACGATCAACGGTCCTAACCAACAGCCTTGACTCACTGGTAATAGTCTTTTGAAGTTTTCCATTTTTCAAAAGACTGTTACCAGTGAGTGCTCCGTGCGGGTTTTCAACCACCACAGATATCCTTTTCACACTACCTTTCCGTTTCAAACCAAACTGTGCTGACTCTTTCATTTTTACATGGTCCTTTTCAGAAAAGTTCCAGCAACTGTGGTGGATGTATACAACTAGGCCAACTCAGTACAGCTTGGTTTGGCTTAGCTCAGTTCTGCTCAGTAGTGTGAAAAGCCCCAAAGAACCCACTCACAATTTAAAGAGTTGCACTCACCATTCCTTTGGAGTCTTGTGTCATCATGTGCAGGATGAGAGATGCTGGTGGAATGATGAGCAGGACAGAAACATTGATCAATATATAGGCCTTGCACAAAACAACACTTCTTTGAGTCCACCTCGTACCCTCTAGACCTGCAGACAAAGGATAGGAGGGAGGAATGGAGGGTGGGAGGAGGAAGATATACTTCATTGTGCTGTGGACAGAGTAACTAGGGCTTCTACCTGTAAGACGACCTCATTAGCGATCGACAGCATGGTCCACAGAATTATAATAAAAACAATAGATGGGTAAAAAAAAGTGAGAGAAAGGCGTCACCTGTGTTGCTACAGTATATTCCACCCTATTCCTTGTCCCATGACTCCCTCCACCTTGCTATCTCTTTCCTTAACCTCTCACCTCTCACTTCTCTCCCTTAATGTCAGTCTTCCTCTCTCTCTTCTCTCTCTCCTTTTCTATCACCTCTACTTTCTTCCCCTTTTCCACTATCTCCCCATCTCCCTTTCCCTCTCATTCTCTGCCTCTCTCTCTCCACCTCTACCAGGTTTCAGAGAAGGTGTTGATGGAGAGATAAGGAGCTCAGACAGAAAGCAGATCTATTTCAGACAGCTGGGTCTGTTGTAACCAGCACTCCAGAGAAACAAACGGCTCCACTGGCCTACTTCAGCTCGTGTCTGTTTCTGGACTGGACTGCTGTAGGCCCTTAACAGGAAATGTCAGGACCCCCCAATATAGACCTGGGCCCATATTCATAAAGAATCTCAGAGTAGAATAACTCACCTAGGATCTGTTTAGCCTTTTAGATCATAATGAATCAGATTGGATTGACAGAGGGTGACCCTATCCGAGATCAGCACTTATACCTTGAGATTCTTTATGAATACAGGCTCTGATGAAACCACATTGGAGCGATTGCAGTGTGTGGAATCTCTTGTATAATATTTATTTTATATCCAGGACTTGCTCAAAGACATTGGTATGTCTGTAATATTTTCCAATATCCCCCAATATAATAAAATATTGTATTGACACACTTTTATTGAGGAAGCATATGTTGAAGTCTTGTTTAAAGTACGAGAAGGGTGACATGGTCTTGGCATATGTTGAAATCTTGTTTAAAGTCTTGTTTAAAGTAAGAGAAGGGTGACATGGTCTTGTCTTTGGGTTTTTCCGAGAAAAGGAAACTTTTGTAGAAATATGACCCAAAGGCAAATTAATTAAGCGCAATAGTTCAGAGAATTTGTGTGACAATTATTTATAAAACATCTGTATGGATTAATAATGTTATGTTCATCAATAATGTTAATTCCATCATATAAGCATAATAAAAGATGCACTATGCAGAAATTGCTCCACTCTTTTCCTGGTTGCTAAAATCCTGATAGTTTACCTCATTTCAGTTTCAGACAAAACAAGCAAGTACTGTATAGTGTAGAGAATCATTGTACATTCTTAACCGCAGTGAAATATATTTTCAATAACTAAAAATATAGTATTTTCAGCTGTTTGAAGCTTGTGTACAAAACCGAAAGTAAAAGATGCAAAATCGAACACGCATAGAACAGATCTACCGCTTGAACAGATCTACCAACTTGCTTACAATGAGAATGACACATATATATATAACCCACATTTCTATGTGAATTTTGTTGGGTTGCCCAAAAAGTTACATAATTGCAGCTTTAATATATTAAGTCAAAGTAAATCACGTATTTCACGAGTTGAAGATTTACAGAATATCACAAAAGTGAGTACACCCCTCACATTTTTGTAAATATTTGAGTATATCTTTTCATGTGACAACACTGAAGAAATCACACTTTGCTACAATGTAAAGTAGTGTGTACAGCTTGAATAAGCTGTCCCTTCAAAATAACTCAACACACAGCCATTAATGTCTAAACCACTGGCATCAAAAGTGAGTACACCACAAACTGAAAATGTCCAAATTGGGACCAAAGTGTCAATATTTTGTGTGGCCACCATCATTTTCCAGCACTGCCTTAAGCCTCTTGGGCATGGAGTTCACCAGAGCTTCACAGGTTGCCACTGGAGCCTCTTCCACTCCTCCATGACGACATCACGGAGCTGGTGGATGTTAGAGACCTTGCACTCCTCCACCTTCCGTTTGAGGATGCCCCACAGATGCTCAATGGGGTTTAGGTCTGGAGACATGCTTGGCCAGTCCACCACCTCTACCCACAGCTTCTTTAGCAAGGCAGTGGTCATCTTGGAGGTGTGTTTGCGGTCGTTATCATGTTGGAATACTGCCCTGTGTGTCACACCCTGACCATAGTTTGCTTTGTATGTTTCTATGTTTTGTTTGGTCAGGGTGTGATCTGAGTGGGCATTCTATGTTACATGTCTAGTTTGTCTATTTCTATGTTTGGCCTGATATGGTTCTCAATCAGAGGCAGGTGTTAGTCATTGTCTCTGATTGGGAACCATATTTAGGTAGCCTGTTTGGTGTTGGGTTTTGTGGATGATTGTTCCTGTCTCTGTGTTTGCACCAGCTAGGGCTGTTTTGGGTTTTCACGTTTATTGTTTTGCTAGTTTGTTCATGTGTAGTTTCTTTATTAAAGAACCATGAATAGAAACCACGCTGTATTTTGGTCCGCCTCTCCTTCAACTCAAGAAAACCGTTACACTGTGGCCCAGTCTCCGAAAGGGAGGGGATCATGATCTGCTTCAGTATGTCACAGTACATGTTGGCATTCATGGTTCCCTCAATGAACTATAGCTCCCCAGTGCCAGCAGCACTCATGCAGCCCCAGACCATGACACTCCCACCACCATGCTTGACTGTAGGCCAAATAAGTTTATCTTGGTCTCATCAGACCACAGGACATGATTCCAGTAATCCATGTCCTTAGTCTGCTTGTCTTCAGCAAACTGTTTGTGGGCTCTCTTGTGCATCATCTTTAGAAGAGGCTTCCTTCTGGGACGACAACCATGCAGACCAATTTGATGCAGTGTACGGCGTATGGTCTGCGCACTGACAGACTCACCCCCCACCTCTTCAACCTCTGCAGCAATGCTGGCAGCACTCATACGTCTATTTCCCAAAGACAACCTCTGGATATGACACAGCACGTGCACTCAACTTCTTTGGTCGACCATGGTGAGGCCTGTTCTGAGTGGAACCTGTCCAGTTAAACCGCTGTATGGTCTTGGCCACCGTGCTGCAGCTCAGTTTCAGGGTCTTGGCAATCTTCTTATAGCCCAGGCCATCTTTATGTAGAGCAACAATTCTTTTTTTTTCAGATCCTCAGAGAGTTCTTTGCCATGAGGTGCCATGTTGAACTTCCAGTGACCAGTCAGTATGAGGGAGTGTGAGAGCGATGACACCAAATTTAACACACCTGCTCCCCATTCACACCTGAGACCTTGTAACACTAACGAGTCACATGACACCGGGGAGGGAAAATGGCTAATTGGGCCCAATTTGGACATTTTCACTTTTGTTGCCAGCGGTTTAGACAGTAATGGCTGTGTGTTGAGTTATTTTGAGGGCACAGCAAATTTACACTGTTATACAAGCTGTACACTCACTACTTTACATTGTAGCAAAGTGTCATTTCTTCAGTGTTGTCACATGAAAATATATACTCAAATATTGACAAAAATGTGAGGGATGTACTTACTTTTGTGATATACTGTATGTCTTTAAGATCAAATCTGCGCATACACATTTTGTGGGTACAAATGAAGCCCCACCAATGATTACTGTGCTTCTCACATGTTTCAGGGAAAGACGATTAGGGTGGACCGGTAAACTGGTCTGGGACACAAAACAGGCCCCTAGCGACCGAAACAAACCCCTGACCCTGTTACGCGTGGGGGACCGCCAAGCGGGACGGACAGTTCTGTACCCATAGTGTCCTGGGGAATAACCACAACCTTTGCTCCAAACACCTTTGTTCCCCCCGCAGAACTCTATTATCCAGGCCGGTTCTGTAATAAATCAACAGTGTGGATACAACAGAAACCTGAGCCATAGAAACAAGGCTCAAGCACAATGAGGATAATGGAGGATGAATGGCTAACCCCAATAACTGGCCTCATTTCCACGCTCTCAGACACAAATACAGGCCACCCGAAGGTGATGTGTTGTTGTCAATGTGCCTCTGGTTTCTAGTACCCTCTGCTCTTTCTCATCTTTGTGCCATTTCAACAGTATATCGAAGGTGTAGTATGTCTGTGTGTGTGTGTATGTGTGTGGATGCGCGTGTGCGCACACATTTATTCATGCTTTTCTCTGTGCTCTATTGTTCGTCTATATGTAGTCCTATGTGTTTAAGTTTCATGGACTTTGAGCTTTAAATTGAGGCTTCCTAAGCTATTGTGTTGAGAAGGACAGTAGTATTTTAAGGAGGCTATTTGATGCCTTCCCTCTTTCTGAGTTTTGAATTTGCATGGGAGTGTGTGTTACATAATTGAAAAATTAGAGGTATCATTGTAAAGGGTGCGTGCAGGGAAGTCAGGCGCAGGAGAACGAACTTGGTAAAAACGGAGTGTGTTTAATAAATGTTGATAAAACTCCCAAAAAACTAAATGTACAAAATAACAAAAGTGGGTACAAAACCCGTTGCACACCAACATAATACATGCACATCACATACAATCAAACAATCTCCGACAAGGACATGAGGGGAATCAGAGGGTTAAATGCACAACATGTAATTGATGGGATTGGAACCAGGTGTGAAGGAAGACAAGACAAAACCAATGGAAAATGAAAAATGGATCAGTGATGGTTAGAAGGCCGGTGACGTCGACCGCCGAACACCGCCCAAACAAAGAGAGGGACTGACTTGGGCGGAAGTCGTGACAATCATTCATATCTTCATGCCTTTCATGGACAGGGATGATTTGAGTTTGTCCGTATAGCATTGTTATCCACTTTTGACCCAACTTAACAGAATTTTTAGAAAGTATTGGTAACCCTTCATATGAATTCCTTCTCCATTATGCATTATAAGCACATTCACAATGCCTTATGAGCTATGCATAATGCACTATCAACAACAGAGTTGCTAATAGCTGCTCATAAACATCTATAACTACATACATAAAGTATTATGAGCAGGGAGCATGCTTGCTTGTACTATTTTGTCATGTATCTCTTACATGTTTCTTACTTAATAACTATGAATGATTTAACAGAATTTAGTACATTATATAACAAGATGTATGTACATATTAATGAAAACATTTGATTTTATGTGTATGACCATAATTCATGTGTATTCAAGTGTGGCTTGCGTGTGCTTTTGCTCATTTGTGCCTGCTCAGGTTAGAATGGGAGGTGAGTATTGTGTTAGGGAACACTGACTGAGCTAGACATTAGTAACACAGACTGTGGACTCACAGTAAACATCTGTAGTTAGTCATTAACACAGTTTAAACAGCACATCCCGTCAGTCCTGTCCCGGCCTTGTTTCTGAAGATGTGAGTAAAAAATATATATTTTAATGAATGCTTTGTTTTGGCATTTCTCTTTTTCATTGGAAAATTGTCTGGTTTGATCAATGATATGTTTTTATTAGTTGATGGCAAGGTCATGAGTCAATGCTAATTCACTCTATGGGCATGTGTCCCTCCTCCTATCGTTTGGACAGGGCCATGTTTGTGGAGATTCCACAGTCGCTAGTCGTATCTTTATAAACGTTGCATGAGGAAAGATGCAACCGAAGTAACCCAAAGCATAGGGAATTAGCACACCAGTTTGTGTTTCTCTATGTATCACTAATATTTGAATCGCTGTGTCTTAAAGAAGAACATTGAAGTGGAGATAATTTAGTTTGTTGGTCTTTACTATCTGGTATGGGACCTCTATTTTTATTTAGCAATAATGAATGTGGTTTAATGAAGATATAGATCTTATACCAATAGAACTTGTTAATAAATACTGAGTGTACAGCTACTGTGTGAACATCAGATTAAGGTAAACATACATCTCTATGCTACCATTCACAAATGTGTTCCCTGTGGACAGTTTCCATTGGCTGCAGGGTCTGTAGACATCATGGGCGAGCTTTTCCTCTGTGTGACTGCGGCTCTCGCTTTGTGGTCGGCTTCAGCTCTCAGCACATCAGGTAAAAAATGTATAATCTGAAGACCCAGTAGCACGTTTTTCAATGGCATTAAACATATTGTCCACCACCAATATGATGCAATCGCCTGTAAGGTCACAGCTGTACAACAAACACTGCAAAATGTTTATGTATTTTTGTCATGTTTCTATATAGTATATAATAGTACTGCATGTGCAATAGGAGAGACCAGTGATTGGGTTGTGTGTAGATAGCATAAGTGTTGTAATTCCAAATATCACAGGACTACAACAATGCACAGTTCTGGTGCTTAAAGAGTTACATTTCCTGAAAGCTTGTGTGCCATGTTGCACAAGAACATTGAATAACATTCTAACCTTACAAGACAGTTCATTGAGGTCTAATAGAAGTTGCCAATAGCAATGCAAAGCAAAAATGAAAGTTTCATATTGGACAAGTACATGGCAGTGGTGGAAAAAAGTACCCAAATGTCATACTGTAGTAAAAGTAAAGAAACATTCATAGAAAATGACTCAAGTAAAAGTGAAAGTCACTCATTGAAATACTACTTGAGTAAAAGTCAAGTCAAATATATATCAAATATAAAGTATCAAAAGTAAAACTATGAATAATTTCAAATTCCTTATGGTATGCAAACCAGAAGGCACATTTTCTTGTGTTTTCTTGTTTTTACTGATAGCCAGGGGCACACTCCAACACTCAGACATTATTTTACAAATGAAGCATTTGTGTTTAGTGAGTCCACCAGATCAGAGGCAGTAGGGATGACCAGGGATGTTTTCTTTTTAAGTGGATAAATTGGACCCTTTTCCTGTTAAAATGTAACAAGTACTTTTGGGTGTAAGGTTAAATGTATGGAGTAAAAAGTACATTATTTTCTTTAGGAATGTAGTGAAGTAAAAGTAATCTAAATAGTAAAGTATAGTACAGATACCCCAAAAAATCTACTTAAGTAGTGCTTTAAAGTATTTTTTACTTAAGTACTTTACACCACTGGTATATGGTAGTCCCTCCTTGTTATAACCGGTTTTCCTCCTCTTAATGCCAAATGAACATACCTGGTTTTGTTGGTCAGTGTTTTCCAGCGGTCCTGAAGCCCACATGCTTCTGCGCTCCAAAAGGGCCAACACCTTCCTGGAGGAACTGAAGCCTCCATCGATGGAGCGGGAATGCCTGGAGGAGAGATGTGAGTTTGAGGAGGCAAGGGAGATTTTCATAGCCAGGGAAGCCACGGTAAGCTGTTTTTAATTCAATTAAATGTTACGTTTTTGAGTATACCATTTCTGTATGAATTGAGTATATCAACTCTGTACGGCTAAGGAATAATAGACATTGACAGTTTTCTACTACTTTTCAGTTGGAATTCTGGACGGTTTATACAGGTCAGTGAAGTCTTTTGTTTCCGAATAGACTCATATATCCTTCTAACTGCCTTGCATTTTATACTATTTATGTTGTACACTTTGTAAGGACATTGGCAAACATGTATATTCGGGAATCAGTTGAATGAACAAACAGATATCTACACAATGTTTAAACTACAGCTTCACTGTCGGTCTCCCTGTGTCAATGTACTGTACCTCTCAGACGCAACGTACAAAGCTTCTGTCATGTGATGGAGAGAAAATGTTGCCATATTGTTTGGCCTGCTTATTGTTCAGGGTTACATCTGTCTGTGTATCTTAGATGGAAATCAGTGCATTTCAAACCCATGTGTGAATGGGACCTGTGTGGACCTCTACCAGTCCTATGCCTGCCGCTGCAATCTAGGATTTGAGGGAAAAGACTGCGACCAACGTGAGCTCCTGACACCGCTGTGTTTGATACGTTTGCACCTGCGATGTTCTTGACTTTTGAGTGTTTGTTGTGTATCTTTTTCTGTGATCAACTTTCTGTTTTCTAATATATGAGAAACAAACATTAACATGTGTTTGTCATGTCTGTGATGTGAAACGTCTTTTCTGATTCGTGTGTTTTGTCTGGGAGAGTACTTGTTACATCTCTGGTTCTGGTTCTGTTCCTTGTGTGAGTGCTTCTTTGTGTTTTGGCTTTGATACGGTCTGTTGTGTTTAGCTAGCACAGCCACTAATTGTGCAATAGCCAACGGTGGATGTGACCATGAGTGCCAAAACCACAAAGATGGCCTGAGGCGTACCTGCAGCTGTGTCCAGGGATACCGTCTCCACCAAAACTCTAGACACTGTGTCCCCGAAGGTAAGAATTACTCTGGGGCCCTGTTTAGAAACAACCCTGGCTATGCCTGGCTCTTTTCTGTGGTACAGGGAATTCTCCTCAAATGGGATAACATTTATGTAGGGGATTGTCTAACTTGTAAGTATGTGTTGAAAAAATGTGTACAAGAGTACACAGTGTTTTGGAAATGTTCATCCATGTGTGTCTTAAACGAAAAACTCGAGCAGGTGGAGAAAGCAGAATGAGACAGGTGGAAAGGACGGGACGCGATGTTGTGTTTCCATATTTGCTGACAGCTATGTTGTGTTTCCATAAGTGGATAAATTGGTCTAATTTAGCATGTATGGTAACGCCTCAACCCTTAGATACCTCTTCAATTTGAGCTCAAATAAAGTCAATAATGACAACAACAAAAAAAAAATGTGTGTCTGCGGTGCCCAAATAAATGAAAATAGAGATACGTTCTAATTGAGCGAGGCATCAAAGTGAAACAACCCACCCACCGTGCTTCGGTTGAGGAGCCTTATTGCTATTATAACCTGTTTACCAACGTAATTCGAGCAGTAAAAATAACTGTTTTGTCATACCTGTGGTATATGGTCTGATATACCACGGCTGTCAGCCAATCAGCATTCAGGGCTCGACCCACCCAGTTTATAATTCAAAACAATGCATTCTAAAATAAATCACACACACCAGTGGCGGTCAGTGACATTAAAGGGTGGACAAAATGGCCTTATTTCTATTACAGCATATTGGATGACTCTCATTCATACTCTGGTCACCCAGTTCAATGTGACAGCGATAGGTTTAGGCTACTACCTGATACTACAATTTTCCCTATACCCATCATGGTTGCTACACCCTAGCCTATGAATGAAAGTTTACAACATAGGTGCCCACAGGTCGAGAGACAAATTTGAGGTTACAGTGATACATGGCACACAGTGACATTCAATACCGCCTTTGTTCCATTTGCTTGCGTTTAAGAAACGTTTTCAACAGAATCGGCGGAATAAATACACCCCTGATCACGTGTAAACACAGTTCACTTTCATAGCAGGCACGTTGTATTCCTTCTCACATATATGCGCTCTCCTCCTCTCACCTCTTCCCTTTGCTTGTGGACCTCAATGCACAACACATCAGCTGTATGTGACCAGGCCAAAAAAACTTTCCAAGCCAAACCGCTACACACAGCCTACATCGTTGTCACCATATTAGGCCGCTGCATTCATGCAGTAACGTTAAGGTGTACAGTCAGTAAGCAGTTACACCAGTGGGCCCGGTGGCAATAAATTAGTAATACCAAAATCTTACCTTGAGTTGGAAGAGTTCCAGTGTTGTGTTGAAAAGTCATAGCCAGGGTCTTCTGTAGTGGCGCAGTGGTCTACAGTCAGTAACGAGGACAAACTGGGCATCTACATCTACTCTAGCTGTACCACTAGAGATTCTTGGTTCGAGTCCAGGCTGTGTTGCAGCCGGCAGCGACCGGGAGGCCCATGGGGCGGCGCACAATAGGCCCAAGTGTCATCCGGGTTAGGGAGGGCTTGGCCGGCAGGGATATCCTTGTTGTCTCATCGCGCACTAGATCTCCTGTGGCGGGCCGGGCACAGTGCACGCTGACACGGTCGCCAGGTGTATGGTGTTTCCTCCAATACATTGGTGCGGCTGGCTTCTGGGTTGGATGGGCATTGTGTCAAGAAGCAGTATAGGGTTGTGTTTCGGGGGATGCATGGCTCTTGACCTTCGCCTCTCCCGAGTCCGTGCAGGAGTTGCAGCGGTGAGACAAGACTGTAACTACTACCAATTGGGGAGAAAAAAGGGGTGAAAAATACAAGAACAAAAATAATAATGAGTTATAGCCAGCTAGCTAACATAGCACCCCTCTGTTTGAGCAGGGTGTTTCAGTAGGCTAAACTATTTGCTAGCTAAGAAAGTGAAACTGAAAGTTATATATTTTTTTAAATTGTTATATTTAGTATAGTTTTATCTAAAAATGATAACTTTTGAAATGTTTTTTAACTTTTTAAATCTTTATGAAATTCACTCAGGAGGATGTCCCTCCCCTTCCTCCTCTGAGGAGCCTCTGCTGACACATTAATGTGTGACTGCTTGTGTTTTAGTGTACAGTACAGTCTCTCTTCATTCGTTTCTTACCTTTAGGTGCCCACTCCTGTGGGCAGATACTGGTGGCCAAGACCTCCTACAGTAAACCCATTCAAGGACTACTGCCCTGGCTGGTAGGGGGAGAAATGGGCAAGAAGGGGGAGAGCCCCTGGCAGGTACCATTCATACCTTGATCCATACACTACCCATACATTGATTCTGTTTCAGTACCCATGCACTACAAATTACATCAAAAGTAGTCTAGTGTCAAGATGATTCTACTTCCCAGCCAATAAAGGGAAAAGATAGACATTTCCATATTTGCAGGGCAATATTATATTTTTCATTCATTTGGGGTTGATCTATACAACCAATGACGTGGGATGTGGAATCATGTTGACATTAGACTACAGCGGAAATCTGAAAACATCTGACAAACATACATTTGTGTAATACGGCTTTAAAAATTCATAAAGTTGTTTGTGTGTGTGTTTGTGTGTGTCTTAGGCTCTTGTGTTGAATGCAAAGGGGAAATTTCACTGCGGAGGGGTCTTAATTGATGAGAACTGGGTCCTCACCGCAGCCCATTGCCTGACCAGTAGCCTTCGCTTCAGCGTCAGACTGGGTAAGTCACATTATACCTTCATCACTAACCCGATACAAGGTGAGTTGATTATTATGATAATTATTATTATACACTCCAGCAGACCAATCCTTCTCACCTTCTTCTCCCTATACATGGCCAGATTAGGTTAGTGTTCAATAGGGCATGCAAAAGAAAAGTTTAAAACCAATTGCAATGGAAAAGGAGTGTTTCTTATCAGTGACTGTAAAACACTTTATCCTATGTTGCTGCAACCCGCTCTTTATCACTGATTATCCATATTTAACTGCCACTCATCTACTATTTCAACAACAGGTGACTACGAGCGCTATAAGTTGGAGGGCACCGAAGTCACCGTGCCGGTGATCAAGACCTTCTCTCACCCGAACTATGACAAAGTCACGGTGGACAATGACATCGCCCTGCTGCGCCTGGCCTCTCCTGTCTCCTTCTCCGAGTACATCCTCCCGGCATGCCTCCCTAGCCGCGCTCTGGCCCAGGGTGTGCTCCACCTCAACGGCACACGCACAGTGGTGACGGGTTGGGGCAAGGAGGAGCAGAACTCCCAGCGCTTCACCTCAGCCCTCAACTTCATCGATGTGCCGCTGGTGGAGCATGAGCTGTGTGCCCGTCAGATGGTCAACAACGTGACAGGCAATGTTCTGTGCGCCGGTGTGCTAGGACGGCGGGAGGACGCATGCGAGGGCGACAGTGGCGGCCCAATGGTCACCTTGTACCGTGATACCTGGTTCCTCATCGGCCTAGTGTCCTGGGGTGAGGGCTGTGGTGACGAGGAAAAACTGGGCATCTACACCAAGGTGTCCAACTACAATGAGTGGATTGAGAGTGTGCGGAAGGGGTGAGACAAAGCTCCTAAGCCCTAAGACAAGTCCCTCTACGCTTCCAATTCCTTCCCTCCATCCTCCCTACTGAGTCTATCCACCCGGCTACAGTATAGATATGTAACATGCTTTGTGAAATAAATCAACACATTCTCAAGTTTCACAGTTTTTCTTTAATGTTACTTGGCAGATTCATTATTTTGTCATCTTTACAAACAAAGGTACAGTAGAATACTGGCCTTTGGTATAATTCACATTTTTTATTTTATTTAACTAGGCAATTCAGTTAAGAACAAATTCTTATTTAAGAAGACGGCCTACTCCAGCTAAAGTCTAACATTGCTGGGCCAATTGTGCACTATGGGACCCCCTATCACAGCCAGTTGTGATACAGCCTGGAATCAAACCAGGATCTGCAGTGATGCCTCTAGCACTGAGATAGACCGCTGCACCACTCGGGAGCCCAAAGCTATTCATCCCGACCGGGAATTGACCCCGGGCCGCAATGGTGACAGCACCAAATCCTAACCACTAGACCACCAGGATAGAGATTCTAATCACACTTTATTTGGATAGTCCCATAAAGATGATCTACAGATGGTCATACTATTAAAAAAACCATTTGTTGATAAGCAACTGCTTGCTAAGGTTAGGGTTACAAGTTTAGAGTAAAGGGTAAGGGTTAGGGTTAGGTTAAGGGTTAAGTTTAGGGTTAGGATAAGGGTTAAGGTTTTCCTATGAGATTTACAGTGATATACTTTCTTAAAGGGATTGTAGTTGCCTAATATTCAGCCCTAGTTCGTACAGAAGTATTTTTTCTATTGGCTATTTCTACCTTGTTGTAGCACATAGAGTATCACAGTTAAAGGCCAGCACTTGTACAAACAGTTGTACAACAATTTATTTTAGAAATTCACAGATATACAGTCTCAATTATCATATGGTTGATTTATTTTCTCTAGTCTAGATTTTTTTGTCTCTTGTCTTGATTTTTTTTTATGGCTTAAACATGTCAGACACATAGCTTCAGTAAAGTCTCAAATATTTTAGGCTACACAAGCAGCGCATGGCACATAATGCATGTAAACATAAATCATGTAATACCAAAGACATGTCATAGATGAACCTATAGCAATGAACAACATTAAACAACACTGACAAAGGGAACAGAGTGTTGAAAATGTCTGAAAGCACCCAAGATGTCCCCCATGTATACATTCAGCAGACAGTCTTATTCAGAAGCAAAAAGTGCCTTCCTTAAGGGTACGTCGACAGATTTTTCACATAGTTGGCTTGGGGATTTGAACCAGTGACCTTTCAGTTACTGGCTCTATGCTCTAACAGCTTTGCTACCACTTGCCCCATATCCATGGAAGGGGAACATCTGATCATGGTTGCAGACAGGTTTACATAAAATGGGTGCTGGGACGCACTCCCAATAACAAATCAGGGCACCCTGGCGCCAGGATGGGCACCCATATAAGCGCCATATAAGAACCCCAACAGCCAAATCAAATCAAACTTTATTGGTCACGCACACATACTCTGCCGATTTTATCGCAGGTGCAGCAAAATGCTTATGTTTCTAGCTCCAACAGTGCAGTACACCGAACAATACAAAACCATACACACAAATGAAAAAAATGTAATTAAATAAATTAAGAAATATCAGAACAAGCAATGTCAGAGTCCAGAATATATATATATATATATATATATATATATATATATATATATATATATATATACAGTGTCTTCGGAAAGTATTCAGAACCCTTTACTTTTTCACATCTTGTTATGTTACAGCCTTATTCTAAAATTGATTTTTTAAAATTAAATCAGCAGCAATCTACACACAATACCCCATAATGACAAAGCGAAAACAGGTTTCTAGACATTTTTTAGAGCTCCGAGACAGGATTGTGTCGAGGCATAGATCTCTGGAAGGGTACCAAAAAATGTGCAGCATTGAAAGTCCCCAAGAACACAGTGGCCTCCATCATTCTTAAATGGAAGAAGTTTGGAACCACCAAGACTCTTCCTAGAGCTGGCCGTCCGGCCAAACTGATCAATCGGGGAGAAGGGCCTTGGTCAGGGAGGTGACCAATGACTATGTACATAGGGCAGCAGTCTCTAAGGTACAGGGTAGAGTACCTGGTGGTAGCCGGCTAGTAACTGTGACTAAGTTCAATTCAGGTTACTGGGCAGGGGCCGGCAAGTGATAACTATTTAACTGTCTGATGGCCTGGAGATAAAAGCTGTCTTTCAACCACTCGATCCCAGTTTTGATGCACCTGTACTGTCTCCTCCTTCTAGATGGTAGCAGGGTCAGACTGCTGCTCCACTTGGGAGCCCCCAGTAGGTGTGTCCAAACTTTTGACTGGTACTGTATATGTATATATCTTCATTTACATTACTGTAAGTGTTTATATAGTAAAACAACATTTAATGCATCTTCAAAGCTACAAATGATCATAGCCGCGTCCTCAGAACAATCTGTCGTCCCCACTTGCTTCATTATGTCCACCAGGAAAGCAAAGGTAACTAAACTAAATGAATATCGCCATGTAGCACTCACTTCTATCGCATGAAGTGCTTTGAGAGGCTAGTTAAGGATCATATCACCTCCAACTTACCCAACGCCCCACTACAATTTGCATACCGCTTCAGTAGATCCATGGATGGCGCAATCACCATCGCACTGCACCCCATCTGGACAAGAGGAATACATATGTAAGAATGCTGTATATTGACTATGGCTCAGCCTTCAGCACCATAGGGCCCTCCAAGCTCATCACTAAGGTCAGAGCCCTGGGTCTGAATCCCGCCCTGTGTAACTGGGTCCTGAAGTTCCTGACGGGTCAACCCCAGGTAGGGGGTGAAGGTAGTCAACAACACCTTCGCTAAGTTGATCCTCAAGACGGGAGCTCCACAAAGGTACGTGCTCAGCCTCCTTCTGTACTCCCTGTTCACCCATGACTGCGTGGCCATGCACGTCTCCAACTCAAACATCTAGTTTGCAGACGACACAACAGTGGTAGGCCTGATTACCAACAATGACTAAACAGCTTAGAGGGAGGAGATGAGGGCCTTGGCGGAGTGGTGCCAGGAAAATGAACCTCTCCCTCAATGTCAACAAAGAGATGGAGCTGATCGTGGACTTTAGGAGAGAGCAGAGTGAGCAAGCCCCCATCCATATCCATCGACCAGAGAGGGTGAAAAGCTTCAAGTTCCTTGGCGTGCACATCACTGACCACCTGAAATGGTCCACCCACACAGACAGTGTGGTGAAGAAGGTGCAACAGCACCTCTTCAACCTCAAGAGGCTGAAAAAATTTGGCTTGGCCCCTAAGACCCTCACAAATTTCTACAGCTGCACCATTGAGAACATCCTGTCCAGATGTATTACTGCTTGGTACAGTATGGCAACTGCACCGTCCACAACCACAGGGCTCTCCAGAGGGTGGTGCAGTCATCCAAACACATCACTGGGGACACACTGCCTGCCATGCAGGACATCTGCAGCACCCTGTGTCACAGGAAGGCCAAAAAGGTCATCAAGGACCTCAGCCACCCAATCAACGGCATGTTCACCCCACTACCATCTAGAAGGCGGAGACAGTACATGTGCATCATACTGAAAAATTGCTTTTCTCTCCAGGCCATCAGACTGTTAAATCGTCACTACTAGCTGGCTTCCACCCAGTATCCTGGCTTGAATTTTTGTCACTGCTACTAGCCAGCTGCCAACCAGTACTCAACCCCACACCTTAAAGAACACTGCCCTATGTGCAGTTGAACACTGGTCACTTTAATAATGTTTACATACTGTTTTACCCACTTCATATGTATATACTTTATTCTAGGCAAGGCTCATCTTATCTAACTACTGCTGTACACACATGATCTATTCATATACTGTCCATAATGTCTATACACACCATAATATACATATATATATATATATATTTATATTCAGGACTCTGACATTGCTTGTTCTAATATTTCTATATTCCTTTCTTTTTATTTTTGGGATTTGTGTGTATTGTTTTGTATTGTTAGGTATTACTGCACTGTTGGGGATAGCAAAATGCATATGTTCCTACACCTGCGATAACAAAATATGTGTACGCGACCAATAACATGTGATTTGATTTGATGCTTTATCTAGTCAATAGCAGCCCTCTATTGTAACGTGTTGTATTACCTGAGCACAGGTCATTGCACCTGCTCTACATTAGCTGCTATAACGAACGTTTAATGGCTAAGACTCGTTAAATCCCTGCAGAGTTAAGATTCAGTATTGCTCAGATAAATATTTAATGTGCAGAGGAGAAACATTTCTGAGCTGTAGAGATTTCAACGCAAAAAGTCTGTGGTAGTACTTCTCCACTAAGCATCCCATCTGGTTTGTCATGTTTTTGACTCTATTCCATTGTAATACTTCCCTCTAGAGGTTAAAGGTGGCACTGCAACAGCCTCTTGAGTGTTTGTACAAGGGTACATAAGTGCTGTCAATGACTATAGAGCCAGAGTAACACTCTCTATGCAACCCCATGGAAATATACATTATTGTGACATATAATTTAAGAGATTGGGTTGATTTATGAACCAACTGTACATAATGCATTATGATGGCACTTACATTGTCTATTTTCACCCACTTGTGCATTATAATACCTTTTTTCAATTATATGACTTGCTATAAGCATTCATAGCAGTGCATTGCTCCTTTCAGCAGGCTTTTTAAATGCCTAAAATGCCTGATCTAGGATCAGATTACCCAACCCAAAATCATAACCTTAACCATTAGGAGGATGGAAAATATCGGACCCTGGCCCAGCGATTATAGGGGCAACTTCTACCAACTCCAGAGGTGGGGGCTCCTCTAGACCGGAGGCTGGTCCACCTCTTTAGATACAATGCTAGTTTCCCAGACACAGATGTCCTTTAGAAATGCTATGTAAAACTCATGTATCATTAAACCTAGACCTGAATTTAAAATGGAGGTGTTCCATTGACCATGGTTTTTAATCTAGGATTAGGCTTAATCTGTGTCCGGGAAACTGGCCCAAAGAGTTTCAGGACGGTTGGTTTACGGTGGAGAGCTGCATGGTCCTAGAGGGTGAGGAATTTGGCACAACATTAGGTTGGGGCGTTGTCCACCTCCCCCCGCCTCTTTTTCAGCTCTTGCTCATATCTTTCCAGCTGGGCCCAGAATCCGGAGTTGGGGTCCACCACTGAGCGTGAAGTCCTCACTTTCTGGAGAAGAAGGTGAAGAAAAGGAGTGTATAATGGTAATCTGATCAGCCCTGGTACACACATACTGTACCTGAATCACGCAACACATTGGGTGCATCTCAATACTCTAATATGACTTCCTCTCCTCCTGATGCAATGACATTAAAGAACTGGGCAGGTATTTCAAGCAAGCAAAGTCTTGGTAGGCATCCTTGATATAGCTTTTACTCAGCTGTGGTTCATTAAGAGATCATTGAAGATGAAAGACAGGAGACTAGAGGCTTCTGCATGCTTCCCAGCTGAAACAGTTCGGAAGAGTTTGTGCATACAGTACCAGGCAAAAGTTTGGAAACACCTACTCATTCAAGGATTTTTCTTTATCTTTACTATTTTCTACAATGTGAAATAATAGTGAAGACATCAATGAAAAATAGCGAAGACATGAAAAAAGACCAGCCAGCTCTGCTAGATGAGTAGAATGGAGAGTGAAGACGTATTCTCTTGTTTGTGTCTGGAAGTAGCGTTAGCTAGCAAGATAGCCAACTTTCGCCAGTTAGCTTTGGTGTAAGGCGAGAAAAGTATTATATTGTATAAAAGTATTATGAGAGATCAAGATCATCTTTGCTCCTTAGCAGATTTTGGGGTTCAATAATCCTCGTGAGAATCAAAGACAGTGGATAAGAGATAACATATTAAAGTGGCCTCCCTGTGAACAGACTTTATGTTTGTTTTGACTATAATTGAAAGGCTAATTTAATAGCGAGGTGATTTCGATGTAATATGTTGTGTGGCCTAAATGATCTGCGGGAATAACCTTGTGAGAATGGAGTCGTATTTGAATCACTGAATCATGCTTGTAAACAATTGCAAGTGTTTGTTTTCTTACTTGTAGCCTACACAGGAGAGACAGTTGCCTAAATCTAATGAATTCTGATAATAGTGGGTATGCAATTGCAATAGAGCTGTGACCATGATCATGATAAAACAAGGTTACAACAGCAATGGATCGAAGTTTTGGGTGGTAAGAGGCTGTGCCCACCGAAATGTGTTTTTGCCTTATGAATTTGCTGATGTATTTTATACATTTTCTATACATCTTCTAGTAAGTAGAGAATAATTATGGTTTTGTTTCTTTTATTTTCTAAACCTTACGATGTATGACAGTGAACAAAAACATTACAGAGTGTTGATGTACACTTAATGAGTGTTGACAATATGTGAATGGAAATATGTTATTTGTGAGTTTTTTGATAGCACTCTAATGATGCGATATTTTAGTAAAACAAGGTACAGGGTTAAATAATGAGTAGAGTGGTAATGGAGACTACTGCGCCCGCTGCATTTGGGGGGATGCTGCAATACAAGCCGTAGCATCTTTTCAAAAGAGCAGCAACAAATCCTCTTGAAAGCAGCAGGACAGGGAAATGGTACATAGTGGTGTATGGCCTCAGTTAGATCAATAGTGGTTCATAGAGATTACGGTCTTTATGTTAAGGGAGACGTAGGTGTCATGTTCTGACCTTAGTTCCTTTGTTTTGTCTTTGTTTTAGTATGGTCAGGGCGTGAGTTGGGGTGGGCAGTCTGTGTTTGTTTTTCTATGTTGGTTTTTGTGTTCGGCCTAGTATGGTTCTCAATCAGAGGCAGGTGTCGTTAGTTGTCTCTGATTGAGAATCATACTTAGGTAGCCTTTTCCCACCTGGGTTTGGTGGGTGTTTATTTCCTGTTTAGTGTTTGTCATTCACCTTACGGGACTGACTGATTGTTTGTTGTTTATTGGTTTTGTTCAGTGTTCATTTTGCTTCATTAAATTATGGACACTTACCACGCTGCATTTTGGTTCTCCGATCCTTCTCGCTACTCCTCCTCAGAAGAGGAGGACGAGATCCCTGACAATAGGGATCCACGTCTCAAACAACTTTTTAATAGATGCCTGGGATGAAATATCCCTGATTCCTTATGCTAAATAAATTGACACTTTTTTTTTTATGTAGTAAGAAACACTTATTTAAAGGGTTTGAATGACCTCTGTCCTGACTTTCTAGTGCGGTTTGATCATCCCCACTGGAAAGCCAAAAGATGTTGGATGATGAATTTAAGGTAATTTGTACTGATGATAATTACGAAGGAGGTTATAATTAATTGTTGTATATGTAATTCGGACCATGTCTCTAGTCTATTTTTCTATTCCTTGAATCAAGTTATGGGTCCAAGTTTTTCTTTATGTGTCACATCTGATCCTGCTCCTCCCCTCCGGCCTACGACGTCGCCAGAGTACTAACCACCGATCCTGGGATTCATCATTACGCACACCTGGGACTCATCATTACGTGTACTTGTTCATCATTATGATTCACACCTGAACTCCATTACCTTCATCATCTCCTCCTCTTTATATGTCACTCTCCCATGTTCATTCACCAGTTGGTATTGTTCTTGTGTATCAGCGTTCTGCCTTATGTTAGTGTCGTGTTCTTGATTTTGTTGTTTTATTAAAACATTTCATCTGCACATGCTTCCGCCTCACCGCCCCATCATTACAGAATACCAACTCAAAATATGGAAGCAGCAGGACAGACGATTGATGAACAAGGTTACCTTCTTCGTCAACACCATGATCAGCTGGCTCAACTGGGAATGGCCATGGAAGATGTTCCCCGTAGTCTACAACGTCTCAACAGCAAAGAATATTCTAGAGACAGTCTACCCAATGAGTCAGCACACCAGCCCAACCAGCAACCCGCTCAGGTCAGCAATGCCCGTCTATCCCTCCCGGAGAAATATGACAGGACACCATCCAAATGCCCTGGCTTCCTCCTCCAGTGCTCCCTCTATTTTGCACATCAGATGGGAGTCCCCACCACCGAAAGGTCTAAGGTTGCCACGGTTATTTCTCTGCTGACTGGGCGGGCATTGGAATTGTCTATGGCCGTCTGGGGGAGAGCCTGAGTCTTGTGAGGGGTTCATGGCTCTGTTTAAATGTATTTTTGATCACCCGCGGGATGTGAGCGTCTGCTTCAGCTCCAGCAGGGGAATCAGACAGCTGCTGAGTATGCGCTTACCTTCTGGATGGTAGCAGCTTCCAGTGGCTGGAATGAGCTGGCGCTCAGCATGTTATTTAGAAGAGGTCTGCGCGAGGACGTCCAGACAGAACTGGCCTGCCGAGATGACAACCTCACCCTGGACGCACTCATTGCGATGGCCATCCGTCTGGATAACCTCCTCCGGGAACGTCGGCATCTTCATCGCTTCTCTCCCTCTTTCGGAAAGTGTTCGGGATCAGAGCCTGAACCCATGGAGGTAGGGGTCACACGTCTTCCTGCAGTGGAACAATGCAGATGGATACAGCTGGGGCTCTGTCTGTACTGTGGCCAGGGAGGGCACAAGCGCCAGCGGTATCCGTTACTACAGAATCCAGGATCCACTAGGGCAGGGGGAGTGTCACGTGATGTTACATCCCCTGGATCAGGAGTAAGTATTCCATCTACTACTCTTCCTGTTAGACTCTTTTTAGTACCCATCACTCTGGCTGACTGTGTCTACAGCTTTAGTGGATTTTGGCGCTGCGGGGAACTTTATGGATCAGACCCTTGCCTCCTCTCTCAATATTACTACCTACCCGCTCTCCTCTCCTTTTCCGGTTCAAGGTCTCGACTGTCGGCCTCTAGGATCCGGAACCATCACACACATCACCCAACCATTCACCCTCACCATGGAGCCCAATCACCAGGAAAACATCCCCTTCATCACCAGTGCACCAGTTCACAATATCATCTTCGTCCTACCTTGGCTTCAGCGCCATAACCCTACCATCTCATGGTTGAGGATGAGAATTATTGGCCTGAATGCCGGAGGACCTGCTTCCCTGTTCCCTGTGGTTCCACGTTGGTTGAGAGTCCTGTGGTTGCCCTCCAGCCCAACATCCTGGAGGAATATCAGGATCTAAGGGAGGTATTCTCCAAGATCCGCGCTACCTGTCTCCCTCCTCATCGCCCCTGGGACTGTGCCATTGACATGTTTTCCGGTGCTAGACCTTCACGCAGATGCATCTACCCTCTGTCGGTGGCTGAGACGCAGGCCATGGAGGACTACATTCAAGAGATCATCAACAGGGTTTCATCCGCAGGTCCGCGTCGGCTAGATTCTTCTTCATGGCCAAGAAGGAGGGAGGATTACGCCCTTGTATCGATTACCATTGCCTCAATGGCATCACCACAAAGTATCGGTACCCTCTCCTCCTGGTGCCATCCGCCATCGAGCAGCTCTGTGGGGCACGGTTCCTCACCAAACTGAGTGAGTGGAACGAGTACTTGGTTATGCCATTTGTCTTAGCCAATGCACTGTCAGTGTTCCAGGCATGCGTCAACGAGGTGCTCAGGGACATGCTCGAACATCAGGTGATTGTGTACATTGATGACATCCTGATCTTCTTGACCAACCTGGAAGATCATCCTCACGAGTCGTGGGTCTAGTGGTTAGGGATGTGGACATTCACCAGGCTCTAGATAGGGAGCCCGCACTTCAGAATTGTACTACCGCGTGCATCTATGTTCCCACAGGATAAGGGATTGCCTGCTGACCTGGGCACACACAGCTGTCATCGTTGGACATCAAGTATTTCTCACACCATTCATTCTCACTGAGAAATACTGGTGGCCCACCTTGGTGCAGGATGTTACACGGTATGTCAACTCCTGTTCCGTGTGTGATCAAACACAGTCCCGCCCGGAATGCTCCAGCAGGGAACCTCCTGCTGCTTCCTGTGCTTCAGCGACCTTGGTCTCATCTATCCATTGACTTTGTTACTGATCTTCCCCCTTCTGATGGTTTCAACACCATTCTGGTGGTAGTGGATAGATTTTCAAAATCATGTCTTTTCATCTCTCTTCATGGTCTTCCCACTGCTCTCCAGATCGCTGAGGCACTCTTCCAGTAGGTATTCTGGCATTATGGCCTTTGGAGGACATTGTCTCGGACCATGGCCCCCAATCCACATCCCGAGTATGGAGGGCCTTCTTGGAGAAGCTCAGGGTCACAGTTAGCCTCACATCTGGGTATCGACCTCAGTCTAACGGGCAGGTTGCGAGGATGAATCAGGAGCTAGAGAGGTTCCTGAGGAGTCACTGTTAGGACTGGCAGGGTGAGTGTGCACGTTTCCTTCCTTGGGCAGAGTACACCCAGAACTCTCTACATCACTCCACTGGGTTGGCCCCCTTCCAGTGAGTTTTGGGTTTCCAGCCGGCCCTGACGCCGGGCCAGCCCACGGCTCCTGCGGTAGATGAGACTCCAGCGCGCCGTCCATAGTCAGAAGGAACAGGCAGACCGTCACCACATTGAGGCCCCTGTGTTCCATCCTGGGGATCACGTCTGACTCTCTAACAGGAACCTCCCACTCCGCCTGCCCTGCAAGAAACTGAGCCCCCAGGTTGTGGGTCCGTACAAGGGTCAATGAGGTGACATACAGGATAAAATTACCCAGTCACTGCCGTATCTCACTCTCTTTTCATGTCTCCCTTTTCAGGCCGGTGGTTCCTGGTCCCCTAGCTGAAGTTGTCCCCCACGACACATCTCCAGCCCCCCCCCCCCCCCCCCCGGACATCGAAGTGGGGGGGGGGGGGGTGTATGCTGTTAGATTCCTAATGGACTCCCGACGCCGTGGGGGTCAGCTCCAGTATCTGGTGGACTGGTAGGGCAGTATGTCCCAGAGGATCCCAACAACATCTGTGATTTCCACCTTCGCCACCCGGACTGACCCGCTGCTCATCCTTAGGGCCCTTGTTGGCGGTGTCCTGAGGCTAGAGTGTCACACGTCGGGGGGTTACTGTCACGTTTGCTCCTGCTCCTCCAATCCCGGCATACAACGTCACCAAAGTACTAACCACCGGTCCTGGGATTCATCATTACGCACACCTGGCACTCATCATTACGCATACCTGTTAATCATTATGATTCACACCTGGACTCCATAACCTTCATCTCCTCCCCTTTATGTCACTCTCCCATGTTCACTCACCAGTTGGTATTATTATTGTGTATCAGCATTCTGCCTTATGTTAGTGTCGTGTTCTTGGTTTTGTTGTTTTATTAAAACATTGCACCTGCTTACGACTCACCGCCCCAGTACATTATGGAGTTATTATGGGTAGTGATTCTAATTATATTTTGTTATTTTAAATTGTTTTGTTTTATTTCTTAACCAATAGTGTTGTTTTTACAGTCCACTATGGTGAGTCATGTGTCAAAATGGGGAATTACCCATCTTGAGGTTTTTTGGATTGAAGTTTACACACTATGAGTGATATGTATTGAGTGAAAAATGAAGGAGTGTATTGTCTCTCTTGTGATGTGTTTTGTCCTATATTGTTTTTAATCCCAAGATTGTTATATTTATTAGAGTAAGGTTCTTAGGACTCTCTCTGAGTTAACTGAGTGGAGTTTTTAATGGAGCTTGGGCTGGCAACTGATTCAGTGATGGCTTGGTGATAAAAAACCTACAGCTGGCATTCCATAGATCAGATGTGGTAGGTGTCACTGAGAGAGTCTGGAGGAACAGAACAAAGGCCTCAGTATTCCTGATTATCCTGGCATCTGGGAGACAACACCAGAGGCAGATGACCAGAGGATGAACCCAAAGTGGCTTATGGTGCCCCCAATCTATATGGGGGGGTTGAACCAGCTATGACTGAGCAATCTTGGTATCAGGTATTTAAGCAACAGCATGGTCTGTAAAGGGTAGGCTCTCGACCCAACAGTCAAGACTTGAGTCGGCGGTTTCATTATTACATCACCTCCAGGCTGTGTAAGGTCTATCTGATCAAGAAGGGGAGTGATGGAGTGCTGCATCAGATGACCTGGCCTCCACAATCACCCGACCTCAACCCAACTGAGATGGTTTGGGATGAGTTGAACTGCAGAGTGAAGGAAAAGCAGCCAACAAGTGCTCAGCATATGACGGAACTCCTTCAAGACGGTTGGAAAAGCATTCCAGGTGAAGCTGGTTCAGAGAATGCTAAGTGTGTGCAAAGCTGTCATCAAGGAAAAGGGTGTCTACTTTGAAGAATATAAAAATATATATATTTCGATTTGTTTAACACTTTGTTGGTTACTACATGATTCCATATGTGTTATTTCAAAGTGTTGATGTCTTCACTATTATTCTACAATGTAGAAAATAGTAAAAATAAAGAAAAACCTTTGAATGAGTAGGTGTGTCCAAACTTTTTTGATATTTTTACTATTTTCTACATAAATCCACAAATGGATGTAGCAACTACAGATTGCCCCTTTAAGTCTATCAAAAGTGTGTGAGTTTGAGCATGTGTCCATTAGGCCTATGGATTGTTTTTATCAGCAGGAATTAGATTGAGCAATAAAAGCCCCACTTTTATTCCATAGACTGGGATCCGTTGCAAGAGCGCATTTTTCACCGGCTGTCCACTGATTTTAAAAAGCAATGATTGATAGGCAGTTAACACTTCTTGAATTCAACCATTATTGGGTTCAAATACACATTTAGATGTATGAACAGCTATCCACAACAACCACAATCCATAATGCGCAAATAGCTAAATGAGAAGGCAGCAGTGTGATTCACATCAATGCGCTATGTAGATTTGAATAATTTGTGATATCCGTATCGCCGTAGACCTCACTTGTCATCCTTACCTCCAAACGTATATTTAAATTTGATCATCTTTGGATGCCGACAGTAGTCACACCATTGGAAGACATAGCTTGGACTGTAGCCTACAAAAACCTATTCCTACTCTTTTCCCACGATCCATAAAACCCATTTGGTGTGTCATCATAGTGGTCTCTGACTTGTGGTCAGACTCACTCAAGTGGAACAAACTTAAATTTGCGCCTTTTTTAAATGCTGATTTGAATGTCATTGAGAAAACAGAGAACTGTCAAAGATTTTTTTTGCAAACATCCTTTCTGAATTGAAAAGTAATACTTGAAGTAATCATCTAGTTTTTCAAAAGTATCTTTAATCTGATTATAATATTTTAGATGTAATCTGTTACTCCCCAACCCTGTCTGTAATCAAATCAAATTACATTTTATTGGTCACATACACGTGTTTAGCAGATGTTATTGCCGGTGTAGAGAAATGCTTGTGCTTCTAGCTTCGACAGTACAGTAATGTCTAACAAGTAATATCTATAATACATATGAGATGGGTAATGCAAGACATGTAGACATTATTAAAGTGTTCTGCATACCATCCCTACCTTGTCATAACACAACTGATGTGCTCAAACGCATTAAGGAAAGAAATTCCACAAATTAACTTTTAACAAGGCACACCTGTTAAATTGAAATGCATTCCAGGTGACTACCTCATGAAGCTGGTTGAGAGAATGCCAAGAGTGTGCAAAGCTGTCATCAACTACTACATGATTCCATATGTGTTATTTTATAGATTTGATGTCTTCACTGTTATTTTACAATTTAGGAAATAAGTAAAAATAAAGAAAATACCTTGGAATGAGTAGGTGTGTCCAAACTTTTGACCGGTAGTGTATATTGTTCGTTTTGGACTTAGGTCAAGGGTTTTTTCAGCTGTTTGGGCGCACATTTTTTCTCTGGGCAAGCCAAAGTCTGTAGCTGAAGTCTATGCCCCTTCATCTGTGATTGGTCAACAGTAGGGATTCTTCAATAAAGTATTTGTTGTCATTCAATGAGAGACGACTCATTTTCATGCACATTTTTCATTGACAAATATTGCACCAAACATTTAAAATTGCACAACTAAGATCTCCTCAGCAAAAAATAAAAAAATGTATGTCACTTTTCTTGAGTTATCTTATAAATGAATTCTGACTATTTTGAGGAAGCATATACTGGCTACGGCATCTCAAAATGGACAAACAGTACCATTGACCCTTTTTTTCTCGTTGTTCATGTGAAAGTCTTTTAGGGGAGCATGCCAGCACACTTCGGTTCGGTTCGCCTAGCAGAGTTCAGCTAGGTGCCAGGCGAACTGAAGAATGCTGAGGCCTTTGAGTGTGAGTTGCACTCATATTTTTACAACCAGAAAAACAAAGATAGACAGATAATCAGTTGATTATTCTACTTTGCATTAGAGGCTGAGTTTGGGTGAATTCAATTTAAATTCAGTCTATTCGGGAGGTCAATGGAAAAGTCCCAGTTATTGTCAATGAGGATTTTGAGGATTCACTTTGTGAATTGACAGAGCTAGTAACCATCTAGCCCTGGAAAGAAGCACAATTACATTAAAATGACAATTAGACCAAAAGCCATCTTTAACCCATCGCTCCCATTCACTCCTCCCTCCCTCTTTTTGTCACCTACCGTAAACGCCTCAGCCAATGAGAGCTTGCGGTACTTCATGAGGTACGCCACGCAGATGGTGGCCGAGCGGCTGCGGCCGTTCTTGCAATAGACGACGGTGTGGCCTCCCTTGGATGCCTCGTCCCGGATAGCGTCTGCACAGCTATCGAAGTAGCGGTACAGGTCCTCAGTGGGGTCGTCGTAGACGGGCACACGCAGCGCAGCGATGCGTGACGACTCGGGGAAGGGCTGCTGCTTGGACACGTTGATGCACAGCGTCACTGCCTCCTGCTGGATGAGGTCGTCAGTGCAGGCCGAGCGTGCGTTGCTGATGAACAGCGCGTTGGTGACCTTGCACAGCTGGAGCTGCGGCTGGAGCATCTTCGACGGATGACCTTTGACCCTGGTGACACGTCGACCTTTGCTAACTAAGCCTGCGCTCACACACTCACTCGCACCAATGTCAACTTTCCTTTCTCCTATTTCACGTACATACATGCACTTGTGTACAACACTTTTGACTTGTATCTTTCTCACAAACACTTCACAGTGACATTCTCACACTACACACACAAATAAATAACAGTAGCCTACACACTGCACACAAGTAAATTCACACTTTTCTCGTGCACCCCCCCAATGACAATATAAACACATCCAATCACACTTGCAGTGACATTCATCAATTCCACAAACATACATACACTCACTAAAAACGTCTACGCACTTGCTCTCTCACTGCAACACACACTCTTCATAGGGAAACTGTCTCTCCTTCAGGCTATGGCATGTGGGGGTTGTCATGTCGGTCAGCTCTGGCCATCTGACTTTGTCCTAATGGCAAGCTATATTTATTTGTAGGGGGTAGGCAGGTCCACGGTCAGGCACTCCCTGGGTCCTAACACCAGTTTAGTTCACGTTCAAAGGATCCACAGTGATTCATATTCTATGTGATGAGCTGGGGTTGATTTAATAGAGTAGGTGATCACTTTTTTTTGTGTAGTGGTCATGCAGTGTGCACCCACACATATGCACAACACACATCTGAAGAGTAGATCAGAGAGGAGATTGAATTATATATATTAAAAGAGTATAAATTCACAGTGGGGGATATGAACTATACAAAAAAGCACACATTTGAAGCTGGTTATGTGTGATGGAAAACACATGAGTAATACAATTCATTATGACCATAAACACACCAGTATTCCACAATCATAAATTCACTGATATCCTATGAACTAATCAGAATCACATTGATTCAGAGACATGGACACACAGAGACTTGGTGCCAGTCTGTGCAGCTGTCCTGTTTGCTGTGTCACCACCATTCTATCCTCCTGCTTCATCATCACTAGACTTTGGAGGTGAAACTCTGACTGACTCAGCAATTGCCTGATGCCTACTCCAGCCCATCCATAGCTTACAGTATTTATCTGTCTTTCTTTCTTTCTCTCTCTCTCGCTCTCTCCCTCTCTGTCTGTCTGTCTGTCTGTCTGTATGAAGTGAGAAGGCGGACTGTGTTGTATCCTCTGTCCTCTCTGAAGGGGTTAGTGTGTGAGGGCTCTAGCCTGCTGCTCCCTCTGAGGAAGAACGTCCCAAAAAACATAACCTTCCTCTCCTTTCACTAGGACACGCACATCTCAACCTCTATATATCTGTATGTGCGTCAGTTGTTTTAGTCTGCCCTACACATAAAACTGTTTCCTGTGAGAGACAAGTGTTTTCACTGTTCTATGAAGTTAATGTGTGTTCTCAGTTGTGTTTGATTTAATTTAGTTCCCAGACACTTCCACCCAAATGCGCAAAGAGTCTGATGGGCCAACACATGTGGCGAGAGAGAGAGGAAAAGAGAAGCACTGATCTCAGTTGTCTGTAGGTATATTTAGCTGAGAGCGAGGGAGTGAGAGAGAGAGAGAAAGAGATGAATGAAGAGGCTAGTAACCAAGCACTGTAAAATTATATCTTCAAAGAGACAGTGTGGTGACAGTGTGGTGAAGAAGGCGCAACAGCGCCTTTTCAACCTCATGAGGCTGAAGAGATTTGGCTTGCCAACGCTTAAATCGGGAACAAACTACCTGCCCTCCAGGACACCTACAGCACCCGAGGTCACAGGAATGCCAAAAAGACCATCAAGGACAACAACCACCCGAGCCACTGCCTGTTCACCCCGCCACCATCCAGAAGGCGAAGTCAGTACAGGTGTATCAAAGCTGGGACTGACAGACTGGAAAACAGCTTCTATCTCAAGGCCATCAGACTGTTAAACAGCCATCACTAGCACAGAGAGGCTGCTGCCTACATACAGACTTGAAATCACTGGCCACTTTAATAAATGGAACACCAGTCACTTTAGTAATGCATACATAAAACTCAGCAAAAAAAATAAACGTCCCTTTTTCAGGACCCTGCCTTTCAAAGATAATTAGTTAAAATCCAAATAACTTCACAGATCTTCATTGTAAAGGGTTTAAACACTGATTCCCATGCTTGTTCATTGAACCATAAACAATTAATGAACATGCACCTGTGGAACGGTCGTTAAGACACAAACAGATTACAGACGGTAGGCAATTAAGGTCACAGTTATGAAAACCTAGGACACTAAAGACTGAAAAACACCAAAAGAAAGATGCTCAGGGTCCCTGCTCATCTGCGTGAACGTGCCATAGGCATGCTGCAAGGAGGCATGAGGACCGCAGATGTGGCCAGGGCAATAAATTGCAATGTCAGTACTGTGAGACCCCTAAGACAGCGCTACAGGGAGACAGGACGGACAGCTAATAGTCCTCGCAGTGGCAGACCACGTGTAACAACACTTGCACAGGATCGGTACATCCGAACATCACACCTGTGGGACAGGTACAGGATGGCAACAACAACTGCCCGAGTTACACCAGGAACGCACAATCCCTCCATCAGTGCTCAGACTATCCCCAATAGGCTGAGAGAGGCTGGATTGAGGGCTTGTAGGCCTGTTGTAAGGCAGGTCCTCACCAAACATTACCGGCAACTACGTCGCCTATGGGCACAAACCTACCAGGGGTGGACCAGACAGGACTGGTAAAAAGTGCTCTTCACTGACGAGTCGTGGTTTTGTCTCACCAGGGGTGATGGTCGCGTTTATCGTCTAAGGAATGAGCGTTACACCGATGCCTGTACTTTGGAGCGGGATCGATTTGGAGGTTGAATGTTGTTATGTTCATACAAATATTTACACATGTTAATTTTGCTGAAAATAAACGCACTTGACAGTGAGAGGACGTTTCTTTTTTTGCTGAGTTTATCTTGCATTACTCATCTCATATGTATGTACTGTATTCCATACTATCTATTGCATCTTAGCCTATGCCACTCTGTCATTGTTCATCCATATATTTATATTCATATATTCTTATTCCATTCCTTTACTTAGATTTGTGTGTATTACGTATTTGTTGTGGAATTGTTAGATATTGCTGAACTGTCGGAACTAGAAGCACAAGCATTTTGCTACACTCGCAATAAAACCTGCTAACCTTGTGTATGTGACAAATAATATTTGATTTGACCGCAGTTTCAAAACTACAATATTTTTTTTGTAAGGGTGCAGGTGCAACAGACGCTTTCTTGGGCGCCCGGTCCAGATTAATTGAATGCAGTTATTATTTGTAGTAGGTGTAACGCTCCGGGTGTCGTGGGTGTGGAGTCAGACGCAGGAAACAGAGTTCACTAATGCACTCACGAAACACTAGGTGCTCAAAAACAAATGCCCCAAACACGGGGTACGAGAACAGTACAGCAGAATACATGACCAGGAACAACACGTTCGTCTACTACATACACGAAGGTTACAATAAGTAATCCCGCACAAAGACACAGGCGGGCCGGCTGTCTAATAAAGCCCAACTAATCATTAACTAACAGGTGCTAACAATAAACATAGAAGGAGGGAAAAGAAAATCAGTGGCAGCTAATAGGCCGGTGACGACGACCGCCGAGCGCCACCTGAACGGGAAGGGGAGCCACCCTCGGTCGGACTCGTGACAGTAATAGCTAGTAGTAATAACAGTACTCTAATTATGTGATGACATTAGGACTCTTTAACTGCAGGCTTAATGTAGTCAGTCATATTGAAAAAAAATGTAATCAACTTTCCACCCTTGAGGAAAACGATTGCAATAAGAGTGCAGTATAACTGCAGTTAGAGTGCATTATAACTGCAGTTAGAGTGCATTACAACTGCAGTTAGAGTGCATTATAACTGCAGTTAGAGTGCAGTATAACTGCAGTTAGAGAACATTATAACTGTAGTATGCTGCGTCCAAAATAACATGTTCTTTATTTCAGTAATTTTGCAGTATAACTGCGGTTCAACTGCAGTTATTCTGCGATTAATGCGTCCAAAATATCACAGTTGACTGCAGATTTTAAAACTGCAATCTTTTTTGTAAGGGTGCAATAGACGCCTACCCGGGCGCCTGGTCCAGATGATCGAATCCTCTTATTGTTATTATTATTATTATTATTATTAGTTGTAGTAGTAGTAGTAGTAGTAGTACCAGTACCCTAATTACGTGATGACGTTTGAAACTTCCACCGCAGGCGTAATGTAGTCAGTCGTGTTGAAAAAAAATAGAAGCTGAACGAGGAGAAAGCGCCGAAATGGAGGCCGGCGTAGGTGGCTAAACACGAGAAGTGACAAACCGATACATTTTCAATAAACTTTGAGGCGCTTATGATTCTCAAAAAGAGTATATCTGAGAAGAATCTAGTTATCCATAGCTAGATAACTCTGCATTGGATATTGTTGGTGAGTTTCTAAGCATCGCGTTGTTGTTGTAAAGACGACTTCCACCGGGCGCCATTTAATTACGTTGTCAAGTCAGGAACAAAACATCAATTTGAAGAGGAACGGATTGTGATGTCTATTTTCGTGTTAGACACAAACCTTGAAATAGCTTACTATCCATTCATACACCGTAAACTAATCCCTTAATAGTTTGGCAGCTAACTAACGTTTTTCTTTGTTATTCATATTGACCTACGTTAGCGTGTTAGCTAAGAATTAGCTAGCAAGCGTTAACGTTAGCTGGCTAGCCACCACCTCGTCCATTTCCAAGACTAGTAACGTTAATGGCTTGTTGACATCAATTTAACTAGTTGGCTAACTTTAGGCTTAGTTTCCCCCAAATAAAATACTATTGGGGTCTTTACTATTGCAGTTGGTCAACAACTTGGATAACAACCAAACCAGCCAGTGTAACTTCACGTTAACTTCGCTAATCAGCCGATCACTGGTTGCCAGGATCTACTTTGCGCTTGCTAGCGTTAGCTAACTAGCATAGAAACCTCGTGTGCTGCTAGCTAGATAACGTTACCGCGGCAAGAAATTCAGACTCTTAGAACTGAAACAGTAGCCAGCTAGCTTATACATTTAGCTAGATGTCTTAGTAACCAATAGCTAACCAACCTTAATTAACTACTGGTAGTTAGCTACATCTCTGACTCTGGACGTAATAACTTTTCGGGTAATTTTAGTTAGCTAATCAATTAGCCTAGAAGCAGATTCCAGTTGACGTTAGCTAGCTAGCTACCTCCCAACCATGCTGGCTTTGGACACATCGCAGTAAGCTATATTTTGGACCCGGGCTAGGGGTACAAATAAAGTTGTTTGAATAGTTGCATATGTTGCCCTCACAAGGTAGTTATGTTTGTCAATTAAACCGCTTTATCGCTTACTTTTGGACATACGTGGAAGTTGTCAATTATACAAATCCAACAAGGAACAATTGCACACCGAATCACTGCATATTTCCTCACTAGTGTCCTGGTTATAATGGACTGTCCTTATGCACAAAATAAAGTGGATTTTATTATGGACACATGTTGGGAAAATGTTGATGTATTGAAAATAATGACATGAGACAATTTTGTCAACTAGCCTATTTGATATGAGTCATTTTGTGATGTTTCTGAGCTTAACGTTTGATAAAGGGTATTACTGCCAGTGGGTTCTGTTTTTATTACCACATTATGTAAAATGTCTGTTCATTTAGTTATTTACATGTGAAAGTGTAATGAAATGCACTTTGATTAGCCTTGTGATACATTTTGTTTGTTCTTTAGGCAACTGTGTTCATTCATTGTCATGCCAAACACGTTTCATGCTAAACAGGTATGACATAACATGTATGACATTGATAAAGGAGTTGGCTACAGTGTGAGACCAGAGCATGTTGGAATATTGCCCAATTATTATAAGTGGTCCCACTCTGATCATAAACATATTAGTATCACTTCTAGTTGTAGGATATGTTTCTGGTCATTTTCCTTTATGTAAACCCAGCCTTATGCCTATGCTGTGGATAAAAGGCAGAAGGCAGCCGGGAGTGTTTTCTTTGGTTCATTGAGATGTTTTCTGCAAATGTGTACAGTACTGAATGTTGTTGCACTAGTAGGCCTATACATAGGTAATTTGCCTAAATTGAGTTTGTGTGGAAAGTGGGGTGCTCAAAGCTCACTTAGGTACTGCTTACATGCGGCATACATGAATGTCACAGTGAAGTAGCGTAGACTGACTGTTGCATTCTTAATTTGAATTGTGTTCATGGCAGGCATGCTGTACACCTAGGTTCACCATAGGTTCAATGTACAGATTAATAAGCTTGTTTATGATAGTATGACAGAACAACGTTTAAATGTAACCTATAATTGATGCTTGCAAGATGGTATGACTGAAGCCATGTTTTTTTGTTTGTTTCCAATCCCTCTTGTTATGAGAGACGGGCAACAAAAGTCTAGAAACCTGTTGCAACAACACCCCCTTTGACACTCATTTATTTAGACTTGCCCATATTTGCAAGCTCACCAAACTAGAACTCATCTGAACTGATTTACATCAGTCACTGCTAGTCCAGGGTCAGATGTTTTTATTGACCTGAATAGTAGGCCTGTGAAGGTACCAGTATCGCGACATTGTTTTTTTCCATGACAAAAGTGAAAACACGAAGCACACCAAACTCTTTGATTCTTTAAGAACCTGTTGTATGTGAAATATTGTGCTATAGCTTGAAAAATTAAATAAATGTGACTGGATGACAACATAATCTTTGTTTCCAACATTAGGCCTGATTTCCTAAATAAGTTCATATCTGCTTTGTTTGTTTTCTTGCCACAATACTAATTGGTATCATCCCGGCCCTAATAAATATGCCTACTTTAAGGTTGTTAGAATTTGGGGTTGGATCGGCTGATCCTAGATTTGTCTAAAACTCTGATCACTTCCCACCTGTGGTATATGTTCGCAGTTTCAGCTGTGCCTGTCCAGTGTCCAGGGGAGGTGTCATGTCTTGTTTCTTGAAAAGACAGAACTCTGCAATTAGACAGCGTCTACTTATAAGTTGACTGTTCTGAAAATGGTATATTGTGGATGTTGGTGGTGATAAAGCTTCTTGGTAGAGGAATGTTGCAAATTCCATGCCCAATCAGTTACATGGGCCGAAGCCGAATTTGTCATCTGTAGTTACAGTATAATTCATCTCCTAAATAATGGCTGCACAAACCTGTTAGACCCGATGAGATGGCTATGATGCCCTTTCAAAATGGATTTAGTACGCTATATTTTGAAGAAGCACTGCCCAAGTGTTTTGTGAGAATGTTGTGTTGTTTAGCATTTTCTCTGTACTCATGACACATTACTTTTCAACCAACCGATCAATTGCCTCTCACCTCCGCCCCCATCTTCCATCTCTTCCCAGGTTTAAAGGAGCAGCAGATTGACCATGGCGACGGACACCAGCTCCCCGCCACGGTTCTTCCACATGCCGCGGTTTCAGCACCAGGCACCACGGCAGCTCTTCTACAAGCGCCCCGACTTCGCCCAGCAGCAGGCCATGCAGCAGCTCACCTTCGACGGCAAGCGCATGCGTAAGGCTGTCAACCGCAAGACCATCGACTACAACCCCTCGGTCATTAGACACCTGGAGGTAATGGACGTGACCTGAAGCATCAGTTATTTTGTGACCAAACTTTTGAGTTCTCTTGTGACCCACTCAATGAACAACATTTTTCCAGCTACCAAAGCACAGGCGTGTTTCTAGAGAAACTGGACTTTGTGCACAGAGTAATGGCGCTGCATTGGATAGCAGCTCAGGGCTCAACATTAACACTTGTCCTATTTCCCAAGACAAGTAAAATAAAAATCATCCAAGAAATAAAATAAATACACAAATCACTATCAAACTATTTATTCTAATCAAAGGCCAACATTGGAATAATATTCAAATCTGTTTTTCATGTAGGCCTTTACGTACACAAAAAAAAAAGCCTGCATGTCAAAGAGTTGGTAATATGCAGGTGATATTGGCTTATAGCGTCATGTCCAAACCGATGCTGACACGAGGGAGGTGACAGAAAATGTAGCCTAACTTTAATAATACTTTTAATGACATAAATATAGGCTAAACGCTGGTGATGTTTGACAAATATTATGAAAGATCGAATCTTACTACAACTTCTCTGACGCTCTTTGGCTCGTTGGATGTGGCAGGGCTGGCAAACTATCACAAATTACAAAGGGAAACCCAGCCAGAAGCTGCCCAGTGACGCGACCCTACCAGACGAGCTGAATTCTTTCTATGCTCGCTTCGAGGCAAACATGAAACCATGCATGAGAGCACCACCTGTTCCAGGGGACTAAGTGATCACGCTGTCCATAGCCGATGTGAGTAAGACCTTTAAACAGGTCGACATTCACAAAGCCGCAGGGCCAGACGGATTACCAGGACGCGTACTCTGAGCATGCGCTGACCAGCTGACAACTGTCTTCATTGATGTTTCTCTTCCTCAATAGTGTGCAGCAAATTTTACTATATGAAAAGCCAAAATGAGTATGACATCCTGGCATTTAAAGGATACTACATTTTCAAAATGTTATAAAAGCTTAATTTTTGCCCATACCCAACATTACTTCTATTTAGAATGCAAGTACGGGTATTCAGACACGGCCCGTTTCTAATATCCACACGCAGACATGACAATGAACGTGGAGAGCTGTACTCGAGCACTCACTCCCACGTATGTACAGTGCATTTGGAAAGTATTCAGAGCCCTAGACCTTTCCACTTTTTGTTACGTTACAGCCTTATTCTAAAATCGATTTAAAAAAATCCCCCTAACCAATCTACACACAATACCCATAATGACAAAGCAAAAACTGTTTTTGTAAAAAATAAAATCAGCTAATTTATAATAATTTTAAAAAGTATAATTTACATAAGTATTGAGGCCCTTTACTCAGTACTTTGTTGAAGCACCTTTGGCAGCGATTACAGCCTCGAGTCTTCTTTGCTATGACGCTACAGGCTTGGCACACCTGTATTTGGGGAGTTTCTCCCATTCTTCTCTGCAGATCCTCTCAAGCTCTGTCAGGTTGGATGGGGAGCGTTGCTGCACAGCTGTCTCCTGAAATGGTCGATCGGGTTCAAGTCTGGGCTCTGGCCTGGCCACTCAAGGACATTGAGACTTGTCCCGAAGCTACTCCTGCGTTGTCTTGGCTGTGTGCTTAGGGTCGGTGTCCTGTTGGAAGGTGAACCTTCGCCCCAGGCTGTCCTGAGCGCTCTGGAGCAGGTTTTCATCAAGGATCTCTCCGTACTTTGCTTTGTTCATCTTTCCCTCAAACCTGACTAGTCTCCCAGTCTCTGCCGCTGAAAAACATCCCCACAGCATGATGCTGCCACCACCATGCTTCACCGTAGGGATGGTGCCAGGTTTCCTCTAGACGTGTCGCTTGGCATTCCTCTAGACGTGTCAATCTTGGTCTCATCAGACCAGAGAATCTTATTTCTCATGATCTGAGAGTCCTATGCCTTTTGGAAAACTCCAAGCAGGTTGTCATATGCCTTCTACTGAGGGGCTTCCGTCTGGCCACTTTCCCATAAAGGCCTGATTTTTGGACTGCTGCAGAGATAGTTGTCCTTCTGGAAGGTTCTCCCATCTCCACAGAGAAACTCTGGAGCTCTGTCAGTGACCATTCGGTTCTTGGTCATCTCCCTGACGAAGGCCCTTCTCACCCGATTGTTCAGTTTGGCTGGGCGGCCAGCTCTAGGAAGAGTCTTGGTGGTTACTAACCTCTTCTTTTTAAGAATGGTAGATGCCCCTGTGTTCTTGGGGACCATCAATGCTGCAGACATTTTCCTTCCACAGATCTGTGCCTAGACACAATCATGTCACGGAGATCTACCTTCGACATCATGGCTCGGTTTTAAATGTAACCTTTATTTAACTAGGCAAGTCAGATGGGAACAAAGTCTTATTTTCAATGACGGCCTACCCTGGCCAAACCCGGACGATGCTGAGCCAATTGTGCGCCGCCCTATGGGACTCCCAATCACGGCCAGATGCGATACAGCCTGGATTCGAACCAGCGATTGTACTGAAGCCTCTTGCACTGAGATGCAGTGCCTTAGACTGCTGCGCCTCTTGGGAGCCGCTTGCACCACTCAAATCATGTCCAATCAATTTAATTGACCACAGGTGGACTCCAAGTTGTAGAAACAGCTCAAGGACGATCAATGGAAACAGGATGCACCTGAGCTCAATTTTGAGTCTTATAGCAAAGGGTCTGAATACTTATGGAAAGTATTTCTGCTATTTTTAATGCATTTGCAAAAATGTCTAAACCTGTTTTCGCTTTGTCATTATGGTGTGTTGTGTGTAGATTGAAGAAAATGTTTTATTTAATCCATTGTAGAATAAGGCTATAACATAACAAAATGTGAAAAAAGTCAAGGGGACTGAATACTTTCCGATTGAACTGTATGTATTTGGCTAAAATGTGTTTAAATGCAAAGACCTATGCCCATTTTTTTTTTTTCATGGTTCCTTAAATGCTCTCATTTTCTTGACTGCAGAATCGTTTGTGGCAGCGAGACCACAGAGATTTCCGTGCCATCCAACCAGATGCAGGATGCTACAATGATGTAAGTATGGACAGATACTAGGCATATATGATTTACAGTTAAAACTGTGATTTTGACCTTCTGGTGTCCGTAATCTAAGAAGAAAATATGCTATCAATGAATCCGTGTCAGGGTGTTAGCAAGTCCTTGTTCCTGGCTAGATCTGATAAATGTTGTACCCATTTGTAGACAATATGCTGAAATGTGTGTATTTTTCTCAGTCATCTCCCTTTATTCCTCTGGCTCTTGTAGCTGGTTCCTCCTGTGGGCATCTTGAGTAACCCCATGAATGCAGTTACCACAAAGTTTGTCCGAACTTCCACGAACAAAGTGAAGTGCCCTGTCTTTGTCATAAGGGTAAGTTTCTTTTCCCTCACACTTTCCGCACTTGTTCAGGTCAGACTACTCATATTTTTCTGAGACCATGTGAAGCCCATATTACAGGGGTGTCACTCAATTCCTGGAGGGCTGTGTGTCATCTGGTTTTTATTTCTGTTCATTTTATGTCCAATTAAGACCGAGACAACCAGGTGAAGGGAGTTCCTAACTAATCATTAGGCAGGTTTCCATAGACAGCAATGACGCAAAACACATTGTGACATGTGTAATATAGCAGAAATGTTCCTAAGATGGACAAAGTTCTTATGATCAGCGGATGGATTTTATTTTGTTTAAAACTTTTTACTGCGACAAATGATGGAAACTGTTTAAAAAAAAAATAAAAATTAGTAGTTTTGAAGGTAGGCGTATCTATATAGCTCCAGTCCACATTTTAAATTAAATGCCTACTGCTTGCTAAATCAATTTTTTCCCCCAACTATAAAAACATTTATTTGCTGGAGAAAGGATTGTTCTGACTTTCAAGAATGCCTGAATATCTTCGCCTTGCTTTTCTGGTTGTCTGGATGCAAGTTTCACCTCCGAATTAGGGCTGGGCTATAAGGCCTAAAAAGCTTTTATTACATTATTATTATTATACTTTTTTAAACTATTTTTTTAACTATTTAACTATTTTTTAACTATTTAACTATTTTTTAAGTATTCAGTCGCCTTGCCTTTTTCCACATTTTGTTACGTCACATCATTTTCTAAAATTGATAAATGTATATCTTTTTTCATCAATCTACACACAATACCCATAATGACTAAGCAAGAACAGGTTTTTAGAAAAAAAAAAATGATATCATGTTTACATAAGTATTCAGACTTTTTACTCAGTACTGTGTTGAAGCACCTTTGGCAATGACTATAGCCTCGAATCTTCTTGGGTATGACGCTAAGAGCTTGTCACACTTGTATTTGGGGAGATTCTCCCAACTCTTCTCTGCAGATCCTCTCAAGCTTTGTCCGGTTGGATGGGAAGTGTCTCTGCACAGCTATTTTCAGGTCTCTCCAGAGATGTTCGATCGGGTTCATGCTCTGGCTGGGCCACTCAAGAACATTCAAAGACTTGTGCCGAAGCCACTCCTGTGTAGGGTCATTTTCCTGTTGGAAGGTCAACCTTCGCTCCAGTCTGAAGTCCTGAGCAGGTTTTCACTCCGTTCATTTTTCCTCGATCTTGACTAGTCTCCCAGTCCCTGACAATTAAAAAAATACCCACAGCGTGATGCTGCCACCACCATGCTTCACCGTAGCGATGGTGCTAGGTTTCTTCCAGGCGCGACAGTTGGCATTCAGACCAAAGAGTTCAATCTTGGTTTCATCAGACCAGAGAATCTTGTTTTTCATGGATCGAGAGTCCTTCTGTTGCCTTTTGGCAAACTCCAAGCAGGCTGTCATGTGCCTTTCACTGAGGAGTGGCTTCTGTCTGGCCACTCTCCCATAAAGGCCTGATTGGTGGAGTGCTGCAGAGATGGTGGTCCTTCTGGAATGTTCTCCCATCTCCACAGAGAAACACCATTTGAGGCCACTTTGTTCTTGGGGACCTTCAATGCTGCAGACATTTTTTTGATACCCTTCCCCAGATCTGTGCCTCGACACAATCCTGTCTCGGAGCGCTATGGACAATTCCTCCAACCTCCTCCTGGCCTGGTTTTTGCTCTGACATTCACTGTCAACTGTGGGATCTTACATAGACAGGTGTGTGCCTTTCCGCTAGTGAGTAGCCAGCTAATCCTTTATGTTTAAGGGTATTGTTACAAAGGTTAAGTTCTCCTCTTATTACATGTTGGGACATACCTTAAATGCAAATAGCGAGTTGAAACGGCTTGTTGTCAGAGAGGAAGAAGTGATCTTTCATCCCTTTTTTTGTGAGTGGCAGGGGGAGGAGCTTGGTGTCTGTGCGAGGGGGAAGGTGCACACAGCACAGATGGATCGACGGATTACAGGCTCAAAATGGCCAGAAACAAAGGATCTTTCTTCTGAAACTCGTCAGTCTATTTTTGTTCTGCGAATGGAAGGCTATTCCATGCGAGAAATTGCCAAGAAACTGAAGATCTTGTACAACGCTGTGTACTACTCCCTTCACAGAACAGCGCAAACGGTCTCTAACCAGAATAGAAAGTAGTGGGAGGCCCCGGTGCACAACTGAGCAAGAGGACAAGTACATTAGACTGACCTAGTTTTAGAAACAGACTCCTCACAAGTCATCAACTGGCAGCTTCATTAAATAGTACCCGCAAAACACCAGTCTGAACGTCAACAGTGAAGAGGCGTATCTCAGACTGGCCAATAAAAAGAAAAGAAAAAGATGGGCAAAAGAACAGACACTGGACAGAGAAACTGCCTAGAAGGTCAGCATCCCGGAGTCGCCTCTTCACTGTTGACATTGATCCTGGTGTTTTGCGGATACTATTTAATGAAGCTGCTAGTTGAGGACTTGTGAGGCGTCTGTTTCACAAACTAGACACTGTAATGTACTTGTCCTCTGTCTCAGTTGTGCCCCGGGGAGGGCAAGTTACACCATGGCACGGAATTGTGGCGATACGTTGGCACATGAGAATTATTAGAATATGGCAAATATTAGTCAATTCTTGCATTGTATCCATGCTGACTTTTGTGGGCTACCTGAGACATGAAACAGTTAGGTGGGAGGGCAGTCACTAATGCGCAATTTTGGAAACACTTCAACCACTACATTTTTATTCGACACAAGGTTTTAGCTGACTTTGTTTGTCATTACATCCAGCTGTTTTTATCGACACACAAGTTCAATGGAAATGCAATGTATCAGCCATTTGTTGCATTTATTTTCCATGCAAACTTTTTAAATGTCGACAAAGATCATTGGATACGTTTATGGAAACATAGCTCTTGCACTTAATTGATCAATCAAGTACAAGGGATAAGCCAAAAGCCACACACTTGGCCCACCAGGAAATGAGTTTTCTGCAGAATATAAATGGGCACTTCAGAATGTGATTACTAAGTTCAGTCTCACTCTCTTCCTTTTCTTGACTATTTTTTGTTCCCTTCTTCATTACCCCTTTAATTGATCAAACTATTCCTCCCTTTCCCCATGTCTCCTCCATCCCTCTCCATCGTTCATAGTGGACTCCTGAGGGGAGGCGTCTTGTCACAGGAGCCTCCAGTGGGGAGTTCACCTTGTGGAACGGACTCACCTTCAACTTTGAGACCATCTTACAGGTGAACATTGAATCCTCCCTCCTACAACACTTTACAATTAACTTAACCTTTGGCTCCGCCGGCTGAATACACTTTCTTTAAAAAAAAGTTTAAGGTTAGGCATGGGGTTAGCGAACCACCTCTTGGAACCACAAGAAATGTCAGCTGTATATCCACTGTCTTCTAGAAATGTGTCTCCAGCCCTGTGTTTTTGGTCCTAGTGCTCTCTCTGACTAAGTCTCTCTCTACTCCCCTCAGGCCCATGACAGCCCTGTGCGGGCCATGACCTGGTCTCACAACGACATGTGGATGCTGACGGCTGACCACGGCGGCTACGTCAAGTACTGGCAGTCCAACATGAACAACGTCAAGATGTTCCAGGCTCACAAGGAGGCGATTAGAGAGGCCAGGTCTATACACAATCTACCATTTTCTGTAGTTAACCCCAGCCTATTACTGTTGTTATTGCTGTTTCCCCTGAAAATGATTGATAAATGTACGTCTGTGCTGTCGCAACACTGCACTGATCTTTTCTTATTGCCATCATCATTGCCTGTGGCTCATGATGAGTTGTGTATCTTGATTTTTTCTATACATAACTACTATGTACAGAAAAGGTTGATTTTCACGGTGTTGTTAAATAAAGTGTTGATCTATATCTATATTCAAAAGGTATTGGCGCACGTTAAAAGACTACTGGTTTACATAGATGAGCCCAGGGGGACAGACTAATACCGAATAAAGTGGAGAGGTTGCACTTGACGTTGCTGCATAGGGAGTTTTGAATGTGGCGCACTTCCACAAGGGGACAGTATTATCCCTCTTATGGACACACATAGGGTCTCTCCATACACACACTTTACCGCAGTCCCATGGTTGGTTTGAAGTTTTTTGAGATGTAGGCAAATGCATATCTACAATTCCCACCTTTTGAATCCACCAATATTGCCACTCCCATGTTGTCTCCCATTTAATTTATCCCAGTAACAAAACCCACATCCACAAGTGACCCCATAGCTTCTTGAATAAAGACTTTATTTCTGTTGAACACGCAACCAAATTTCCTCTGGGGTTAGAGCAGTTGGCTATCACCCTTCACTTATAATTCCTATGCTACCCACAAGGTCGCTTCGACCACCCACCTTCCCACCACCCCAATAACCCTGGTATATTCAAAGTTAAAGATGCACTATGCAGAAATCGCTCTTTCGTTGCTAAAATTCGAACAGTTTGCCTAATTGTCAGGTTGTGACAAAACAAGCAAGTATAGTGTAGAGAATCGTTGTACCATCTAAACCGCTGTGAAATATTGCATTTTCAGCTGTTTGAAGCTGGTGTACAGAACCGAAAGTAAAAGATGCAAAAACTAAACTTAAGAACGGGAAGTATAGAAGTGCACATAGAACAAATCTACAGCTTCTTAGACTTGATTTCAATGAGTGATTGATCTATGACACTTTTCTTTGTGCATTTGGTTGGGTCAGGCAAAAAATTACATATTGCAGCTCTAAGATCTACATTGAATGGGGCGGTGGAATAAAAGGTTGCCATTGTGTATATTTCTACCTTTGGTGGTGGTTGCCCTCATGGAGCTTTATGAAAATATACAATAAAGATCATGAATAGGGTTTTATGCTGGGTTTATCTCTGACCTAAAACAACTTAAAGCTTCACCTTTTGAATACATCATTTCTCAATGCCACAACTTATTTTCTTTGACTGTTAATGTTTGTGAGACACTTCTACTGTCTTGTTGTTAATGTTTTTAACGTGCATTGAATCTCCAGGACCAATTGAAAATAAAGCATCTCAGGGTTGTGGCCATAGCCCTGAGAAAATTGTAACGAGGATAAGGGCACTGCCATCATACAAGCATTGATGGCTATGCTCAAACTGAAGATTGCAATTAGGGAACTAGTCAAGAAGTTCCTCAGGTGTCTGTTATGTCAGGTGTAGGCTGTCTTTGCTGTTGGTATGAGTCAAGTTTGGGCCTATAGGCTGGGTGGTCAGGGGGGCTCTAGTATGTTAGTTCATCACCATGTTACAACTGTTGCTCCAACTACAGATCGAGCCATATTATCTGATTGCCTAACAGGAATGCACTACCTCATGACGCTGTAAAAATAAATCAGTTTGTCTGTTTTCAGACCTAGGCCTAAGCAAATCTGGAAATAATATGGTGCCACTGCTTATCATTTCCATCATTTTGTAAAGTGTATATTGCTTGATCCACAAAACAGACCACCTGGGACATATCTCTACAGAAGTTCAGTTGGTCAAATACTACTGCTCTATAATCTCACACTAGACATCCGAGTTACATTTTCCCCTAGCTTCTACTTGTTTGTGTGCACAAATCTGATTAGTTCATGCATTATGGCCTTTTCACAAGGTCTAGTGGAGGGCAAGGCGGAGCTTTCGCCATATTGGCTTCACCTTTTTGATCACCTCCGTCTGTAAACACTGAAGGGAATAGGAATAGAGGTGGGTAGGACCACAATGGGACTGACTAAGAGTTGTTGAAGATCATGAATCACTTGCAGATATTGTGCATGTTGATAAGAAGGGCAGGTTTAGATTTAATTTTGAATTTCAACAGAACTTCGATTTTTAGCTGGCTTGCTTACTGTTGCTTTAGTGTAAGGCCAAGACAAATGCACTTATTGTAGGTATTGGTAATTTGTGGTGGAGTATAGATGGTAATGCTTGTGCAAACTGAGAAAGAATCATTGAACTTGGGTTTACGTCTAGTGTGAAGCTTGCTTTTGGGTTACAGTTTAGACCTGAATGAAAAAACACATTATTATTGTTATACATATGTATGTGGACACCTGCTCATCGAACATCTCATTCCAAAATCCAGCATTAATATGGAGTTCTTTGCTACTATAACAGCCTCCACTCTTCTGGGAAGGCTTTCCACGAGATGTTGGAACATTGCTGCTGGGACCTACATCCATTCAGCCACAAGAGCATTAGTGAGGTTGGACACTGATGTTGGGCGGTTAGGCCTGGCTCTCAGTCGGCATTCCAGTTCATCCCAAAGGTGTTCAATGGGGTTGAGGTCAGGGCTCTGTGCAGGCCAGTCAAGTTCTTCCACACCGATCTCAACAAACCATTTCTGTATGGACCTTGCTTTGTGCACGAGGGCATTGTCATGCTGAAGCGGGAAAGGGCCATCCCCCAAACTGCTGCCACAAAGTTGGAAGCACAGAATTGTCTAGAATGTCATTGTATGCTGTAGCTTTAAGATTTCCCTTCACTGGAACTAAGGGGCCTAACCTGAACCATGAAAAACAGCCCCAGACCATTATTCTTCCTCCACCAAACTTTACAGTTCACACTATGCATTGGGGAAGGTAGCGTTCTCCTGGCATCTGCCAAACCCAGATTCGTCCGTCGGACTGCCAGATGGCGAAGCGTGACTCATCACTCCAGAGAAGGCGTTTCCACTGATCCAGAGTCCATTAGCGGCAAGCTTTACACCTCTCCAGCCGACGCTTGGCATTGCGCATGGTGCTCTTAGGCTTGTGTGCGGCTGCTCTTCCATGGAAACCCATTTCATGAAGTTCCCGTCGAGCAGTTCTTGTGTAGACGTTGGTTCCAGAGGCCGTTTGGAAGTCGGTAGTGAGTGTTGCAACCGAGGACAGAAGATTTTTACGCGCTTCAACGCTTGGCTTTCCTGTTGTGTGAGCTTGTGTGGTCTACCACTTCGCGGCTGATCCGTTGTTGCTCCTAGACGTTTCCACTTCACAATAACAGCACTTACAGTTGACCGGGACAGCTCTAGTAGGCTAAATATGATGAACTGACTTGTTGGAAAGGTGGCATCTTATGACGGTGCCACGTTAAGTCACTGAGCTCTTCATTAAGGCCATTCTACTGCCAATGTTTGTCTATGGAAATTGCATGGCTGTGTGCTCGATTTTATACACCGGTCAGCCACGGGAGTGGCTGAAATAGCCAAATCCACTCTTTTGAAGGGGTGTCCACATACTTTTGTGTATATATAGTGTAGGTGTTTCATTTTGGATAGATACGTTCTAGTGTTATTGACTCAGCGTGTTAGTTGTGGGGAAAGACTGTTGAATGAAATAGTATTTGTCTTGAGTTTCCATTACTGGTCCGGCCAAGTTTTGTGAATTTTGTTAAATGCCACTGCACAGCTTGATGGGAGAGGTTGCTGTTGTGCCCAGGAGATGCCCCCCTAAGTGGTTGTACTGTACTAAGTTGTACTAGGATTTGACCCTGTTGTAAACCCTGGGAGCCCAACTGTGTCTTCCTGCATTGTTGATTCTCTTCCTGCCTCACTCTGTCTTCAGTTTCTCACCTACGGATAATAAATTTGCCACTTGCTCTGATGACGGAACCGTACGCATCTGGGACTTTCTACGCTGTCACGAGGAGAGAATTCTCAGAGGTATGTTTTCTGTTGAATACACATACAGCTGTACCTAATTGATACACATCACTGAACACTGACTCACCCCCCTCCGAAAAAGATACTCCTGCAGACACTTTTCGGGGGCTTGTACCTTTACTGTAATCATAAGTCTGAACCATCCATGAACACAAACCTTGGCGATTGTATAGGTAGGCCTAGACCAACACCAACTAGGCACGTTGCATGAGCATTGACTTTTAATTGCATTACTTGTATTTTATATAATATAGCTATAAAGGCTAAAGCTAGTTCAATTTCCAAACATATATGACGTACGTAATGTATTTTACGTGGTGAAGTTGGTTAGTAACAGTTATTCCAATAGTTATTGAATGAGTGAAATACTTTGGGCTCTGCAGTACAGAAGCATTGATGCTTAGCATGCTATCATTAGCATATTTATTTCATGTTTATTATTTTTGATACACCATACTTATGGCGTTAGATAAACCATAGCTAGGTTTTTGAAGCTGCAGTTATAGTTCACACCACTATCTGCAGTAAATAACAGCTGCTTCTTTTTATCTAGCTAGCTAGAAGTGTTAGACGGATGCCTGAGTTTGCCATTAATCAGTTTCAAGCAGTGTACTACTGACTTAGTCTATATTATGTAAAAAGTTATTGTTTGTTTTTATTTTGTTGTACAGTAGTGGTCATCTAGGGAAAAGCATAACTGATCATCTTTGGTCTCAATACTGCTTATGTTGGGCGGTTATCTCCTTTTAATATCAGAATTACAAAATGATTCACTGTTTTAAAATGGAAGTTCATATTTTGCACCTTAATGTTAGATGGTTTCTTAATGTTTTCCTTAATATTTCTTTGTTTAATGGTTCTTCCCCTGAAGTAGTCTATGGGCCAGGAGAAACTGTAATCCATGGTTCATTTATATATATATATATATATATATATATATATATATATAATTTTTTTTTTTAACAGCTACCACAAACTTGAGCTAACTTTTGCCACAGCCAGCTAAAAATCTATGGGATTAATGGGGCAAGTCGCACCCTTTAAAAGTGGAATTGCCAAATAGCTTAATAATTTGATGTTATTTTAAGGTGATTTGAAAAAATTTCCCCCCCGGGAACCGCATGTAACTACTCCCATTTAGATTTTTAGATAACGATGGCTAAAGTTTGTAGTTGCTGTTTACATTTTGTACTGGTCCCTCAACTACTTTCATGAGCAACTATCTTACATTAAGTTGTACAATACTGAACTTCCCCTTTATTGTTCATCTTTCAACACCATTTCATGCACTAATACAGTGCATACGGAAAGTATTCAGGCCCCTTGACTTTTTCCACATTTTGTTACGCTGCAGCCTTATTCTAAAATGTATTCAATATTTTTTTCCAACAATCTCCACATGATACCCCATAATAACAAAGCGAAAATAGGTTTTTAGAAATGTTTGCAAATTTATACAAATAAAAACAGACCTTATTTACATAAGTATTCAGACCCTTTGCTATAAGAATTGAAATTGAGATCAGGTGCATTTTGTTTCCATTGATTTGCCTTGGGATGTTTCTACAACTTCATTGGAGTCCACCTGTGGTAAATTAAATTGATTGGATGTATTTTGGAAAGGCACATACCTGTCTATATAAAGTCCCACAGTTGACAGTGCAACTGTCGGAATTGTCCGTAGAGCTCCGAGACAGGATTGTGTCGAGGCACAGGTCTGGGGAAAGATACCAAAAAATGTCTCCAGCATTGAAGTTCCCTAAGAACACAGTGGCCTTCATCATTCATTAAATGGAAGAAGTTTGGAACCACCAAGACTTCCAAGAGCTGGCTGCCCGGCCAAACTGCGCAATCTGGGGAGAATGCCCTTCCTTGGTCAGGGAGGTGACCAAGAACCCGATGGTCACTCCGACAGAGCTCTTGACAGCCCCCTCTGTGGATATTGGGAGAAACTTCTAGAAGGACAACCATCTCTGCAGCACCCCAACAATCAGGCCTTTATGGTAGCGTAGCTAGACAGAAGCCACTCCTCAGTAAAAGGCACATGACAGCCCGCTTGGAGTTTGCCAAACAAGATTCTCTGGTTTGATGAAACCAAGATTGAACTCTTTGGCATCAATGCCAAACGTCACTTCTGGAGGAGACCTGGCATTATCCCTAAGGTGAAGCATGGTGGTGGCAGTATCATGTTGTGGGGATGTTTTTCAGCAGCAGGGACTGGGAGACTAGTCAGGATCGAGGGAAAGTGGAACAGAGCAAACTACAGAGAGATCCTTAATGAAAACCTGCTCCAGAGCACCCAGGACATCGGACTGGGGCAAAGGTTCACCTTCTAACTATACAATGACCGTAAGCACACAGCCAAGACAACGCAGGAGTGGCTTCTGGGACAAGTCTTAATGTCCTTGAGTGGCCCGGACTTGAACCCAATCGAACATCTCTGGAGAGATCTAAATATAGCTGTGCAGCGACGCTCCCTATCCAACCTGATCTGCAGAGAAAACTGGGAGATGCTTGTATAGTCATACCCCAGAAGATTCAAGGCTGTAATCACTGCCAAAAGGTGATTCAACAAAGTACTGAGTAAAAGGTCTGAATACTTATGTAAATGTGATATTTCCGTTTTTTATTTTGTATAACTTTGCTAACATTTCTTGAGACCTGTGTTTGCATTGTCATTATTGTGTGTAGATTGATGAGCGGGGAAAAAAACATTTAATGCAGTTTAGAATAAGGCTGTATCATAACAAAATGTGGAAAATACTTTCCGAATGCATTGTAGGCTGAGCAGGATTTATTAGTGATGGCATACTATATCCACAGGAACTGGTTTCAGTGTCCCACCTCCTTGTAGTACATCATAAGAGTACATGGTTTGGTGTGTTTTCTGTGGTGTGTCAGGATCAGGATGGTTCAGCATGATTCACAGTCACATCAAGTCTTTGTTGCATAAACACCCTAGTCAAGAAAAAACATTCCTCCTTGATAACATGCTTTGCTTTCTTTTAATAATTGCTGGGAAGGGATAGCCTTGTTGCCAGTCTCTGTTCAGCTATTATATTCCACTCTGTAGTTTGTCTTTGGCACCATGACACGGAGTACAAGGAGTGAGTGGAATGTTAGACAGATACTCAGACTAGCGAAGGGATTGGGGGTAATTCATTGTAGTGCATGTTTGCATCCTTGTGCGAATTGAATAAAATGCTTTCAGCCAAGTATGAATAAAGCAAACATCTTGTTTTAGTATTATGCTAATATGTTCACAGTTGCAGTCTGACAATTTGTGTACGTTAACTATTCACAGGCCATGCAGAAAGTTTAGGCCTAATCTGCAATTGGCTTATTCACAGATTCTGTACCGTGTGTGCAAGTTTACTTGTCGTCCGACTTCGGTTAAGGCCCTTCTGCTTGCTTTATTTATTTTGTAACAAAATCATTTTTACTGTGCTCATTGAAGAATAATGCATAAATTATCACTTAGCCTACTTGAAAACAGTTTGTCTTGCTTGTGTTTTTTTTAGCCTTTCAATAAACTAAACTTTTCTGTGCTCATTGAAGAATAAATGCAGAGTTTTACTTTTACTTAACAAGTTTGCCGTTTCTTTTTCCTCTAGACACCCTGAAATTTTGAATATAACCTAATGCATTACCGTTGGTTGACAACGGTTGTTTTGATTTGTGGGTATTGAGAAGCCTTGTGTACCATAACTAGAGATACACTCAAAGATTTGTGCAAATCTTGAGTGAATTGACTTTTAGTTTATATACACTAAGCAAAAAAAGAAACGTCCTCTCTCTGTCAACTGCGTTTATTTTCAACAAACTTAAAATGTGTAAATATTTGTATGAACATAAGATTCAACAACTGAGACATAAACTGAAATAGTTCCACAGACATGTGACTAACAGAAATGGAATAATGTGTCCCTGAACAAAGGGGGGTCAAAATCAAAAGTAACAGTCAGTATCTGGTGTGGCCACCAGCTGCATTAAGTACTGCAGTGCATCTCCTCCTCATGGACTGCACCAGATTTGCCAGTTCTTGCTGTGAGATGTTACCCCACTCTTCCACCAAGGCACCTGCAATTTCCCGGACATTTTTGGGGGGAATGGCCCTAGCCCTCACCCTCCGATCCAACAGGTCCCAGACGTGCGCAATGGGATTGAGATCCGGGCTCTTCGCTGGCCATGGCAGAACACTGACATTCCTGTCTTGCCAGAAATCGCGCACAGAACGAGCAGTATGGCTGGTGGCATTGTCATGCTGGAGGGTCCTGTCAGGATGAGCCTGCAGGAAGGGTGCCATTTGAAGGCGCAGGATGTCTTCCCTGTAACGCACAGCGTTGAGATTGCCTGCAATGACAACAAGCTCAGACCGATGATGCTGTAACACACCGCCCCAGACCATGACTGACTCGCCACCTCCAAATCGATCCTGCTCCAAAGTACAGCTCATTCCTTAGACGATAAACTTGAATCCGACCATCACCCCTAGTGAGACAAAACCACAACTCGACAGTGAAGAGCACTTTTTACCAGTCCTGTCTGGTCCAGCGAGGGTGGGTTTGTGCCCATAGGTGACGTTGTTGCCCGTGATGTCTGGTGAGGACCTGCCTTACAACAGGCCTACAAGCCCTCAGTACAGCCTCTCTCAGCCTATTGCGGACAGTCTGAGCACTGATGGAGGGATTGGGCGTTCCTGGTGTAACTTGGGCAGTTGTTGCCATCCTGTACCTGTTCCACAGGTGTGATGTTCAGATGTACCGAACCTGTGCAGGTGTTGTTACACGTGGTCTGCCACTGCAAGGACGATCAGCTGTCCGTCCTGTCTCCCTGTAGCGCTGTCTTAGGCGTCTCACAGTACAGACATTGCCATTTATTGCCCTGGCCACATCTGCAGTCCTCATGCCTCCTTGCAGTATGCCTAAGGCACGTTCACGCAGATGAGCAGGGACCCTGGGCATCTTTCTTTTGGTATTTTTCAGTGTCAGTAGAAAGGCCTCTTTAGTGTCCTAAGTTTTTATAACTGTGACCTTAATTGCCTACCGTCTGTAAGCTGTTAGTGTCTTAACGACCGTTCCACAGATGCATGTTCATGAATTGTTTATGGTTCATTGAACAAGCATGGGAAACGGTGTTTAAAACCCTTTACAATGAAGATCTGTGAAGTTATTTGGATTTGACTAATTATCTTCGAAAGACAGGGTCCTGAAAAAGGGACGTTTCTTTTTTTGCTGAGTTTATTTCACTACTCCCTTAGTTTTGTTTCCACTTAATAAATTGATTGGTGATGTAGCTATCAATTTACCCATTTGTCTTATGTTCATATTCAAATAATGTGCTTTTACAGCGGAAATGCCTTGCTGCACTTCTAGGTAAAAATGAATTTAGTACTATTTTACTACATAGTCAAAAGGCAAAATTAGCAGCTTTTAACTAAGTTAATGTAGTAAGTACCCCCCCCCCCCTGATCCTGTCTGGTTTAGTAAGGGAACCACAAGGCATTTGTGTTATGTGAGATGGAGTTGATTCAAACATTAACACCGGTATGAAGGACCCAGCAGACTGAGGACATTATTTTCAATGTACCTTGTATTTGTATAATTTTGAGTTAAGTTGAACATGTTTTTAAAAGCCATCGATCTAAGCTAGTTGGAATGTGTCAAGCCATGATTATCTAAGATGTGTCTTAGACTGTGAGGATGCTGAATCGCAGGGTATCCAATCTCTGGTGTGTAGATGATTTACACACACACTCACACACACAGTCAATCTGCACCCATTTAAAGCCAAACAAAGTGAATGTCTTCTCACTCCTTCACCATGTTTTGTTTTTACATGGAAGTACATTATTACAAGCATATATCTACCTGTGCACATATTCTTGAAATGGAACCCCTGTGTGTGCTTTCATGTAAATATTTAGGCCGAAGGGGTTACACGCAAGAATGCACTGCTCACAATCACTTGATGTGAACTGTCATAAATCCCAACATATTTGTTTGTAGAATGTTAAACTGCTTATAGCAATGTCAGGTAAAACAAAGGCAACGTTTATTTGGTGTCATGTAGTGCTTATGTAGACCTTGTAGAATCAAAAGGTAAAATTGTTGAGTGCCTAACACCCAGAGGAATTGGCTTAGTTAATTTGTTCCAAATTTTTACAAGGTCAACCAGTCATGTTATCACTAATGGTTTGTACACTCATGTATCTCCTATCACACAAATGTACACATTGTTAAACCTTGTTGGTGTCTCAATTACGTTTGTTCACCTCTTTTGCTCTCTCTTGGCTTACACACGCTTTGCAATCTTCCGGTATGTGTAAATACTTTGGATTTGGTCTGCCTCCACATCTACTATTTTAATAATAATGTATGTGCATTGGTACAAGTATATTGCCCAAGTTTTATGTTTACTCACCCCACAGTGAGTGAGGGTGGAATTGAGTGACCCCCCCCCCTAAACACACCGTCTTTGTCACACACACCCGTAGACCGCACCACCTCTTACATACAAGTGAACGATTGTATATTTGTCCTGTCCTTTTTGCCTCTGACACACACCTACAGATACTAAAGGTGTTCTTCCTCAACAGGTCATGGAGCTGACGTGAAGTGTGTGGACTGGCATCCCACTAAAGGCCTGGTGGTTTCAGGGAGCAAAGATAGCCAGCAGCCAATAAAATTCTGGGATCCCAAGACCGGACAGAGTTTGGCCACACTGTGAGTTTTACCCAAAGGCACCGGAAAGCGGCATGAAGCACCCCATCCACATAACCCAGAGCCGCCTGAGAAATTATCTAACAAAATGTGTTACTTCTCCGTAACAATTTGTGCTTTCTTGTTAAAATTGTTGCTACTATATAGTTTCTCAGTAGATGACTGTTGGTAAAAGGAGCTGTAAAATAGTTCAATCAATTTTAAAATGCTTGAGGTAACTTAGAGGATAGAAAGAAACCTATACCCTTTTTACACTACCGTGCCAAGCTGATATGTACTGTGCTGGCTCTGATATTCGTCCTTTCCACACGGTTCAGGCAGCAACCTGATGCACAACCAAGCCTGCACAGCTTGGCTCTGCTTAGTAGTGTGTAAAAAGTGTCAGTACCTTACTCTCTTCCCATCTTTCACCCTACCTCTCCGTCAGTCACGCCCATAAGAACACGGTGATGGAGGTGAAATGGAACCTGAACGGTAACTGGCTGCTGACAGCGTCCCGCGACCACCTGTGTAAGCTCTTTGACATCCGCAACCTCAAGGAGGAGCTACAGGTGTTCCGGGGCCACAAGAAAGAGGCCACAGGTATGCTTTGGCTTGACTGACTTGACTTGGCCTATTCCATTTAGCACCTAGTTCAGCAAATGGCCTCTGCTGTAGTTAGAGGAATGTTATGCCAAATGTTGCTTAGTTTATTTACCCTGTGTATGCATGTGTGTGTATGTGGATGAATATCATGAGTGTTTCTATGGATTGTTTCTGCTGTGCTCTGTCAAGGGTGTGAATACGTCCTCTATCGTTTTTACTGGTGCAGGAGAAACTCCTTGAGTTGACAGACTCTAGACTATTTTTGTGGTGATCCTGAGTTTGAGACATTAAACTTATGTTAGTGAAATATGTGTGTTAACCCTTTGTCTCCTGTCTCCAGCTGTAGCGTGGCACCCTGTCCACGAAGGCCTGTTCGCCAGCGGAGGCTCGGATGGATCCCTCCTCTTCTGGAACGTAGGGTAAGAGTGACAGCTCAAGCCTCAAATCGACACACAGGATCTCTACCAATCACTTGCCAGAGGCTTGATTCCTTTGCCAGACTGTCATTTCAACGAACAACGTTAAAAAAAAAAAATGTTTGATTGCAAGCATTAATCGTGTGTAAGAGGCAATGCTCCTAAATGTAGTCTGGATACCTCAAAGTGAATAATTCCTACACAGCCTATAGTCATGACATTAGACTTGTTACGAAGGACAGGGTTCATTACCAATTATGACCGTTTCATGTCACATCCTGCTCTTATCATTTATTCCTACTGTGCTTTCTGTCAGTGTGGAGAAGGAGGTGGGCGGAATGGAGATGGCCCATGAGGGCATGATCTGGAGCCTGGCGTGGCACCCGCTCGGGCACATCCTCTGCTCGGGATCCAACGACCACACCAGGTAAGCTTACAAGTTGCATAAAGTGCATTCGGAAAGTATTCAGTCCCGTTGACGTTTTCCACGTTTTGTTACATTAGAGCCTTATTAGAAAATTGATTAAATACAACATTTTCCTCAATCTACACTCAATACCCCATAATGACAAAGCGAAAGCAGTTTTTTATACATTTCTGCAAATGTATTAAAAATAGTAAATAGATACCTTATATACATAAGTATTCAGTCCCTTGAAATTTGAGCTCAGGTGCATCCTGTTTCTATTAATCATCCTTGAGATGTTTGATTGGACATGATTTGCAAAGGCACACACCTGTCTATATACGGTCCCACAGTTGACAGTGCATGTCTGAACAAAAACCAAGCCATGTGGTCGAAGGAATTGTCCATAGAACTCCGGGACAGGATTGTGTCGAGGCACAGATCTGGGGAAGGGTACCAAAAAATGTCTGCAGCATTGAAGGTCCCCAAGAACACAATGGCCAGACCCCAGACTTGAACCCGATCTAACATCTCTGGAGAGACCTGAAAATATCTGTGCAGCGATGTTCCCCATCAAACTTGACAAAGTTGTAGTGTCATACCCAAGAAGATTCAAGCATGTAATCGTTGCCAAAGGTCCTTCAACAAATTACTGAGTAAAGGGTCTGAATACTTACGTTAAAGTGATATTTCAGCTTTTTATTTTTAATACATTTGATAAAATTTCTAAACTTATTTTTGCTTTGTCATTTTGGAGTATTGTGTGTAGATTTAGGGGGGGAGGCTGAGTAAGGCTGTAACATAATAAAGTATGGAAAACTCAAGGGGTCTGAATACTTTCTGAATGCACTGTATACACAAGACATAGAGAATCACAACAATGGTTGTACACGAACTCTCCACCCATACCAGAGTGTATATGGAACAAAAATATCAACGCAACAAATGGTGTGACCACCATTTTCCTCATGAGGCGCGACACATCGCCTTGGCGTACAGTTGATCAGGCTGTTGATTTTTGGAATGTTGTCCAACTCTACTTCAATGGCTGTGCGAAGTTGCTGGATATTGGCGAGAACTGGAACACACTGTGGTACATGTCGATCCAGAGCATCCAAAACATTCTCAATGGGTGACATGTCTGAGTCTGGAAGCCATGGAATAACTAGGAAATGTTCAGCTTCCAGGAATTGTGTACAGATCTTTGCATCATGGGGCCGTACATTATCATGCTGAAAAATTAGGTGATGCCGGCAAATGAATGGCATTACAATGGCCTCAGGATCTCGTCACGTTATTTTTGTGCATTCAAATTGCCATTGATAAAATGCAATTTTGTTCATTGTCTGTAGCTTATGTCTGCCCATACCGTAACCCCACCGCCACCACAACGTTGCCATCAGAAAACCGCTCACCCACATGACACCATACACTTGTGATTCTGGTTGGACATACTGCAAAATTCTCAAAACGACATTGGAGGTGGCTTATAGTCGAGAAATGAACATTAGATTATCTGGCAACAGCACCAGTGGACATTCCTACTGTCCGCAGGACAATTGCACGCTCCCTCAAAACTTGAGACATCTGTGGCATTGTGTTGTGACAAAACTGCACATTTTAGTGGCCTTTTATTGTCCCCAGCACAAGGTGCCCCTGTGTAATGATCATGCTGTTTAATCAGCTTCTTGATATGCCACACCTGTAAGGTGGATGGATTATCCTTGTTAAGGAGAAATGCTCACTAACAGGAATGTAAACATTTGTGCACAACATGTTAGAGAAATAAACTTTTTGTGAATATGGAACATTTCCCAGGAATTTTTATTTCAGCTCATGAAACATGGGACTAACACTTATGTTCCATTTTATATTTTTGTTCCGTGTAGACAGGGAAGCAAGACTAAATAAATGGAATTGTTCATAAGGTTGAAAGATGAGGGTGTAACAATTCACTGATCTAAATCGGAGTCCGGTACAAAGGTTTAAGATACGAGCACGTTGGTCCGTGGGACTCTTAACTGATCCAAATGTGGCATGTATCGGTCAGGAAACCAATTAACTTTACGAACCACCGGTTCACTAATGTTTTTTACTCGCGTTACTTCCCTTTTCCCTTCCAAAAATGATTGAAGTCTTTTCTGACTGAACTGGGGCGCCCTCTCCCATGTGTAACTGTGTATGACAGTAATGGATCTACAAGTCATCTCACATGCCGAGCCACCCCAATAGCTGTCATTATCCGTTGTAACATTTCTACGCATGGTGCACAGCTTCCCGCGCTGTCCAGCGAGAGGTAGGCCTTAATTTAGAATGGAAAACTCATGTCTAAATGCAACAAATGTTAGTGCATCGAATCTCAACTAATCATTTTGAACTAAAACGTATCGTTCCTGTATCATATCGGAGCCTACATGGCTCTTGAATTATCTTGTCTTGCGCACCCCTATTGATAGACCTTTCTCCCATATTTCCATTGTCCCATGGTTTGCTAATGGCTCTGTTGGTAGGTTTTGGGTTTGATTTCCACATTGGCCGCATACTGAATGTGTCACGAGGTGCGGCAGATAGCGTGGGGCCATTAACCTAAAGGCCTCTAGTTCGAAATCATGAGCCGACCAGGTGAAAAATTGTCTGTGCCCTTGTGCAAGGCACTTAATCCTAATTGCTCCAGGGTCGCCGTTGATAATGGCAGACCCTGCTCGGACCCCACTCTCCAAGGGTATCTCAGGGTAGTTGGGATATGCAAAAAAACACATTTCCAATTCACACATGAGTATATAATATACACCTGTGAAATGGGACAAATTATTGTTATTTTGGATGTCTGTTCTGGTGTGCTTTGAAGTGTTTCCTGCGTGATTTATATCCCTTTCAGTAAATTCTGGACGAGGAATCGACCAGGGGACAAGATGAGGGACCGATACAATCTGAATTTGTTACCTGGGATGTCAGAGGATGGAGTGGAATACGGTATGATGCATAGGAATACTTTGTGTGAGGTGTGTGTGTGTGTGTGTGTGTTTGAATTTGTCTGTGTATAGACCCCCACAGTGGAGGTGTTATAATACCCAGAAAACCTAGCGGTCAAACAGGGAAATGGTTCCAATTTTTTTCCCACAATTAATTTTGCCTGTAGGGGATTTTAGAATAATTTAAAATAAGGAATATGTTTAGTGTAGGCTTGCCCTGGCATAATGTTTTGATAACCATGTAAATCTCTATAGGACAAGGTGACTTTTATCAATATGTTCGGCTCTATTTACTCTGATTCCAAAATGCTAATTAGAATATCAAAGTAGACAACATGCAAGACTACAAATCCCTGCAAGCTCCTGCACGTCATCTCTAGCAGACATCTTTGTGAACCGTTGTGTCAATTTAAAACTTGCATAAGACAGTTCACAGAATTGTCAATTTAATTAAATTTCACCAGTTTATTTATTACAATTTCGCTAACATTAGATAGTTAATCCAGACATTTTTACCTTTGTCTCGATTCGGCAGTCAAATGCCAGATCATCATGGCATTTGTAGTTCTTTGATGGCCACATTAGCAGCTAATTAGCGTTTGTTTTTTTGGGGTAAATACAGGCGAATATATTGATAAAAGTCACCTTGTCCAAGAGAGATTTCCACGGTTATCAAAACGTCACACCAGGGTAAGCCTACAGGAAACGCAGCCCTTGTTTTAAGTGTTTCTAAAATCCCCTATGGAAAAATGTATGGTAGAAAAATTATTGGAACAATTTCCTTGTTTGACTGCTAGGTTTTATGGGTATTATGACTCAAACTGTGGTACTCGATTACTGGGCTGCACAACTGTGTTCACTAGGCAATGGACAGCAGATTATCCTTGTGCATGGAGGATTATCTAAGCCATAAATGTTATACCTTATGATCTAAAATAGATTCACGACTTCGGGTCCAAGGCGTGGAAGAAAGAAACAGACAATCCAATGATTCTCAATTCCATTTGTGTTTGGGAGAGTTAATGAGGTGAAAAGAACCAATATCGCCAGGCAACCCTATTTGGAATAACCCCACCTTACCTCTAGTGTTTAATGACAACACCTTTAAGTCCTGGCACCAAAGTGGCATCATGACTTTTGAACATACTATGATGGATCTCTACTGTCATTCAATCAATTATAAGAAAGAAAGAGTTGGCTTATCCAAGGCCGATTTCTTTAAGTACAATCGCTTCAACAGAATCTGGATGAACTGAAGGCATCTAGCATAGAAACAATCCTGAAAGAAGCTGCTACGCCAAAGAAGTTGATTGCCAAGTTATATCATTGAAACTCTACCTGATGGTTCAGAACCTAGAAGGAAAAAATGGGAAACTGAGGAGAACCATTGGTCACAGATACAGTGGGGCAAAAAAGTATTTAGTCAGCCACCAATTGTGCAAGTTCTTCCACTTAAAAAGATGAGAGGCCTGTAATTTTCATAATAGGTACACTTCAACTATGACAGACAAAATGAGAAAAAAAATCCAGAAAATGACATTGGAGAATGAATTTATTTGCAAATTATGGTGGAAAATAAGTATTTGGTCATAACAAAAGTTTATCTCAATACTTTGTTATATACCCTTTGTTGGCAATGACAGAGGTCAAATGTTTTCTGTAAGTCTTCACAAGGTTTTCGCACAGTGTTGCTGGTATTTTGGCCCATTCCTCCATGCAGATCTCCTCTAGAGCAGTGATGTTTTGGGGCTGTTGCTGGGCAACACGGACTTTCAACTCCCTCCAAAGATTTTCTATGGGGTTGAGATCTGGAGACTGGCTAGGCCATTCTAGGACCTTGAAATACTTCTTACGAAGCCACTCCTTCGTTGCCCGGGCGATGTGTTTGGGATCATTGTTATGCTGAAAGACCCAGCCACGTTTCATCTTCAATGCCCTTGCTGATGGAAGGAGGTTTTCACTCAAAATCTCACGATACATGGCCCCATTCATTCTTTCCGTCAGTCGTCCTGGTCCCTTTGCAGAAAAACAGCCCCAAAGCATGATGTTTCAACATCAGCATTCTTTGTCCTCCAAACACAACAATATTTTGGTTTCATCTGACCATATGACATTCTCCCAATCTTCTTCTGGATTATTCAAATGCTCTCTAGCAAACTTCAGACGGGCCTGGACATGTACTGGCTTAAGCAGGGGGACACGTCTGGCACTGCAGGATTTGAGTCCCTGGCGGCGTAGTGTGTTACTGATGGTAGGCTTTGTTACTTTGGTCCCAGCTCTCTGCAGGTCATTCACTAGGTCCCCCCGTGTGGTTCTGGGATTTTTGCTCACCGTTCTTGTGATCATTTTGACCCCACGGGGTGAGGTCTTGCGTGGAGCCCCAGATCGAGGGAGATTATCAGTGGTCTTGTATGTCTTCCATTTCCTAATAATTGCTCCCACAGTTGATTTCTTAAAACCAAGCTGCTTACCTATTGCAGATTCAGTCTTCCCAGCCAGGTGCAGGTCTACAATTTTGTTTCTGGTGTCCTTTGACAGCTCTTTGGTCTTGGCCATAGTGGAGTTTGGAGTGTGACTGTTTGAGGTTGTGGACAGGTGTCTTTTCTACTGATAACAAGTTCAAACAGGTGCCATTAATACAGGTAACGACTGGAGGACAGAGGAGCCTCTTAAAGAAGAAGTTACAGGTCTGTGAGAGCCAGAAATCTTGCTTGTTTGTAGGTGACCAAATACTTATTTTCCACCATAATTTGCAAATAAATTCATTAGAAATCCTACAATGTGATTTTCTGTTTTTTTTTTGTTGTCATTTTGTCTTTCATAATTGAAGTGTACCTATGATGAAAATTTCAGGCCTCATCTTTTTAAGTGGGAGAACATGCCAAATTGGTGGCTGACTAAATACTTTTTTGCCCCACTATATGTGAAAAAGCTCATACCTGCTCATAAGGCATTAACTACTGCAATTTAAGATCATTCATAGGACATTTCATGCACTCCTGCCAGAATGCATGTAATGCACCCAGAAATGTCACATCTCTGTTGGAGATGCAAAAAGGAACTCTATTGCATGGTCATTTTGGGATAATATACAGTATGTGCTGTCATTTCATTGTGTCTCGAAAGTTCTGTAAGCTAGGTCTTATTGCTGCAAAGAAATGTATAGCTATCAATTGGAAAGCCTTGTATTCACCCTCAATAACAAACTGAAGAACTGAACTATCTAGTTAAAAATATAAATTTTGGGCAGAATTTGGAAAACACACGATCACCTTAAAGAATGTTTTCTATAGTTGGTGTTTTGAAGTACTGTAGAAAATGTTTTTTAACTGCAGCCAGACACGTGTCCGGTCAAGGTTACATGATGTCACCATTTGACTTGTGGTTCTGGGTCTGTTTGTTTTCCAGATGACATGGAGCCAAACAGCTTAGCTGCCATTCCTGGTATGGGGATCCCCGATCAGCTCAAAGCTGCCATGGAACAAGAGGCAAGCGGTGAGGACACACACGTACACACATTAACACTTCTCAAACAAATCTTTGTCTCATCTAAGTCAAAGAGATGGTTTGGGGGGGGGTTAAGGTTTACTTTTGCAGTTGAATTAGCTCTAATAAGGTTGCAGCAATGGGCTGTGATTTACACAGTCTATACATTTCCAGCAAGGTTGGAGTGGTAGATTGGTGGACTATGGGTAATGTTGTTTTCTCAAGATAAAGAGACTGCAGCCGAGGAGGAGATGAGCATCCCAGGTCTGGATTGGGGGATTGAGGAGATTTTACAGAAAGACCAGAAGAAGGTGCCACAGAAGAAGGTCCCCTACGCCAAACCCATCCCTGCCCAATTCCAACAGGTAACTTAGTCTTGATTCACTTTTGTATGCAAGAAACAAGAAAAAGAAGCACGGCGGATCTGTTGTGAGTAAATTTGAGTATTTGCTCTGTGACATTTCTCACTCTTTCTCCCTTCCTTTGTCTCCTCCCCCTTTCCTTCCTTCAGGCCTGGGCGGACAATAAGGTGCCTCTCGTGCCACCGGGAGGAGAGAAGAAAGAAAGGATGGATGAGAAGAAAATGGATGGGAAGACAAACACCAACCCGATGATGCTAGAGGTGAGAGGTCTTCTTTGAAACAAACAAAAAAATGTGACAAAGGTGTCAGTGACAAAAATGTGCAAGAGAAATGCATTTTAGGTCAAAGGTCAACAAACCTAGCCCTGCAGTGCAGCTACAGGCATTTGTTTCAAATTCAAAGGATAGTTCATGCAAAGTCTATATTTGGGCCTTAACTTGAGTTGTGCCTGAAGGGCCATGGTGACAAAATCCACAATAATCCATTATTTACTTCAGGCTACCATTGTCAGATTTCAAGAATGGAAACGGCTGGATCGATGTTAGCCGAAACAAGCCGAAACTCCCTAAAAAATACTTCAAACTAAGTCTGATAGTTGGAGGTAGCAGGGATTTTTTTTACGTGCATACTGCTGAATTAATTGCTGGAATTTGGTTACTCAGAACTGGAACTATGTCCTCACGTAGCCACAGCACAGAACATCTGTATGCATCTTCCACGGATGACGTCATCCCTCTGTGGCAGGCTCTTAGACCTGTATTGCTTTTCAGATGTGAACAAAACTGACCCGTGAACATTGGTAGTATCAGAGCATTACATTTTAAAAATTTCATTGCAAAAATAACATTCTCGTGGGAAAGAAAACATGGACAGGTTCTTGCGAGTATCGACGCTAGTGTTTTTGAGGACGTTCCAGCTCGGCTGTTTACATTCATGAAATCTGACGAAAATAATAGATTATTAGAAATAATAATAGAATAGATTATTATGGATTATTTCAACATGGTCCTTCAGACAGACACAACTGAAGGGAAGTGTAATTTTACTCAGATATAGATTTAACGTGAACTATCCTTTTAAATGATACGCTGAATCAGGTATGATAGGCTGAATCATTTTCCCCAGCAAATGAAGATGGACCGTATGAATCAGATGGATGGGAACATGCCTCCCCCAGGAGGTCCACAAGGACCCATGCCACCTTTCCCTGGCCAGGGAGGAACCATGCCCCCACCTCCTCAGGGCTTCCCCCAGTCCATGCCCCCTCAGCAGATGCCCCACAACATGGGGCCCCCCATGGGCCCTGGCGTCATGCAGGCTCCGTTCATGCGTCCGGGCCAGATGGGCCCCCCTCCAGGGTCCCAGCACCACCAGGGGCCTCCTCAGGGCATGATGGGTCCCCCTGACCTCCATGGGCCCCAAGGCATGCAGAGGCACCCCGGCCCCCACAGAAACATGGGCCCCCAGGGGCCTCACGGCATGCCTCCCGGACCCAGAGGGATGCAGGGCCCCCCCGGAAACATGCAGGGCCCCCCACCGGGAGGAATGATGGGGCCCCCTCCTCGAGGCCAGGGGCCTCCACCACAGGGGGGCATGATGCCCCCTCAGGGGAATATGATGGGCCCACAGGGACCCATGCAGGGTGGGGTGGGAATGGGGCCTCCCATGCAGAACCCTCCCAGGACACACGGCAACATGCCAGGCATGGGGGGCATGCATGGGATGGGCAACATGCAGGGGCCACCCCCAGGTGGGATGCACGGGCCCCCACCGGGTAACATGCAAGGACCCCCCGGGAACATGCAGGGACCTCCTGGAAACATGCAAGGACCCCCAGGCAATATGCAGGGCCCACCAGGCAACATGCAGGGGCCTCCATCCTACATGCAGCACCAGGTGAGATTGTCAAACTAGCTCATTTCATAAGAATGTGGCAAGCGCTTTTGTTGAATCTAAAGAGGTTAATCTGGGGTGGGTAGTTCAGTGGTGGAAATTGTAGCAACATTGTCTTGTTGGTTAGCCAACTTGCTAGCTACATTGAGTTCAAATTCAATATTTAAGCAGTAGGGCTGTTTGTGTGCAACATGAATTGATCCAAGATGGTTCAATTCAATGCTTACTGAAACGCCTCTGTGTTGTTTACAAAAAGTCTCAAATCCTAAAAACACCACTTCACACAGGTGGGACAAAACACTGGCCCCATGATGCATGGGATGGGACAGCAAGGACCCAATGGCAAAGGTAGGTGAACACAAATTCTCACGAGTCTAACAGTGCAGTAATACCTAGCAGTAAAAAAATATATATATATATACACATAATCCAGAAAAAACATCTGAAATGAAGAAATATCAGAACGCGCAATGTCAGAGACCGGAACAAAATACACTACATGGCCAAAGGTATTTGGACAACCCTTGAAATTAATGGATTCGGCTATTTCAGCCACACCCGTTGCTGGCAGGTTTATAAAATCGAGTTCACAGCCATGCAATCTCCATAGATAAACATTGGCAGTAGAATGGCCCGTACCGAAGAGCTCAGTGACATTCACCGGCGCAGCGTCAGTTTGCCACCAGTCAGTTTGTCAAATTTCTGCCCTGCTAGAGCTGCCCGGGTCAACTGTAAGTGCTGTTATTGTGAAGTGGAAACGTTTAGGCGCAACAATGGCTCAGCCGTGAAGTGGTCTAGTCGCACAAGCTGACAAAACAGGAACACCGTGTGCTGTAGCGTGTAAAAATTGCCTCTCCTCAGTTGCAACACTCACTACCAATTTCCAAACTGCCTCTGGAAGCAACATCAGCACAAGAACTGTTCTTTGTGAGCTTCATGAAATGGGTTTCCATGGCCAAGCCTAAGATCACGATGCACAATGCCAAGCATCGGCTCTGGAGCAGTGGAAATGCATTTTCTGGAGTGATGAATCACGCTTCACCATCTGGCTGTCCCACGGACAAATCTGGGTTTGGCAGATATCAGGAGAAAGCTACCTGCCCCAATGCATAGTTCCAACTGTAAATTTTGTTGGTGGAGGAATAATGTTCTGGGGGTGTTTTTTCATGGTTCGAGCTAGGCCCCTTAGTTCCAGTGAAGGGAAATTAGCATGCAATGACAGTTTGGGGAAGGCCCTTTCCTGTTTCAGCATGACAGTGCCCCATTAAAAAAAGTGAGGACCATACAGAAATGGTTTGTTGAGATCTGTGTGGAAGAACTTGAATGGCCTGCACAGAGCCCTGACCTCAACTCCATCAAACACCTTGATGAATTGGAATGCTGACTGCGAGCCAGGCCTAATTGCCCAACATCAGTGCCCAACCTCACTTAATGGTCTAATGGTCTTGAATGGAAGCACGTCCCCGCAGCAATGTTCCAACAACTAGTGGAAAGCTTTCACAGAAGAGTAGAGGCAGAAGTATGTGGCGTGTGTGTGTATAACTTTCAAAAGTTTGGGGTCACTTAGAAATGTAATTTTCTATTTTTTTGTCCATTAAAATAACATCAAATTGATCAGAAACACAGTGTAGACATTGTTAATGTTGTAAATGACTATTGTAGCTGGAAACAACGCTATGTACTACTCCCTTCACAGAACAGCGCAAACTGGCTCTAACCAGAATAGAAAGAGTGGGAGGCCCCGGTCCACAACAGAGCAAGAGGACAAGTACATTGGAGTACAAGTACAGTCCTCAACTGGCAGCTTCATTAAATAGTACCCGCAAAACACCAGTCTCAATGTCAACAGTGAAGAGGCAACTCCAGGATATTGGCCTTCTAGGCAGGTTTCCCATGCTTGTTCAATGAACCATAAACAATTAATGAACATGCACCTGTGGAACGGTCGTTAAGACACTACCAGCTGACAGACGGTAGGCAATTAAGGTCACAGTTATGAAAACATAGGACACTAAGAGGCCTTTCTACTGACTCTGAAAAACACCAAAAGAAAGATGCCCAGAGTCCCTGCTCATCTGCGTGAAGGCATGAGGACTGCAGATGTGGCCAGGGCAATAAATTGCAATGTCAGTACTGTGAGATGCCTAAGACAGCGCTACAGGGAGACAGTGGCAGACCACGTGTAACAACACCTGCACAGGATCGGTACATCCGAACATCACACCTGCGGGACAGGTACAGGATAGCAACAACTGCCCGAGTTACACCAGGAACGCACAATCCCTCCATCAGTGCTCAGACTGTCCGCAATAGGCTGAGAGAGGCTGGACTGAGGGCTTGTAGGCCTGTTGTAAGGCAGGTCCTCACCAGACATCACCGGCAACAACGTCGCCTATGGGCACAAACTCACCGTTGCCTATTGGGGTAACATCTCACAGCCAGAACTGTCTAATCTGGTGCAGTTCATGAGGAGGAGATGCACGGCAGTACTTAATGTAGCTGGTGGTCACACCAGATACTGACACTTACTTTTGATTTTAACCCCCCCTTTGTTCAGGGACACATTATTCAATTTCTGTTAGTCACATGTCTGGAACTATTTCAGTTTGTCTCAGTTGTTGAATCTTGTTATGTTCATACACATATTTACACATGTTAAGTTTGCTGAAAATAACAGTGAGAGGACGTTTCTTTTTTTGCAGAGTTTACATATAATGGTGCGTAAAGATAGTATATGAATAGTAAAGGTGTTATAGAGGATGAGGCATGACTAGAATACAGTATGCACATGTAAAGTGGGTAAAACGGTATGTAAACATTACTGAAGTGACCAAGGAAGATTACTTTTCAAAAACATACACGGTAGTAAAAAATACCGTTGGTAATTACTGGCATAAACACTTGGACGGTTTCCCAGACACAGATTAAGCCTAGTCCTGGACTAAAAAGCATTCTCAATGGCGTTTCTCCATTGAAAGAGCCATATGTTTTGTCTGACTTATATTTTAGTATGTGCCCTCTATTTTGATGTCTCCGATTCTCCCAAGGAGATACCCGAGGGCCCCCCAACCACCACATGGGTCCTCCACCTGGGGGCCAGGGGCAGGGCGGCCCTGGGGGCCCTGACCAGGGCTCTGGTTCTTACTGGGGAGACTCTCAGCAGGGGCGCCGATCCAACGACTTCAATGAAGGTGGCCAGGACTTCCACGGGCGGGGAGAGGAGAGCTGGAGGAGAGGGTCCAGCCAGGAATACCAGGGAGGCCACAGAGGAGGGGGGCAAGGGGGGGGGAATGGGGGAAACTGGGGCTCTTCTGAGGAAAGATTCCCCCGTGATGGGGGAGAGTTCCGAGGCCGCAGGGACGACAGGTGAACTTACCTTGCTTTTCGGTTGTGACCTTTAACCTCGCGTCTGTCTTTACTTACATCCGTGCCGCCACCTCTACCGGCTCTCTAACCTACATCTTTAAATCTCGCCTAAGCTCTCATAGTGTTTACCTGTACCTCTACACCTTAAATCTCACCTCTCACCTACTTTTTCATCATTCTCATCTTAACCCAAACCTTCGTCATCAGGGAACCCCCTCTTTCAAACCTACCTTTGCTCTGACCCTTAACTTACTATATTAGTGGATCTATGGGTTGCTTCTGCCTCGGGTTGCTCAAACTATGGGCTTATGTGCGTGTGTGCATGTCAGGTTTGGTGGTTATGGGAGTCCAGGAGAGGAGTTTGACCAGAGGCAGAGAGACAGACTGCCTCCACCAAGGCATGGCCAGGACTCAGACGACACGTGGGTCTAATTTTCCTACTAACTCGCCTACTAACTCACTGACTAATTTACCTACCAACCTCACCACCTAGCTTTCCTACTAACTCGCCAACCAGCTTTTCTACTAACTCACAAACTGTCTTAACTGGCAACCTAGCCTTCCTACAAACTCGTCGACTAACCCGCAGACCAACTTTCCTACTAACTACGTACTGTCAAAATACACTGAAAACTGAAAACTAGAACACAGACATTATGCATACCAAGGCCAGGATTCAATCCAAGTCGCATTATAGAGCAGTGCATTATAACAGACTTTTAAAGGTAATTTACTCTTGAGCCGACATTTGCATAGTTCACCCTGAATGCAATCTCTGCAAATGTCTGTGAAAATGAATTTAAAAGGTGCGTTGTCGGCTGTCTAGTGCACTGCTTTTTAATCGCCCAAGTTATCTTAGTGGATGTTTCCTCTAAAAAACAGCAGCTGAGGTTCTGTTTAGAATCATGTATTTTAACTAGCAGTTGCAGTATCACATATCACACTGCTGAGAGTAAGCACAATCATATGTGATTTGTTTTATAGCCTTAGTGTCCTGAAGTGTGAACCTCTCCTTTTTCGAAGGAAAGGGTAAAGCATGGACAGTGGAGCATGGATGTTTCAACGGGCCTTCTGTATCTCCACTCAAACGGCGTCTCTTTTCTGTGCAGGTACAGAGGGGTTGGACAGGGTCGCCCTGGGGGGAGGGGGTTCCCTGATGAGTTTGGTGGGCAGGAAGAGAACTTTGACACCTCAAATGAGATGGCCGGAGGTTGGGACAACGGAGGGAGGGGGAGACCCCCCCGAGGAGGGGGCCCACCCAGAGGAGGAGGTGAGACCAGCTGAGTTTGTGTTGTCTGTCCCTCTTTTATGATCTATCTGTCTCTGTCCTTATCTAGTTCTCTCTCTACCTCTTTCTCGTCTGTCTGTATCTGTCCATCAATCTATGGGTCCTATCTTTCATTCATCCCTCGGTTGTTACCTCAGGAGGTGGTGGTGGTGGTGGTGGTGGTGGACGCCAGGGCTTGCTCCCCACCCCTGATGAGTTCCCCCCACACTATGAGGGAGGCAGAAGTCAGGAGGCCTGGGAGGGCGGGCAAGATCAAGGTAAAGGGGCTGTCTTATCGAACCAGGGTTGCGTGGCAGGCCAACAGCTCCCAACGCTAGCCATAAGGAAATAATAGCATAGTAGGCTAACCCTTACAGAAATCATGGCTAGCAGCCAGTCTCACTCCACGTAATGTATACGTTCAAGGTAGTGAAAGGACTAATCAATGTAAATGGCAGCCCCAGAGGATTTTTAGTGCGACACTACTAAGGAATTCATTTTTTAGGGGTTCATTTTGACAGCTCAGCGCCAGGTTATGAAATAAATAGTGCCACACGTAGTGTGAGTAATAGTGTTTGTTTTATCCACATCTCCCCCATTTTGACCCTGTTGGGAAATGACTGTGTTCATGTAATTGCGTGTGTATGTGTGCCTGTGTGCTCCCAGGTCACGAGGCATACAGAGAAGGCCAGCGCTCCGAGCACGGCCCGCTGCATGACAGCCCGTCCCCTGCCAGCCGTGAGCGCTCCTCCTCCCTGCAGGGCATGGACATGGCCTCGCTGCCCCCACGCAAACGCCCGTGGCACGACGGCCCGGGCACCGGAGACCAAGACTCCCCGGGAGCAGGGGTAGAGGACAGGACAACAGGTATACAGGGGAGAGGGGTTAGGGGGGGTATTTGTGTGTGCGTGTTTGTGTGACAATGACTGATGCTAAGGCTGTGATTCATGTATCCATTACTTGTCATGTCATGGAGACTTTCAACTACTAGCCTAGCCCACCATGCCTTTATTTCTCTTACAGTATACAGTGCATTCGGAAAGTATTCAGACCCCTTGACATTTTCCACATTTTGTTATGCACATTCATCTTCTGCACATCTATCACTTCAGTGTTTAATTGCTAAATTGTAATTATTTCACCACTGTGGCCTATTTATTGCCTTTACCTCCCTAATCTTACTTAATTTGCACACACTGTATATATACTTTTCTATTGTGTTATTGACTGTATGTTTGTTTATTCCATGAGTAACTCTGTGTTGTTGTTTGTCAAACTGCTTTGCTTTATCTTGGCCAGGTCGCAGTTGTAAATGAGAACTTGTTTTTATATAGTTTTGCAAAAATGTATAACCTGTTTTTGCTTTATCATTACGGTGTATTGGGTGTAGATTGTTTTTATTATTGAAATATATTTTAGAATAAGACTAACGTAACAATGTGGAAAAGGTCAAGGCGTCTGAATACTTTCCGAATGCACTGTATTGAGACTTCTATAATCTGTCTTTGCATGTCATTCTTTGTTGGTATTAGGGTTAAGTGGTTTTATGTCCTATTTTGAAATGGAACGGAGTCCAACCCCAGTCTCTTCTCCCTCTGCTCTCTCCAGGCCGACCGCCCCAGAGAGAGGAAGGCGGCTACGGCCCCTCGACCCGCGGCGGCAGAGGGGGCTGGAGGGGGGCGCCCCGCGGGGCCCCCAGGGGAGGAGGGCGTGGCCGGTAGGACTGAAGGAACAACTCGCTACAAATCGACCTACCTGCTCCCCACCAAACCTCCATTCTCTTACCTCCCCATCCCCTTTTCTCTCCTATTCACCCCCCCCCCGCAAAGAGGACAGGGACCAAAAAGAGATACACAACCACTACCGCCACCTCCTGTCCCCCAGATCAGTGGATCATCTCTGGGCTCAGACTACACCTCTTCAGGCCTGATTGTAAGGCTGGAGGATGGATTGTTTACTGTGTGTATAGGGGCCTCGTGGAGTGGGAAAGGGCCTTTATTGCTGTATGTGTCGAAAGCCTCAGGTCTCTCACTACGAGATGGACGAGTTGCTATCTTTACATTTGGATCCTTTAGACGACAGATTCCGCCCTATGGCTCTTTGCCATACTCATCCTGATTGGTCGCAGGGTGGATATTGCAAGCTGAAGCAATCACTGATTGGTCAAGGTTTCTATTCCAAGTTCAGACATGGGCCACATAACAGAATGTTTTTTGTCAGTGTGGTTTGAACAAAGCATTGTAACAGGCAAGAAACATGGGATTTATTCAGGAGGGTGCAACGTTTAGAACATTGCAGACAGGCATTGGTAGGATTCCTCATTCTGCATTAGAAAGAATTGTCTGTTCTCAACATATTTCTGTCTGAATGTTTTGTAATGCTGCACCCTCCTGAATAAACCCCTGGACACACTTCATATGATAATGTGAACTGCCCATAGTTTCTCTTTTCTACATGTACTGTACCAATCACACATAATAGAAAGAGTCCAGGATCTTGAACATTGCAGATAGGAATACAATGTACAGATCAGACAACTTTTGTTTGTTTTGGGAAGAATAGAGAACCATGTCCACTTTGTACATTACATTTATATCTGAAAATGTTCAGAGGGTGTGGCGCCACACTGAAAATGCCCACGTTTCAAGATTCATTATTCCAGGAGAGGATTTGGTCCTTGGCTATATGGGTGCATCCCAAATGGCACCCTATTCCCTATATGGCGCACTACTTTTTAACATGGCCCATAGGGGTATGGTCAAAAGTAATGCACTATATAGGGAATAGGGTGCTATTTGGGATGCTCAGAAGTCCTGTCTGTCACTGGTAGTTAACAAACAGAACAGGGCGTTGAATATGTTATTCCCCCCAAGTCCTCGGCTCCATTTATTTAAGTTCATTTTTAAATGTCCAATAATGGAGAGAAGAAGAATCACTGTCTCATCGCCGGGCTCCCCTGAATATCGAGGCGGCCTTCCTCTCTTTCTAAATGTACAGTTTGTCATGAGATTGTCATATTGCTTTTGTCCATTTTTTTGTATGAGACTAATAGAAATGTGTGCAAAATGTCACCCTCGTTTCTGGTCTTTCATTCTTTGTACAAGGGGGGGTGGGGAGAGTGTGTACTTGTACACCCTTAGCCTGGTCCTAGACCGGTCTTGCCATCTCCCTGGTTTGGAGTGACAATGACCATAAATATATGGAACCAGGCTAGTAGAGCCCATGTCATCACATTAGCCGTTAATTGAGACACCATTATCATGACTCGTAAGCATATTGCCAATCTAAAGGAAGGGTTATATTGAGTCAGAACCTAAGACCATACATAGCCTTTTTGGATACTCTCAATAAGTGATTACCTAAAGGAGGAAGTTAGGATAAGTAAAACCTCAAGGAAAGACAGGAAATATGCATTTGAAACTAGCCAGACTTGAATACAGACTTTCAAATAGCCTACGGTTTTAGAAATATGCTTGATTTAGCTTGCCTGGCATGCAGAATTGGTACTTTTGGTGCTATTCCCTTGGTCCTGCACCAAGTATTTCATCCACTCTAGGCCAATATTCTATCCCTTGGTTCAGGATAGAAAATACATTCCATGATAAGATTGTACATTTTATTAGTTGAAAAAAAGACATGAGGCTTCATAGTTCTCTGCTGGTCTGTTCCATTTGAGTCTTATTCTGATATATTACTGGGCATGTTGGTCCATCAGAAGTAAATTACAAGAGAAAAGGAATTAACACCATTGTCATGAGCCACATTATGACATTGTTTTGCTAGTGCACTCTAAACTAGTCATTCAGTCCTATTCACAAGAGGGCAAAAGTCCGTTCGGGTTAATTGAAGTGGTAGTTAAATTGGCATCGTTTTACCAGTGACAGTCCTTTTGATAGCAGACACTGCCATCCCTCCCATGAATCGAATTCCTGCGCTACCGCCCGGCAGCAAAGAAACGATGTACCCAACGATTACCGCAACCTGGACAATGGCTCCGACGGCGGTGAGTATGGTGCTGTGAAGGCTGAGCGCTGCATAAAGTGTACCTCCAATAGAGCACAGATACACCAACGCGCTGGGAGTCGGCCTCGCTATAAGCTTGCTGGGTCCCCGCAGTATCGCTGCTCCCAGAATCGCAAAAAGAGAGCCGAGAGACCAGAGAAGGGCAAATTTGCGAGCATACAACAGCAACAAGGGTGCGTACAGGGCGGACAGTCCAAAGCACAACGCTGAGAACGCAATACACACTCCGAAAGCGACCAGTCGTTGCGAGCGACTCATTCCCGGAAGACATGGGTCTGGCTCCGTAGACCACGGCCAGGAATAGCCGCTGCCTAACCCTTGGCCTGTCGAACCTCCGCCGCGACTGCTGGAACCAGAGAACGGGCTCGACCAGCTACCGAACCAGCTCCCAGCTACCGAAGTGGATTCGATATCTATGGTCGTACTTGAGCTGGACTGAGATATCGTCTTGGCACCACCTTTAGACTGGGCCAGATATTCTTGAAGACTTCGATTTAATTCCGCCATAACTTCTCGTCGACTTGTATGTTGACAAATTTCCTTTATGTGCGACTGAGTATTCTGCCTGCAGCACAAATGATGACGTCACGTTAGTATGATGAGGAGACCTTACGTTTACATTGTGGATAACTCATAAAAAATATTACATTTTAATCAATGTCAATTTGTATTGTGCTTATATTCAAACACAAGAATGAATTTACGAAACAATTAGAATTATGCTTCAGAAACCACTCACCACTATATCTTTTTTTCACTATAGTTGTAGTCCTAAATCCCGGAAATGAGTTCGCTCTGGTTCGTTCAGCCATCCCTTTTGGGAAAGAATAGGGTTTTGCAATACACACTGAAAATAAGGTTTGAGGTTAACACATGCTTAGGACATCCTATGCGTTTTTTCTGACATAAGTCAGTTAACATGACCTTAATGAATTATGAAGCCTTTGTGATTAGTTTTATTTTATTATTACATACATACGTCAAAATTCACAATAAGTGACGTTAGCTGATGAATATGATGTCATAGAACAAAACGTGTAAGATATCCTAAGCATGTTATTACCACATAACTTATTTTCGGTGTTTATCCAAAAACAACATACAAAAACGCCATTCATTTCCCTCAGAGAGACACAGCGTGCACACATTTTGCGTAATCACGTTGCCGTATGGTACATATTACGCAATTGTCCCAATTCAACCCACACTCAGGGTTGTCATGTCTGCAGCTTTCCTGAAATTGGGCAACTTTGAAAACGATGTCGGGGTTGAAAATGTATTGGTCGCTAGTTGCGGGTTTTTGTGCTACTTCTAAATTGCACCGCCATGGCAATTTCTTAAACATAAGCAGTACCAACGTTTAGACACACATACTCATTCCAGGGTTTTTCTTTATCTTCACAATTTTAGACATTGTTGAATAATAGTGAAGATATCAAAACTATGAAATAACACATATGGAATCATTTAGTAACCAATATAGTGTTAAACAAATCAAATATATATTTTTGTATTTGAGATTCTTGAAAGTAGCCACCCTTTGCCTTGATGAAAGCTTTGCACACTCTTGTAATTCTCTCAAATCAATTTTTATTGGTCACATTTAAATCAAATCAAATTGTATTAGTCACATGCGCCGAATACAACAGTTGTACATCTTACAGTGAAATGTTTACTTATGAGCCCCTAACCAACAATGCAGTTAAAAAAAATATGGAAAAGAATAAGAAATAATAGTAACAAGTAATTAAAGAGCAGCAGTAAAATAACAATAGCGAGACTATATACAGGGGGTACCGGTACAGGATCAATGTGCGGTGGCACCGGTTAGTTGAGATAATATGTACATGAAGTTAGAGTTATTAAAGTGACTATGCATAGAAGATGATAACAGAGAGTAGCAGCAGTGTAAAAGAGGGGGGGGGGGGGTCAATGCAAATAGTCTGAGTAGCCATTTGATTAGCTGTTCAGGAGTCTTATGGCTTGGGGGTAGAAGCCGTTTAGAAGCCTCTTGGACGTAGACTTGATGGTCCGGTACAGCTTGCTGTGCAGTAGCAGAGAGAACAGTCTATGACTCGGGTGGCTGGAGTCTTTGACAATTTTTAGGGCCTTCCTCTGACACCGCCTGGTATAGAGGTCCTGGATGGCAGGGAGCTTGGCCTAAACAACCTCCCTCTGCAACTGGATCTTGGACTTCCTGACGAGCCACCCCCAGGTGATAAGGGTAGGGAACAACACATCCGCCATGCTGATCCTCAACACGGGGGCCGCTCAGGGGTGCGTGCTCAGTCCCGTCCTGTACTCCCTGTTCACTCATGAATGCATGGCCAGGCACGACTCCAACACCATCATCAAGTTTGCCGATGACACAACAGTGATAGGCCTGATCACTGACAACGATGAGACAGCCAAAAGGGAGGAGGTCAGAGACCTGACCGTGTGGTTTAAGGACAACAACCTCTCCCTCAACGTGATCAAGACAAAGGAGATGATTGTGGAAAAGGAGGACCGAGCACGCCCCCATTCTCATCGACGGGGCTGTAGTGGAACAGGTTGACAGCTTCAAGTTCCTTGGTGTCCACAACACCAACAAACTATCATGGTTCAAATACACTAAGACAGTCATGAAGAGGGCACAACAAAGCCTATTCACCCTCAGGAGACTGAAATGATTTGGCATGGGTCCTCAGATCCTCAAAAGGATCTACAGCTGCCCTATCGAGAGCATCCTGGTTGCATCACTGCCTGGTATGGCAACTGCTCGGCCTCCGACCACAAGGCACTACAGAGGGTAGTGCATATGGCCCAGTACATCGTATGGCCCAGTACGTCCTGCCATCCAGGACCTCCAGGGAGTGTCAGAGGAAGACCCTAAAAATTGTCAAACACCCCAGCCACCCTAGTCATAGACTGTTCTCTCTGCTACCACACGGCAAGCGGTACCGGAGCGCCAAGTCTAGGTCCAAAAGGCTTCTTAACAGCTTCTACCCCCAAGTCATAAGACTCCTGAACAGCTAATCAAATAGCTACTCAGACCCCTCTTTTACGCTGCTGCTACTCTCTGTTTATAATCTATGCATAGTCACTTTAACTCTACCTACATGTACATATTACATCAATTACCTCGACTAACCGGTACCCCCGCATATTGACTCTGTACTGGTACCTCCAGAATATAGCCTTGCTTGTTGTTTTACTGCTGCTGTTTAATTATTTGTTACTTTAAAAATAAAAAAAATCCTATTTTTTACTTAAAAGGATCCACCCTTTTTTTCAATTTTACCTCAAATGAAATACTCAAATCTCACTGCCAGTAGCTCAGGCATTGAAGCAAGGATATGCATATTCTTGATACCATTTGAAAGGAACCAGTTTGAAGTTTGTGGAAATGTGAAATTAATGTAGGAGAATATAACACCTTAGATCTGGTAAATAAATAAAAACTACAAAGGAAAAAAGAAAACTTTAAAAAATAGAAAATTGTACCATCATCTTTGAAATGCAAGCAAAAGGCATAATGTATTATTCCAGCCCAGTTACAATTTAGATTTTGGCCACTAGATGGCAGCAGTGTATGCGCAACGTTTTAGACTGATCCAATGAACCATTGCATTTCGGTTCAAAATGTTGTTTCAAGACTGCCCAAATGTGCCTAATTGGTTTATTAATACTTTTTCAAGTTCATAACTGTGTACTCTTTTCAAACAATAGCATGGTATTATTTCACTGTAATAACTACTGTAAATTGGACAGTGCAGTTAAATTAACAAGAATTTAAGCTTTCTGCCCATTACAGATATGTCTATGTCCTGGGAAATGTTCTTGTTACTTACAACCTCATGTTAATCGCATTAGCCTACGTTTAGCTCAACCGTCCCGTGGGGGACCCACCGATCCTGAAGAAGTTCTAACACATTTCAATTTTCTTTCTTAAAACTTCTTAAAGCATTGTTGGTTAAGGGCTTGTAAGTAAGCATTTAACTGTAAGATCTACAACTGTTGGATTCGGCGCATGTGACAAATACAATTTGATTTGTAGTGCTAAGGCAAAAAGAAAAATGTGCACCCCTTTGAGTTCCCAGGACCAGGACTGAGAACCATCACTCTTCATTGGGACCTCTTCATGTGCAGACAGGCTTTCACAGCTCTTGGTATCTGAGGAGAGAAAACATTACACTTAAATTAGACAGCATTGGGAATGATGTTACTATTATCTCTGGTCTCACTTCTAGGGACTGATATTACACAAAAGTACCTGCCCAATCCAGAATAGGCTACTCTGTCCCTTTGACAGTTGGGGCTCCTATCCTTTCACCCCCCTCCATGGCTGTTAGCTAGCTACCTACAAATGCATTTGGATTTTGTTTTTTACAATGATAAATACATCAAGATAGTTAGCTAATATGAAGTTAGGTAGCTGGTAATATTTAATTCACTTAGCTAGCTAGCTATACATTTTGTAAAGTTGGCTAGATAGCTAGGTAGCTACGTTAGCCACTCATTTGAGTTAGCCTGCACTGTAGTATTTACTTGAATAGGTTTTCCCAGCCATGTGGACGATTGGAAACAAGTTTGTTTGTCACCAGATTGGCTTAGATAATATTTACCAGTGAATACATTCATGAAATAGAGAATGGATTAAACTATTTACCCACTTAATAACCTATATGCTGCCAGCACACCCACAAGCGAGCCATATGGGCGGCAGGAGCAACATGCTGCAATTTACCACGTACTTTGGGAGTGATTCAGGCCAGATTTCAACCTAGTGAAGCTACTGATACCTCTCACTAAGTCACCTAACATATTCCTAGCGACGTAATATACCGTCATTAATTAACATGGATTGTCAATGGAGAAGTTTTGTTCTAAGGCGTCAAACTGCCGACGCGTTCACACCACGTTCATGTCATGTTGACATAGTGTTCACGTCATGTAACGTGGCACTGACACGTCAGTTTGTGTAGGTTTATTATGAAAGATATCACCATGAACGCCTTAACGTCTACCGGACATCTATGTGTACATCATGCTTTCACGTTGTGTAAACCCGACACTTACATGTCGTGTTAGTTTAAGTGTCTGTTTAATCCATGGAATCCATGCAACACTGGAAAAGTTGTGTGAGGAGGTAGCAGGGCTGAGGGGGAGTTTGGAGTTTAGCCAGAGTGAAATTCTCACGCTCCAAGAAGAGAACAAGGCACTCACAGCCAAGGTAAAAATCCACGATTCTATAATGGATTGTCTACTCAGGGAAAACAGGTTGACGAAGGAGTCGCTAATAGACATACAAAGTCGTAGCATGCGTGAAAATCTAATATTTTCTGGGATTCCTGAGAATGCATCCAATAATCCAGAGGGCGCGATCAGAGAGTTCATGCAATCCGCCTTGAAACTTCCTCTAGAGACTGTAAACAAGGTGGCTTTCCACTGAGTACACATACTTGGAGCTCGGAGCGACAAGACCAAGTGTCCCAGACCGATCATCGCAAAATGAGACCGCTCCATAACACCATGGCTGTACTAAATTCTACAGGGACTTCAGGTTACGAAAAAAAATAAAAATAACATATTGTACGGGATACATTTGTACTGTAGTGAAGCTGTATCTATAGTAATGCAAGGTCTCTTTCATGATCATGTGAAATGTCAATTGCTGTGGAAATGCTGGGATGTGTTTTTCAATTATGTTAAAGGTAATTAGGATGCAACTATGATGGTGATGCAATATGGATTACAATTATCATCATGAATATTAAGACTATACGCACTACATGTTACACACATAGACACTTAACCATGCAAATTGGCGGAGTTATTATTTATTTGTACGTCAGATATTATAGTCTTACTCTTATACAGATATCGTACACACTCTTACTTAATAACATCCAATGTCATACACAACAACTTACTCAGGTTTACTACATACATAATATCTTGTCTCAATTTTCTAACATCTGTGGCATTGGCTCACAGGCAAACAGGCAAGGGAATAAAACATATATTGCTAGAACCTATTGCTTGAATCCAAAATATTGGACTTTTGAAAGCTCTAGTTTTGACCGTCATAACACCTCTGATGGCAGTAACTTTACAAGCACTTATTATGGTCAATTTAGACTGAGAATAGTATCTAGTTATGGTAAAGGGTGAAATAAGCAAAGCCAGTTGTAATTGTAACGATTTAGCAGATTATTAAAAAAAGATGAGTCTTTACGTGGCTACAAGGAAAGGTATATAACATATCCTGTTTACAGGAAACTCACTCTACATCCTTAGATGAAGTTGCGTGGAAAAATGTTTGATCTGAATGTGCAAATAGTTAGGAATGATTTGCAAGGAAGGTGGATATTTTTTTATATGAAAGTGGACGAAAAAGAGATTTGGCTCATTAAGCAAATCAAATCAAATGTATTTATATAGCCCTTCTTAGATCAGCTGATATCTCAAAGTGCAGTACAGAAACCCAGCCTAAAACCCCAAATAGCAAGCAATGCAGGTGTAGAAGCCTAGGAAGAAACCTAGAGAGGAACCAGGCTATGAGGGGTGGCCAGTCCTCTTCTGGCTGTACCGTGTGGAGATTATGTTCATAAAATGTTCATAAATGACCAGCATGGTCAAATAATAATAATCACAGTACTTGTCGAGGGTGCAACAGCACCTCAGGAGTAAATGTCAGATGGCTTTTCATAGCCGATCATTGAGAGTATCTCCACCACTCCTGCTCTCTCTAGACAGTTGAAAACAGCAGGTCTGGGACAGGTAGCATGTCCGGTGAACAGGTCCAGGTTCCATAGCCGCAGGCAGAACAGTTGAAACTGGATCAGCAGCATGGCCAGGTGGACTGGGGACAGCAAGGAGTCATCATGCCAGGTAGTCCTGAGGCATGGTCCTAGGGCTCAGGTCCTCCGAGAGACGGAAAGAAAGAAAGAAAGAAAGAAAGAGAGAATTCGAGAGAGCATACTTAAATTCACACAGGACACAGGATAAGACAGGATAAATACTCCAGATATAACAGACGGACACTAGCCCCCCGACACAAACTACTGCAGCATAAATACTGGAGGCTAAGACAGGAGGGGTCAGAAGACACTGTGGCCCCATCCGATGATACCCCCAGACAGTGCCAACTTTGCCAAAGCACAGCCCCCACACCACTAGAGGGATATCTTCAACCACCAACTTACCATCCTGAGACAAGGCCGAGTATAGCCCACAAAGATCTCCGCCACGGCACAGCCCAAGGGGGGGCGCCAACCCAGACAGGAAGACCACATCAGTGACTCAACCCACTCAAGTGACGCACCCCTCCTAGGGACGGCATGGAAGAGCACCAGTAAGCCAGTGACTCAGCCCCTGTAATAGGGTTAGAGGCAGAGAATCCCAGTGGAGAGAGGGGAACCGGCCAGGCAGAGACAGCAAGGGCGGTTCGTTGCTCCAGTGCCTTTCCGTTCACCTTCACACTCCTGGGCCAGACTACACTCAATCATAGGACCTACTGAAGAGATGCGTCTTCAATGAAGACTTCTTGATGCACCCATCCCGGTAGCGGGATCATTTTCATCAACATCCGCTGAATTGCAAAGCGCCAAATTCAAATTAAATTACTAAAAATATTTAATTTTCATGAAATCACAAGTGCAATATAGCAAAACACAGTTTAGCTTGTTGTTAATCCACCTGGCGTGTCAGATTTCAAAAAAGCTTTTTAGCAAAAGCATACTAAGCGTTTATTTAAGGACATCTCTCTCAGTAGACAAAACATTACAAACAGCTTCGTGACCAAGTAGATTGGTCGCTTACCTTTGATGATCTTCGGATGTTTGCACTCACGAGACTAAAAGTTACACAATAAATGTTCCTTTTGTTCCATAAAGATGATCCAAAATAACGCGCCAACCAAATTGAGGTATGTTCAAAAATCCAAAGGCTCGAGCGATCACATCGCAGACGAGAATTCCAAATAGTATTCGTAAAATTCGTAGAAAAATGTCAAACGTTTTTTTATAATCAATCCTCAGGTTGTTTTTACAATATATAATCGATAATATTTCAACTGGGACTGTAGCTTCTTCAATACGAGAGAGAGAGAAAATGTCTACTCCAAACTGTTGCGCATGCAAACCGCTGCATGACGCGATGTGATCTTTCTCGCTCATTTTTCAAAATAAAAGCCTGAAACTATGTCTAAAGACTGTTCACACCATGGGGAAGCCATAGGAAAAGGATTCTGGTTGATATTCCTTTAAATGGAGCGAAGGCAGGCAATGGAACAGAGAGCTTTCAGGAAAAACAGCACTTCAGGTATGGATTTTCCTCAGGTTTTCACCTGCAATATCAGTTCTGTTATACTCGCAGACAATATTTTGACAGTTTTGGAGACTTTAGAGTGTTTTCTATCATAATCTGACAATTATATGCATATTCTAGATTCTGGGCCTGAGATATAGGCAGTCTCATTTGGGTACGTTTTTCATCCAAACATCAAAATACTGCCCCCTACACTCAAGAGATTAAAGGTTGAGACCGAGTCTGCATCTCTCACATGGGTAGGCAGACCATTCCATAAATATGGAGCTCTATAGGAGAAAGCCCTGCCTCCAGCTGTTTGGTTAGTAATTCTAGGGACAATTAGGAGGCCTGCGTCTTGTGACCGTAGCATACGTGTAGGCATGTACGGCAGGACCAAATCGGAAAGATGGGTAGGAGCAAGACCATGTAATGCTTTGTAGGTTAGCAGTAAAACCTTGAAATCAGCCCTTGCCTTAACAGGAAGCCAGTGTAGGGAGGAGTAATATGATACATTATTTTGGTTCTAGTCAGGATTCTAGGAGCTGTATTTAGCACTAACTGAAGTTGATTTAGTGCTTTATCCGGGTAGCAGGAAAGTATAGCATTGCAGTAGTCAAACCTAAAACTAACAAAAGCATGGATACAGTTTTCTGCATCATTTTTGGACAGAACATTTCAGATTTTTGCAATGTTACGTAGATGGATAAAGCTCTCCTTGAAACAGTCTTGATATGTTCGTCAAAAGAGAGATCTGGGTCCAGAGTAACGCAGAGGTCCTTCACAGTTTTATTTGAGATGACAGTACAACCAAGATTAATTGTCAGATTCAACAGAAGATATCTTTGTTTCTTGGGACCTAGAACAAGCATCTCTGTTTTGTCCGAGTTTAAAAGTAGAACATTTACAGCCATCCACTTCCTTATGTCTGAAACACAGGCTTCCAGCAAGGGCAATTTTGGGGCTTCACCATGTTTCATTGAAATGTACAGCTGTGTGTCATCCGCATAGCAGTGAAAGTTAACATTATGTTTTCGAATGACATCCCCAAGAGGTAAAATATATAGTGAAAACAATAGTGGGCCAAAAACGGAACCTTGAGGAACACCGAAAAATACAGTTGATTTGTCAGAGGACAAACCATCCAAAGAGACAAACTGATATCTTTCAGACAGATAAGATCTATACCAGGCCAGAACTTGTCCGTGTAGACTAATTTAGGTTTCCAATCTCTCCAAAAGAATGTGGTGATCGATGGTATCAAAAGCAGCACTAAGGTCTAGGAGCACAAGGACAGGTGCAGAGCCTCGGTCTGACGCCATTAAAAGGTAATTTACCACCTTAACAAGTGCAGTCTCAGTGCTATGATGGAGTCTAAAACCATGGCCAAGCACAGGAAGCAGCTCTTTCTGTAGTGTAGTTGGAATAGGGTCCAGTATGCAGCTTGAAGGTTTAGAGGCCATGATTATTTCCATCATTGTGTCAAGAGATATAGTACTAGAACACTTGAGTGTCTCCCTTGATCCTCCCTTGATCCTAGGTCCTGGCAGAGTTGTGCAGACTCAGGACAACTGAGCTTTGGAGGAATATGCAGATTTAAAGAGGAGTCCGTAATTTGCTTTCTAATGATCATGGTCTTTACCTCAAAGAAGGTTTATTTATTTATTTATTTATATTTATTTATTTATTACTGCTGAAGTGAACGCCATCCTTTCTTGGGGAATGCTGCTTTTTAGTTAGCTTTGCGACAGTATCAAAAATAAATTTAGGATTGTTCTTATTTTCCTCAATTAAGTTAGAAAAATAGGATGATCGAGTAGCAGTGAGGGCTCTTCGATACTGCACGGTACTGTCTTTCCGAGCTATTCGGGAGACTTCCAGTTTGGTGTGGCGCCATTTCCGTTCCAATTTTCTGGAAGATTGCGTCAGAGCTCGGGTATTTTCTGTATACCAGGGAGCTAGTTTCATATGACAAATGCTTTTAGTTTTTAGGGGTGCGACTGCATCTAGGGTATTGTGCAAGGTTAAATTGAGTTCCTCAGTTAGGTGGTTAACTGATTTTTGTCCTCTGACATACTTGGGTAGGCAGAGGGAGTTTGGAAGGGCATCAAGGATTCTTTGGGTTGTCTGAGAAATTATAGCACGACTTTTGATGAGCCTTGGTTGGGGTCTGAGCAGATTATTTGTTGCGATTGCAAATGTAATAAAATGATGGTCCGATAGTCCAGGATTATAAGGAAAAACATTAAGATCCACAACATTTATTTCATGGGACAAAACTAGGTCCAGAGTATGACTGTGAGTAGGTCCGGAGACATGTTGGACAAAACCCACTGACTCGATGATGGCTCCGAAAGCCTTTTGGAGTGGGTCTGTGGACTTTTCCATGTGAATATTAAAGTCACCAAAAATGTGAATATTATTTGCTATGACTACAAGGTCCGATAGGAATTCAGGGAACTCAGTGAGGAACACTGTATATGGCCCAGGAAGCCTGTAAACCGTAGCTATAAAAAATGATTGAGCAGGCTGCATAGATTTCATGACTAGAAGCTCAAAGACGAAAATGTCGGGTTTTATTTGTAATTTGAAATTTGCTATCGTAAATGTTAGCAACACTTCCGCCTTTGCGGGATGCGCGGGGGGATATGGTCACTAGTGTAACAGAAGGTGAGGCTTCATTTAACACAGTAAATTCATCAGGCTTAAGCCATGTTTCAGTCAGGCCAATCACATCAAGAATATGATCAGTGATTAGTTCATTGATCTTCTGATCTTGTGTGAAAGTAATTTTCTATACACTGATCTTTACAGGAAACCTACTGATCGTAACAGTTTGTTGAGGGCTGACAGTTGTCACCCACTTCCCTTGAGAAATAGTTTGCCCTACAGCCAATTCTATCGAATCAAAAGAATTTGCAAAGAATATTCAGATTTCGACAGAAATGTGGCTGAGAACTCAAGGAGAGGAGGTACAAAAATGATCAGATTAATATTGCCATTGAGAAAATCCAAAACAAAACGATACATGACCTTTTTCAAGGTCAGTCTCGCACAAAGACTCATTCTTGCGTTCTAACTACCCGCTATTCAAATTGCTCTGAAGAAATTAAGGGAATAGTTCACAAACATTGGCACACTCTAAAATCCGATGATAATCTCAGTAATGTGTTTTCGGACCTTCCCTTGGTCATATTCTTGCAGGGCAGAAATCTCAGAGACCAATTGGCACACTCTGATTTACCACCACAAGATATTCCTGAACAACGTCTATTTGTGCCCCTACTGGATGGAAATTACAAGTGTAATGGCTGTGCTCAATGCAATGGCACTTATAAATGTAGATCCTTCAAACACCCACAAACAGGGAAACAGATCCCAATCAAAGGTATTATTACATGCTCCACTAAGGCAGTTATTTATCTTATAACTTGTCCTTGTGGTAAAAATTATGTGGGTAAAAGAAAGCGCGAATTAAAAGTACGTATCTCAGAGCATCGTAGCACCATTAGGTGCAAAAACTTGACTTACCCAGTTGCGGACCACTTTTTGGAAGCAAACCACTCGATTTCGTCTCTGCGTTATCGGCATCGAACATGTCACCCTCCCTAGGAGAGGGGGTGACCTTGATCATTTATTGTTAAAACGAGACGCTGCCTGGATCTTTAATTTAAAGACCCTGATCTGAAGCCATTATTTTGATTATTGTGACTTTTGCCACTGTAATTGTTTGTTTTTCATTATTTTTTCAACCTTTATTTAACTAGGCAAGTCAGTTAAGAACAAATTCTTATTTTCAATGACAGCCTAGGAACAGTGGGTTAACTGCTTGTTCAGGGGCAGAATGACAGATTTGTACCTTGTCAGCTCAGGGATTTGAACTTGCAACCTTCCAGTTACTAGTCCAACGCTCTAACCACTAGGCTACTCTGCCAACGCTTGTAAGCTTGTGTAGTCTAAAATTAATCTATGATCCTCAGTTAGGTGGTTAGCTGATTTTTGCCTTCTGACGTACTTGGGTAGGCAGAGGGAGTTTGGAAGGGCATCGAGGAATCTTTGGGTTGTCTGAGAATCGCACCCCTAAATTAATCTATGATCGTATGCTATCCATTTGTTTTTTGTATGCGGTTCTTTGTATGCCATTTTAATATTTGAGAATTAACCAATGATATTAGGCCACACTTGGCCATGATTACAGACACCTGTGTGTCTTTTGACACTATATAAACGAGTTACCCTGCTGTGTTTGTGATTATACCCTGATGAAGACAGCTTGCCTGTCGAAATGTTGGATATGACATTTTTTGCATCTGAGCTCCTAGAGTGTGCGGCTCTCCTTTATTTTCTAGTTCATTGACTATAACTGCAGAAGTAGCCCTATTTTAGTTTTGCCCAACCTAGGTCGAGGCACAGACACGGTCTCAATGGGGATAGCTGAGCTGACTACACTCTGACTGTGCTAGTGGCAGACTCCACTAAACTGGCAGGCTGGCTAACAGCCTGCTGCCTGGCCTGCACCCTATTTCATTGTGGAGTTAGGGGAGTTAGAGCCCTGTCTATGTTCGTAGATAAGATGAGAGCACCCCTCCAGCTAGGATGGAGTCCGTCACTCCTCAACAGGCCAGGCTTGGCCCTGTTTGTGGGTGAGTCCCAGAAAGAGGTCCAATTACTTACAAATTCTATCTTTTGGGAGGGACAGAAAACAGTTTTCAACCAGTGATTGAGTTGAGACTCTGCTGTAGAGCTCATCACTCCCCCTAACTGGGAGGGGGCAAGAGACAATTACTCGATGCCGACACATCTTTCTAGCTGATTTACACGCTGAAGCTATGTTGCGCTTGGTGACGTCTGACTGTTTCATCCTAACATTGTTGGATATCCCTATACTCTCTACACTCGCCAGGTTTAGCTTTAGCCAGCACCATCTTCAGATTAGCCTTAATGTCGGTAGCCCTGCCCCCTGGTAAACAGTGTATGATCGCTGGATGATTTAAGTTTTAAGTCTAATACTGCGGGTAATAGAGTCGCCAATGACTAGGGTTTTCAATTTGTCAGAGCTAATGGTGGGAGGCTTTGGCATCTCAGACCCCGTAATGGGAGGAGTAGAGACCAGAGAAGGCTCGGCCTCTGACTCCGACTCGCTGCTTAATGGGGAGAACTGGTTGAAAGTTTCTGTCGGCTCAAGCGACACCGGTTGAGCATTCCTACAGCATTTCCCTCCAGAAGCCATAAGAAAGTTGTCCGCTGCAGGGACCGTGCGAGAGGATTTATACTACTATCTGTACTTACTGGTGGCACAGACGCTGTTTCATCCTTTCCTACACTGAAATTACTCTTTCCTAACAATTGCATCTGAAGCTACCATAAGGCGATCGTTCTCCTGTATATTATGAGTACAGCGACTGCAATCAGAAGGCATCATGTTAATGTTACTACTTAGCTTCGGCTGTTGGAAGTCCTGACGAACCCTGTCCAGCTAAAGCGTCCGGAGTGAAAAAGTTAAATGAAAAAAAAGTGAGGGAAAAACTGAAAATATAAACGGGAATTAAAAGTAAACACCGTAAAGTTGTCAGGTAGCAAAGTAAGGCTAGCAACAAAACGCACAGCAGCACGTAAACAAGTCTGCAAGTTGTGACAGGAAATGACACATGACACAACTCCCTGCTCCCTTAAGGACAACAAAGTCAAGGTATTGGAGTGGCCATCACAAAACCCTTACCTCAATCCCATAGAAAATGTGTGGGCAGAACTGAAAAAGTGTGTGCGAGCAAGGAGGCTGACAAACCTGACTCCACCTGGCTACACCAGCTCTGTCAGGAGGAATGGGCCAAAATAGCTTGTGGAAGACTCCCCGAAACGTTTGACCCAAGTTAAACCATTTAAAGACAATGCTACCAAATACTAATTGACTAACTTCTGACCCACTGGGAATGTGATGAAAGAAATAAAAGCTGAAGTAAATCATTCTCTCTACTATTATTCTAACATTTCACATTCTTAAAATAAAGTGGTGATCCTAACTGACCTAAGACAGGGAATGTTTACTGGGATTAAATGTCAGGAATTGTGAAAAACGGAGTTTAAATGTATTTGGCTAAGGTGTATGCAAATGTCCGACTTCAACTGTAGATACGTGTTTCACTGTTCAATCTGGATAAGCTTGTACTGTACATTTGGAAAGTGTGGTTGACTGCAAGTGTTAACCTGTGCTAGAGGAGTGACTGGCCCGGTAAGCGTGTGAAATGGGAGGGTGTGATCATTGACACTGGCCTGAGAAAGGTGACAGAGCGAAACACAGCCATGGTGGCACTGACTACGCTACAACACCAAGCAGTCTAGGGTTTGGGTTCCCAGAGTCTGACCCTTTATCACCTGCAGCAGAGAGAGGGGGCGTCACAAATGGCATCCTTTTCCATTTATATTGCACTACTTTAGACCAGAGCCCTATGGGTAGTGCACCATACAGGGAATATGGTGCCATTTGGGACACAACCAGAGTTTTTTGTAGCAAAGCAATGCGATGAAATGAGGACTCATCCTGAGAAGTGATACAATTATTTGCATCTGAAATCTTTATTTTATTTAACCTTTTTTAACTAGACAACTCTGTTTTGAACAAATTCTTATTTACAATGATGGCTTAATGTCTCTGTTATGGATACAGTTATCCTGTGTGTGTGTGTATCCTGTGTGTGTTTCTTTTCTCTCCTTCTCCCCTCACAGGTGAGAATCATCACTCCCCAATCAGTCAACAATCAATCATCAATCAGAAGACACACCTCCTCCTATTTCCTACCCTATCACAGTTCCTTCCCCATGGTTTAAAAACCCCATCATTTGTTTGCTCTAGAGGTAGCGCAATCTCTCTGTAAATGCCATGTATGTAGATCTCTGTGTTTCACTCTCTCTTTGTCTTAAACCTCTCTTTTGTTTGAGCACCTCCATAGCACTTTGTCATCACCTGTGAGTATTGTTTTGGTTATGGTGTTTGTTTGTTGCTGGTGGGAAAAAGGGGAAACCAAGACAAGTCGCCCATGGGCATACACTACCCGTAGGTGAACTTTGTTAAATACACTAGTTAGAACTGGGCGGACCACCCACTGTATTTTTGGTTAGTTAGTTAGCTGTTGTTAAAGTAGGCTAGTCTAGCTTAGGGGTGTTTTTGTATATTTATTGTTTCTTTCCTTGGGTCCAGCTCAGCCCCTTTTCCTGCTCCCCCCATTACCGTGTGTTTATAAATAAACTTTGAGTTTGACGGTAGATTTCAGTTGTCCTGGTTATTTCGTTCACACTTTTACTTTGTCACAATTATAATTTGCATGAGTTATGTTACGGGTCTCATTACCATCCCCCCTAGACTGTCGGGCCAAAAGGGATTCGTAACATAAGTGGGGGCTCATCTGGGATCTGTCATAACTGACACCCATGCCGCTCATGTAGATTGTTGTAGTGGTATAGTTCAGTGTTGAGCGTCATAGCTGAAGTAGCATTAGTGTTTGCTATTTTCTTTGGCACTTGTGAAGTAGTGTAAAATGACTACTTTTGATTTGAAATCCTTTTTGGATAACCCTTCGTGGGAGGTTTTTGACAAATGTCGTAGAGTTGATTTAATGACCTTGGCTGACCATTATTCAGTATCGATTCCGCAGAGTTTAGTTAAGGCGGAGGTTAAACAGCTAGTATTAAATGTATTGTTGGAAGAGCAGGTGCTTCTGTTACCGCTACTTGAGTGTACTACCCCTGTAGGGGATGTTGCTGCTCCTGTAAGCCCATTGGTGTCTGATAATGAGGGAGAGGCTAAAACACCAGCCACATTGTCCCGTTTTGATCCACTCTCCCCACTGTCAAATGGTGATGCCAGGAGGGATGTCCGTTTAGCACAGTTCCAACTGGAGGTGGAAGAGAGCCCAAATTAGGCGAGAGACTCTCCAGTTGGAGATGTGTAAAATTGAGGCAGAACGAGAACAACGTCAGTTGGAGATGTATAAAATTGAGGCAGAAAAAGAACGAGAACAACGGCATTTGGAGTTCAAAATGCGCCAGATGGAACTGGAGGCAGAGACAGCAAGGCTAGCCTTCGTTCCTACTGTGCCTGTTTGTGAGCCGTCCTCACCTGCTGTGTCCTCAAACACGTTTGACATTAGTAGGCAGATTGCCTTAGTACCTTTGTTCAGAGAGTCGGAGGTTGACCCCTATTTTTGTGTATTTGAGCGTATAGCCGTAGCATTGAAATGGCCTGAAGAGGTATGGTGCCTATTACTTCAGTGTAAATTAACTGGTAAAGCCCAAGAGGTTTTGTCAGCGCTACCTCTGGAGGACAGTTTCAATTATGAAGTGGTCAAAGCTACTGTTCTTCGTGCCTATGAGCTTGTGCCTGAGGCATACCGACAGAGATTTAGGTCTCATAGAAAGTCTTCTAGTAAGACTTATGTGGAATTTGCTAGAGACAAGGGAAATCTGTTTGATAAATGGCATGCTGCTAGTAAGGTAACTGATTTCAACTCTCTCCGGGAGTTGATCTTGTTGGAAGAGTTTAAAAATTGCTTACCCGAACGCATTGTAGTTTACCTAAACGAACAGAAAGTATCCTCCCTGGCAGAAGCGTCTGTGTTGGCAGACGAGTTTGTGTTCGACGCACAAGAGTGTGTTTTCGGCTCAAACTGAGAGTAGAGCCACTGAGTTTCCTACCTTTAGCTCTAGTCGGCCAGCAGTAGTATATCAAGCACGCCAGAAGAATGAGCGTCCCTGTTTCTATTGTCATAAAGTGGGACATATGATTAATGATTGCTTCCTGCTTAAACGCAAACAAGGGATGCCTCTTCGTGCCAAGCCACCAACAGGTGTTGCTCTAATTCGTACGGTTGTGAGGTCTGCAACAAAACAGGTGCCTCAGGGTAACTGTAGTTTGAAAGTCTCAGTCCCCGACCGCAGTTATGAACCATTCATTTTCGAGGGGTTTGTGTCCCTAACGAATGACGAAGCGTCTCAGCGACCGGTTAAAATCCTTAGAGATACTGGTGCGGCGCAGTCGTTTATATTGTCTGATGTGTTGCCCTTATCTGACGATACATACTGTGGTTCCAGTGTGTTAGTGCAGGGTATTGAAATGGGGTTTGTCCCAGTGCCATTGCACTTTGTGAAAGTACACTCTGAGTTAATCAGTGGAATATTCAGAGTGGGGGTACGTCCTATGTTGCCAGTGAAAGGTGTGACCTTTATAATGGGTAACGATATTGCCGGAGGAAAGGTAGTACCCGTATTGGATAAAAGTGACCACTCTCTCTCGAATGAGCTGGCACAAAAGTATCCACATGTGTTCCCCGCTTGTGCTGTCACTCGTGCTCAGGCACTACAAGAGGGTGACGTGATAGATTTATTGAACACTGTTCTGTTCAAAGAGGTTGATCAAGAAGATGGATTGTGTGATACCTCTGAGAAGCTGATCACCTCTGACAAACAGCCCAGGAAAGAATCAAAGAACGTTGAACTTATTGCTGAGGCAATACAGTTACCAGTCACTCGTGAGCAGCTGATTGCTAACCAAAAGGTTGACAACAAGCTTGCTAAATGTTTTTCTAGTGTTGTCTCATTGGAAGATGTGAAGAAGAAGAGCGTGGCTTACTTCATTGATGGTAATCTCCTCATGCGTAAATGGAAATCCCATGTTGACGCGGATGGAGATTGGAATGCTGTTTACCAAATAGTGATTCCTACAGCCTTTCGACAAAATGTGTTATCCCTTGCTCATGATCACCAGTGGTCTGGTCATTTAGGAATCACAAAAACTTATGATCGGATCCTTCGACATTTCTTTTGGCCGGGTTTAAAACAAGATGTGGCTCAGTTCTGTCGGACATGCCACACATGTCAGATAACAGGAAAACCAAATCAGGTTATTCCTCCCGCTCCTCTTTGTCCCGTACCTGTCATAGGTGAACCATTCGAGCATGTGGTGGTTGATTGTGTCGGACCGTTACCGAAGACAAAATCGGGTAACCAGTTTTTGTTAACGATAATGTGTATGGCTACAAGATACCCCGAGGCCATTCCTCTGAGAAGGATTACAGCCCCGGTAGTGAGTAAAGCCTTAATAAAATTCTTCACGACATTCGGGTTACCTAAGGTGGTACAAAGCGATCAAGGTACCAATTTCCTATCCAAGCTCTTCAAGCAGGTGATAAAATCCTTGTCAATTACGCACCGTGTGTCAAGCACCTATCACCCAGAGTCTCAGGGTGCGCTTGAAAGATGGCATCAGACACTGAAGTCTATGCTACGTAAATATTGTTTGGAATCTGAGAAAGATTGGGATGAGGGAGTTCCTCTAGTTTTGTTTGCTGCTCGTGAAACTGTGCCGGAGTCCCTACGTTTCAGCCCGGCTGAACTAGTGTTTGGTCACACAGTGAGAGGACCAATGAAAGTCCTTAAAGAACAGTTCTTGTCCCAAGAGTTGTGTACCAGAGATGAGAATGTGTTGGACTACGTTAGTCGCTTTCGTGAGCACCTACACCAAGCTTGTGCTCTCGCAAAGGAAGCTCTGTCTTCCTCACAGAGGAGCATGAAAAGACACTATGATAAAGAGGCTGTTTCTCGTCCACTACAGCCAGGTGACCAAGTACTGGTGTTATTACCTGTTCCAGGATCTTCACTGTCAGCTCGTTTCTCTGGTCCTTATTTAATTGAAAAGAAAATAAGTGAAACTGACTATGTGCTTCAAACTCCTGATAGACAACGCCAATCTCGTGTGTGTCACATTAACATGTTGAAAGCTTACCACACCTGACCCATCACACAGTTAGAGAGTTCAAAAACAGAGGAAGGTACTGCTGTCTCCTCTGCTACTACTGCTATGATAGTGGACTGTCATATTGATGATGATGATGATGGATTGGAGTTGCGCAACACTCAACAGCAGTGTGTTAATTGCCCAACTCAGAAATGCTGCTGTCTATCCAATCCGGTCTGGTTCATTTAACGGATGGACAGGCCAATGATATTGTGAGGCTACTACACAGTTTTCCATGTCTCTTTAATGACGTTCCTACTCGCACCAATGTGTTGGAACATGACATTAATGTTGGAAATGCTACACCTATCAAGCAACACCCATATCGTATCAACGCTTCCAAGAGGAAGATAATGAGGGATGAGGTGAGATATTTGTTGGAGAATGACCTGGCAAGCCAAGTTCAAGCCCTTGGAGTTCTCCTTGCATTCTAGTTCCTAAACCTGATGGTACGTCCAGGTTATGTACGGATATCGAAAGGTAAATTCTGTCACAATGCCAGATTCGTTCCCGTTACCCCGACTGGACGACTGTATCGACACTATTGGTGCTGCTAAGTATGTAACTAAGTTAGACCTCTTAAAAGGTTACTGGCAGGTTCCGTTAACTTTACGTGCTTCTGAGATTTCTGCCTTTGTGACCCCAGACAACTTCCTACAGTACTCAGTCATGGCTTTTGGGATGCGAAATGCACCAGCCACTTTCCAACGACTGGTTAACTCCGTATTAGCTGGCGTTCCTAATTGTAGTGCATACCTTGATGACCTAGTGATTTATTCGTCTGAGTGGTCAGATCATGTTGACTCGCTAAGGGTAGTATGTGAACGGTTGGCAGCTGCTTCTCTAACCCTGAACTTGGCAAAGTGCGAGTTAGGTAACAGTAGCCTTCCCAATCTCGGTAAAGAGGTTGGCCATGGACAGGTGCGCCCTGTTGATGCCAAGGTCTTGGCAATAACTGCATTCCCTGCACCTACCACCAGACGAGAGCTACGCCGCTTTTTAGGGATGGTTGGCTACTACCGTAGCTTCTGTAAAAATTTCTCTGCGGTAGTTGCTCCAATTACCGATTTGCTTAGTCCGGCTAGATCATTTGTGTGGTCCCCTGATTGCAACAGAGCTTTTGAATCAGTGAAAGCACTCTTATGTAGTACACCTGTACTTGCTGCTCCAGATTTTGAACAACTGTTCAAACTTGAGGTAGATGCTAGTGCCAGAGGTGCTGGTGCTGTTCTACTGCAGCAGGACAAGAGTGGAGTGGATCATCCTGTTTGTTATTTTTCACGTAAATTTAATAAATGTCAAACAAACTATGCGACAATAGAACAAGAAGCTCTTACTTTGTTGTGGGCTCTGCAATACTTTGAAGTATACATTGGTTCCAGTGCCCTACCAGTGATTGTGTATACTGACCATAACCCCTTAGTTTTTCTCCACCGAATGTACAACCAGAACCAGCGCCTGATGCGTTGGGCGCTGATTGTACAAAATTATAATTTGGAGATCCGCCACAAAAAGGGTTCTGATAATGTGTTGGCAGATGCTTTGTCTCGTGTGTAAAAATGATTTCTGTATGTTTTGCAAGGTTGTTGCTTTGTTGTGAGTATTCATTGTAATAATGTGATCGCAATCCCCCCCTAGGGTTGCTCTTTTAAGGGTGGGAGTGTTACGGATACAGTTATCCTGTGTGTGTGTGTATCCTGTGTGTTTCTTTTCTCTCCTTCTCCCCTCACAGGTGAGAATCATCACTCCCCAATCAGTCAACAATCAATCATCAATCAGAAGACACACCTCCTCCTATCACAGTTCCTTCCCCATGGTTTAAAAACCCCATCATTTGTTTGCTCTAGAGGTAGAGCAATCTCTCTGTAAATGCCATGTATGTAGATCTCTGTGTTTCACTCTCTCTTTGTCTTAAACCTCTCTTTTGTTTGAGCACCTCCATAGCACTTTGTCATCACCTGTGAGTATTGTTTTGGTTATGGTGTTTGTTTGTTGCTGGTGGTAAAAAGGGGACACCAAGACAAGTCGCCCATGGGCATACACTACCCGTAGGTGAACTTTGTTAAATACACTAGTTAGAACTGGGCGGACCACCCACTGTATTTTTGGTTAGTTAGTTAGCTGTTGTTAAAGTAGGCTAGTCTAGCTTAGGGGTGTTTTTGTATATTTATTGTTTCTTTCCTTGGGTCCAGCTCAGCCCCTTTACCTGCTCCCCCCATTACCGTGTGTTTATAAAAACACTTTGAGTTTGACGGTAGATTTCAGTTGTCCTGGTTATTTCGTTCACACTTTTACTTTGTCACAATTATAATTTGCATGAGTTATGTTACGGGTCTCATTACCATCCCCCCTAGACTGTCGGGCCAAAAGGGATTCGTAACAGTCTCATTACACTATATCAATGCCATGAGCCTCAGGACATATTAAAGGTCCAATGCAGCCATTTTTATCTCAATATCAAATAATTTCTGGGTAAGAATTAAGTACCTTTCTGTGATTTGTTTTTAATTAAAATGAATGGAATAGAACTGAAAAAAGCTGAACTGAAGTTAACTGAGTTGTCTTGTCTCTCTCTCCCAGCTGACTAGGCTCACTAGGACCATGGCTCTTTGGCTTCGGACTGTTTCTCCGTTGATGCTGACAGAAGAAGCATTCAAAGTTATTTGAAAAGCTTTGGTCATGTGTCCTTACAGATGAAGGTACCATGAATGGTGATGCAACCAGACTTGAAGATGCCATGGCTGACAATGCTTTGACGATTGACCATCCCATGGCTGAAGATTCCCACATAATGAATGAAGACCTCCACAAGATGGAGGTCCCCAAACTAAAGATTCCACGATGGAAGATCCGATGGGTGAAGGTCTCATCGCTGAAGATCCTACGACTGAAAATCCCACCACTGAAGATCAAATGGGTGAAGATCCTACGACTGAAAATCCCACCACTGAAAATCAAATGGGTGAAGCTCCTAAGGGTGAAAATCCTCCCTCGGCTGAAGCTGGCCATACATTGACAATAGATTATTAATATAATGGAGAAATGGTGTGTCGTTCAATGATGTATGCCTCATCTGCATTCTACCATTTAGCTCTGACTTGTTGATGACTGTGATATTTCAGTTTTTATTTTTAAAACATTTGCAAAAATCCATACCAAAGGACAAATTTCCATCTGGTTAATGTCCGTTGCTCGTGTTTCTTGGCTCACGCAAGTCTCTTCTTATTGGTGTCCTTTAGTAGTGGTTTCTTTGCAGCAATTCTACTATGAAGGCCTGATTCACACAGTCTCCTCTGAACAGTTGATATGGAGACGTGTGTGTTACTTGAACTCTGTGAAGCATTTATTCGGGCTGCAATTTCTGAGGTGGGTAACTAATGAACGTATCTGTAACGCTCGTTGTCGATGGAAGGAAGAGTGGACCAAAGCGCAGCGTGGAAAGTGTTCATGATATTTATTTTCAAGAAACACTCAAACAAAAATAACAAATCCTAAAACGAAAGCGAAGGCACAGACTCTGAACAGAAAATAACACCCCACAAAACCCAAACGGAAAATCATAACTTGTATATGATCCCCAATCAGAGACAACGATAGACAGCTGCCTCTGATTGGGAACCACACTCAAAAAAAAGAAAAAAATAAGAAATAGGAAACAGATTTTCCCACCCGAGTCACACCCTGACCTAACCAAACATAGAGAATAAATAAGGATCTCTAAGGTCAGGGCGTGACAGTATCTTCTGCAGCAGAGGTAACTGAGGGTCTTCCATTCCTGTGGCGGTCCTCATGAGAGCCAGTTTCATCACAGCGCTTGATGGTTTTTGTGACTGCACTTGAAGAAACTTACAAAGTTCTTAAAATGTTCCGTTTTGACTGACCTTCGTCTCTAAAAGTAAAGATGGACTGTCGTTTCTCTTTGCCTATTTGAACTGTTCTTACATAGTATTTCACCAAATAGGGCTAGCGTCTGTATAGGGCTAGCTTCTGTATAACCCCCTACCATGTCACAACACAACTGATTGGCTCAAATGCATTAAGAAGAAAAAAATCCACAAATGAAATTTTAAGAAGGCACACCTGTTAATGAAATTCCTTCCAGGTGACTACCTCATGAAGCTGGTTGAGAGGATGCCAAGAGTGTGCAAAGCAAAGTTGAATCTTCATCACAGTGCTTGAGGCGTCACTACAGACCCGGATTCGATTCCAGGCTGTGTCACAGCCGGCTGTGACCGGGAGACCCATTAGGCGGCCCAGCATCGTCCGGGTTTGGTTTTGGCTTTGGCTGTGGTAGGCGATCATTGTAAATAAGAATTTGTTCTTTACTGACTTGCATAATTAAATAAAGGTTAAATAAAAAATAAATATAATACAATTCCATGTATTTTTATACTAAAAACTCATCCTGGAATTGTTTTAAGATGGTCATACCAAGGATCATTTAACTATTTGATTTAGGACCCGTTTAGGTATAATAAAAAATATATATATACAAAATTATTTGGTGAAACATCGAAGTTGGCCTTACTGTTATTAGCCCATGGAAACACAATGAATTACAGACTCATACATGGAAAAACAGATGGTCCCATCTATCAATAGGTGCCCTTCTTTGTGAGGCATTGGAAAAACCTCCCTGGTCTTTCTGGTTGAATCTGTGTTTGAAATTCCCTGCTCGACTGAGGGACCTTACAGATAATTGTATGTGTGGGGTACAGAAATGAGTAGTCATTCAAAAACCATGTTAAACACTATTATTGCACACAGAGTGAGTCCATGCAACTTATTATGTGACTTGTAAAAATGTTACCCCTGAACTTATTTAGGCATACCTTAACAAAGGGGTTGAATACTTATTTACTCAAGACATTTCATTTTTTCATTAATTATTCATTTGTAAAAATGTCTAAAAACATAATTCCACTTTGACATTATAGGGTATTGTGTGTAGGTTAGTGACACAAAATCTCAATTTAATTCATGTTAAATTCAGGCTGAAAACATGACAAAATGTGCAACAAGTCAAGAGTGAATACTTTCTGGAGGCACTTTACTTCAAAGACCTTACACAATTGGTAACTTCCTTGTTCCAATGGTGCCAAGTGATGCCTGTTGCAATAATTCCCAAAGAATCCAATAAGTACATAGTCAATATTGTGTTGTTATCATTTCATCATGTTGTTTATTTAAGTAAAGATGAGGCCATTTTTGTACCATAAAATCAAGTGATATCACAATTTAAGTAGCAGAGGGAGCAATAGTCTTAAAAGAGTGATCTCAAAAAGAGTCATCTTCAATTGTATTGTAAGTGTACCGGTCCACCGGTTGAGGGTAGTATTGGATCTAATGCTCACATCTTTCAGCACAGTTGGTTTGGTTAGATGTGACGTTAGATTTAATATTAGATTTAATTTTAGACCCATCAGTTTCTGGACCATTCAGACAGCCCTGAATGTGTTCGCATTCAGTGAAGGAGGTCTGGGTGATACTCAGATCCAGACTCATTGCGGAGAAGAAACTAACGTCTGTAGGCGTGGCGTAGAGTTTGGCCAGAGCAAGGAGATTGGGTAGCCAGGCCAACTGGCAAATTGAGATCAATCTGGTCTTGAATCCAAACAAACACCTTGTTATTACAAGTAGTTTGGTCACCTCAATCTGTGCGGTGTGTGTATGTGGATGTGTGCGCTCAAGATAATTACAATTTCAGCAGCATTTGCCAGGTGATTACCCCCTCAATCCCCCGTTTAATTTGATAAGTCATGCATTGATTTTACTCAGAGTTGGAACCTAATGGAGTATCTTTTCCAAAATGACAACTGCATTGGTGGTAGAAAAACAGCTCTCGCCTCTTTTCAGATGAAGGATAAAAGATACATTTGGTAGCGACCGGAAATTCAAACACTGAATAATATCAGCCACCTGCACACAAACACTTGCATGGGTTGAAAGTACCAGAGCCATGTAGGGAAAAAGACTTCAACTTTGTTTAATGGAACAGCCCCCCCTTTCACGTTACAGTGAGGGAAGTAACTAGCTCGTGTAGCCAACTTGTAACCGAAAGTTTGCAAGATTGAATCCCGGAGCTGACAAGGTAAAAATCTGTCGTTCTGCCCCTGAACAAGGCAGTTAACCCACCGTTCCTAGTCTGTCATTGAAAATAAGAATTTGTTCTTAACGGACTTGCCCAGTTATATAAAGGTGTAAGAAAAAAAAACACTTGTGTGGCACTAGCGCACTACTGGGTAGTGATTACCCTTGCTGTAATGTTAAAATAACTGCAGGAAAGCAGTGTTTGGCTGGCGGGGGTGAAGGACACTGTGTGCCAGTGTCCTAGCTAGCTAGCTTGCAAGCAGTATGTAGTAAGTGATGAGAAGTGGATGCAGCAAGTAGTGGGTGTGGCATGTAGTAAACACGGTTTACAGATAGACCTTTCTCGATGTCTGAGGTGGAACTGTGTTGGATCTGTCAAATTGTTGAACAAATGCTCTTGTGATAATTGTCATGAAGCCACCGCCCCACTTGTGTTAGAAGTTCAGCCAGAGAAAGTGTAGGCTATATAGAAATATTTACATTTTTGATTTTTTTAAATTATTAGGAGTTCTATCATCCTAATCAAGGTGTGTAATTTGGAATAACTTGGCTAAAAACATACTGCAATTACTTCTTCTGTTTGACCATTTGATGTATTTTATGGGATACATAGACAGTTGGAGAGAGACAGGAAAGGTTGGAAAGGAGTGTGTCAGAAGTGCCCCACCACACATCAACACTGGTATATTATGTGTTCTGGGAACGGCGCCATTGGCATGAACCATAAGACCAATCACAGACACTGTTGAACACGTTTACTTCCCAAAAGGAATCTTACAGCCAGAAAAGAAATGTAATTAGTAATTAATTATCTGAATGAGCATGGGGACAGAGGATATGGACTACTTAGAAACAGAAGAACATTGTAGTTTTTTGTTCCTGCAACCATTGTATTTGACCTGGTGGCTATTTTTGTCTCAGTGCCTTTCTTCAACAAGAGACTGCCAGACATAATTCTGTGTATGTCTACAACAAGTTATTGTGGAAAAGAGTACATATAGAAGAGGAACTGAAGATAAACCAATGCATAAATAATATAGTTAGTCGGGAAGCAAGTACAGGGAGTGTTTTAATGAATAAACACAACAAACACGAAACACAAACAACGCACCAACATGAAACATAGTCAATAACACCTGAAGAAAGAACCAAGGGGAGTGACAGATTTATGGAAGATAAACAGGGTGGGTGTCATGAGGCGCAGGTGCGCGAGATGACGGTGACAGGTGTGTGGGAAAATCAGCAGCCTGATGACCTAGAGGCCGGAGAGGGAGTATACATGACACTTACAAACATTCTATGCTTAGGGTTCTTAGGTTGCCCCACAAATGCCACCCTATTCTCTACATAATGCACAAATTTTGACCAGAGCCCTATACAGTGGTTCCTCCTTTAAAAGTTGTGTCATACTGCAGCACATCTTGCGGGCTGCTGCAGCATTTTGTGGCACGTTATCTATTTGTCAGCCATTTTTTCTGTTAATGCAAGTTAGTGCTAGTTTGACCACCAGAGGGCATCTTTGAGAAGCATTTGATAGTCCTCCGTATTGGCATTAACACAGTGGGACTAAATATTTCCTAACGATATCACAACTTAAATATAGCCTACTTACTCCTCAATCGGATCAAGGAAATCTTGGTAATTATTTTCACAGTCTCTAAGAAAACTGTCTTGGGCAGACACTCTCGAAAATCACGTCTGCTGCTTGTAAGAAAAGAAATGAATGTCTATGTCGCTGCCAAGCCCTCAAATACTGTGCCCGTCTCTCACTTTATGAAGGCCACTGCTAACCGGATTCCTTGGGACATCCCTACCCTGAACCCTAAACTATAACCCTTACCTAACACTAAGCTTAACCCTCATCTTAACCATGTTACGTTTCTACTTAATTGAGATCGGGACATCCCGAGGATTCTGAATAGCACGGACCCTCTGGGAAAGCCTACGAACTTGTGTATTCAACTGAAAGAAATGGACACAACTCTTATTGGTTGTCTGATGTAGGTTACTGGGAACTGGTAACAACACAGTCTGTGATTGGCTAACAGATAGATCTGTATACAGCGAGACAAGATAACATACCATCCCATGAGTTGTTGCGGGAAAGAAAGACTATCTTCAAATTGGACATGATCTTTTCTAGGCCATGAGTGATAACAGGAAATACACAAGCTGTAGGCTACACTATAGCTCAAGGTGGTTACATGGGAATGTTGGCTTGCATGGGGAAAACGGTAAGTTTCTAACATTTATGGTTTAGATTGAATTAATATCAATATAAACTATGCACCTTATGACTTTAATTAACATGCAGGCGTCACGCCTTAGTACGGCGTTGGTATGACGACATGTTAGTTACATGTTCAATGGTAGGTGACAGCATAATTTTATTAACACTCAGGCGTCATGCAGATGTTAGTACGGCGTTGGTATCATTTTATGTCAGTCAGATGTTCAATGGTAAGCAACAGCCACACGGTGGTACTGTTGCCTAGGCTGAATTTAGGCCTCTATCACCCCCCATACGTACTAATCTACAAGTAAGTGAGTCTAGTGAGTGAGCGGAGAGAAAGAGCAGCATACAAGCATGTAGTAACAACTTTTTACCAGTTGTGGGTAGGTTATTATGATTGTCATTATGGAGACACTTATTTCCAACACTTTTCCCATAAAACATATTAATGCTCTAGAACTCAAGAAATAATGGTGACTAAGCACAGGAAAACGACTTTGGACTAAATTCGCTTGGAGGTTGGGGGTTTAATTTGCATTCTAATGTCGACTTTGCTTATGGAAAACCATATCAAGCAAAGGTTTTTACGCATGAAATGGACATTTGAAATGGAAGTTATGGAACTCCCTCAAGTGCTTCTGTTATGGGGAAAAGTCCTCAATCTGCTGGCCATCAATTAGCCTATAACTTCAGTGTATTGTTGTTTTAGCCTTGTGTTATTATGCAATTATTACTGGCCATGTTAAGTTAATGAAATGGGAAGTTATCAATTGTGATCATGGTCACATTTCTATTGCAATTGCCGATCAGCTGTTGTTCGAATGCATTAGATTGAAGGTAACAGTCAATCAGATTAGGCTACAGGTAAAAAAAACAACAACCTGGTTGTTGTTGACAAGCATAGGCCTATTCAGTTCATATCCACATTTTAATATTTGATCCAGTGATTGAAATTACGACCCTACCCTTAGTAGCCTATTCCAGCAGGCTATTGGGCAACGGAAGCATTTCTTACCTTGAAATCGCCTCGCTGTTCATGATTAATAAATTAGTCCATCAATTTGAACTAAGCAAGCTGCAAAATTGTTCATTTTACCAAGGCTACTGTAGGCTATCTGAAATTACAGTGCCTTCGGAAAGTATTCAGACCAATTTACTTTTTCCACAGCCTTATTCTAAAATAGATTATTTTTTTAAAGCAATTTACACACAATACCCCATAATGACAAAGCGTAAACAGATATTTAGAATTTTTGCCAAAAAATAAACAGAATACCTTATTCAGACCCTTTGCTATGAGACTCGAAATTGAGCTCGGGTGCATCTTGTTTCCATTGATCATCCTTGAGATGTTTCTACAACTTGATTGGAGTCCACCTGTGGTAAATTAAATTGATTGGACATGATTTAGAAAGGTGAACACCTGTCTATATAATGTCCCACAATTGAGAGTGCATGTCAGAGCAAAAACCACACCATGAGGTCGAAGGAATTATCCGTACTCCTGTACTCCCTGTTCACTCATGACTGCATGACCATGCACGCCTCCAACTCAATCATCAAGTTTGCAGACGACACTACAGTGGTAGGCTTGATTACAAACAACGACGAGACGGCCTACAGGGAGGAGGTGAGGGCCCTTGGAGTGTGGTGTCAGGAAAATAACCTCACACTCAACGTCAACAAAACAAAGGAGATGATTGTGGACTTCAGGAAAGCACCCCCTATTCACATCGACGGGACAGTGGTGGAGAAGGTGGAAAGTTTTAAGTTCCTCGGCGTACACATCACGGACAAACTGAAATGGTCCACCCACACAGACAGTGTGGTGAAGAAGGCGCAACATCGCCTCTTCAACCTCAGGAGGCTGAAGAAATTCGTCTTGTCACCAAAATCACTCACAAACTTTTACAGATGCACAATCGAGAGCAACCTGTCGGGCTGTATCACCGCCTGGTACGGCAACTGCTCCGCACACAACTGTAAGGCTCTCCAGAGGGTAGTGAGGTCTGCACAACGCATCACCGGGGGCAAACTACCTGCTCTCCAGGACACCTACACCACCTGATGTCACAGGAAGCCCAAAAAGATCATCAAGGACAACAACCACCCGAGACACTGCCTATTCACCGCGCTATCATCCAGAAGGTGAGGTCAGTACAGGTGCATCAGAGCTGGGACCGAGAGACTGAAAAACAGCTTCTATCTCAAGGCCATCAGACTGTTAAACAGCCATCACTAACATTGAGTGGCTGCTGCCAACATACTGACTCATCTCTAGCCACTTTAATAATAAAAAATGTGATGTAATAAATATATCACTAGTCACTTTAAACAATGCCACTTTATATAATGTTTACATACCCTATATTACTCATCTCATATGTATATACTGTACTCTATACCATCTACTGCATCTTGCCTATGCCGTTCGGCCATATATATTTTTATGTACATGTTCTAATTCATTCCTTTACACTTGTGTGTATAAGTAGTTGTTGTGAAATTGTTAGATTACTTGTTAGATATTACTGCATGGTCGGAACTAGAAGCACAAACATTTCGCTACACTCGCATTAACATCTGCTAACCATGTGGATGTGACAAATACAATTTGATTTGATTTGATTTAGAGCTCTGAGACAGGACTGTGTTGAGGCACAGATCTGGGGAAGGGTACCAAAACATTTCTGCAGCATTGAATGTTCCCAAGAACACAGTGGCCTCCATAAGATGGAACCACCAAGACTCTTCCTAGAGCTGGCCGCCCGGCCAAACTGAGCAATTGGGGGAGAAAGGCCTTGGTCAGGGAGGTGACCAAGAACCTGATGGTCTCTCTGACAGAGCTCTAGAGTTCCTCTGTCGAGATGGGAGAACCTTCCATAAGGACTACCATCTCTGCAGCAGTCCACCAATCAGGCCTTTATGGTAGAGTGGCCAGACGGAAGCCACTCCTCAGTAAAAGGCACATGACAGCCCACTTGGAGTTTGCCAAAAGGCACCTAAGGCACTCATCATGAGAAACAACATGGTCTGATGAAACCAAGATTTAACTCTTTGGCCTGAATGCCAAGCATCACATCTGGAGGAAACCTGATACCATTCCTACGGTGAAGCATGGGGGTGGCAGCATCATGCTTTGGGGATGTTTTTCAGCGGCAAGGACTGGGAATCTAGTCAGGATTGAGGGAACGATGAACGGAGCAAAGTACAGAGAGATCTTTGATGAAAACCTGCCCCAGAGCACTCAGGACCTCAGACTGTTGCGAAGGTTCACCTTCCAACAGGACAACGACCATAAGCACACAACCAAGACAACGCAGGAGTGGCTTCGGGACAAGTCTCTGAATATCCTTGAGTGGCCCAGCCAGGGCCCAGACTTGAACCCGATCAAACATCTGTGGGGAGACCTAAAATGATCTGTGCAGCAACACTCCCCATCCAACCTGACAGAGCTTGAGAGGATCTGCAGAGAAGAATGGGAGGAACTCCCCAAATACAGGTGTGCCAAGCTTGTGGCATCATACCCAAGAAGACTCAAGTGTGTGTAGATTGATGAGTAAAACCATTTTTTTAAATAAATTTTGTCATCAGGCTGTAACCTAACAAAATGTGTAAAAAGTCAAGGGGTCTGAATATTTTCCGAAAGCTACCTGCATCTAGTTAACCAAACCATGGCAAAGTTGAATTACAATCATAAACCAACTTTTTAGTCTGTTGGCCTAGCCTATGCTTATTGAAATGACAATTCAATCTCGCTATTAGGCCTTTCATAACGGTTTGTAGTCTTAACATCTGACACATAATAATGGCACAATTGCCAGAAAATAGCCTAACATTACTTAAGTTTAGTAAGGGCGGATAATATTTTCTCTTACGATATATTCAAATTCCTTTATTAGTCACATTAGTCTGCAATAATTATTATTTTAATGGAAAAGCAAATTTAGATTCTTAGGTCGTTAGAAGCTAAATCAAAATTCCTTCTTAATTCGCTCCGTAACGTTATGGAAAAAAGGATTATTGGCCAAATGTTTCACACCCTGATCTGTTTCACCTGTCTTGTGCTTGTCTCCACCTCCTCCAGGTGTCGTCCATTTCCCCCATTATCCCCTGTTCATTTATACCTGTGTTTTCTGTTTGTCTGTTGCCAGTTCGTCTTGTCTCGTCAAGCCTGCCAGCGTGTGTTTTTTCCCGTACTCCTGTTCGCTCTAGTCTCTGTTTTCTTGTTCTTCCGGTTTTGACCTTTCTGTCTGCCCTGACCCTGAGCCTGCCTGCCGTTCTGTACCTTTCTGACACTGCCCTGGATTACTGATGTAATATTTGGCAAATAATTGTTTAATCCACGTTGTATTGTAATTGTAGACGATACCAAACTCATTATAGGCTAGTAGATTTCAGCTTCCAACATTGATAGGTTCATGTACCATGGGCAAAATATTGTTTCTTGCTGTATTATTGTAGGCTATACCAAAGTCATTACTCTCCAATGTCAATAGTTTCATTTACAATTGGTAATTTTGTAATCAGCAGTCAACTATTAATTAAGCAAATACATATTGAGTGTGTAACGGTCTTCTTCCTCCTCTGACAAGGAGTAGTAGGAAGGATCGGAGGACCAATGCGCAGCGTGGTACATGTTCATGATTCTTTTAATAGAACACAGAAAAATACAAAATAACGTGAAATAGCAAAAACCGAAACAGTTCCGTGTGGAACACACAGACAGAAAATAATCACCCACAAATCAAGGGTGAAAACAGGCTACCTAAGTATGGTTCTCAATCAGGGACAACGATTGACAGCTGCCTCTGATTGAGAAACATACACAGAAATACCAACTCATAGAAAAACAAACAGACAACCCACCCAACTCACGCCCTGACCATACTAAAACAAAGACATAACAAAAGAACTAAGGTCAGAACGTGACAGAGTGTACACAATTTACCCAATGCTTGTTCCTATCTTGGTGAGTAGGTCAAACTGGCCCTGGTCAAGTCAAAAGTACCTTTGTAATTCCTCTCCAAAAAGGCGTAGTTCCATGACCAGCCGATTTTACTCCCCATGCTGCTTTCTGGTCTGCAGCAGCAGCTGGACCCAGAAAGACCTAGGGTGCCGACGGGCGTTATTGTCCTCAAACAAGGAGCTGGAGCTTCCTAAACTTCGGTCTCAACTAACCAAGTTTCCATCCAACCTTTTCATGCCAGTAAAGTAGGCCTACATCGGATAAAAAAATGTCATGACAGGGCTGATGGAAACATTTTCTTTCCAGATGTTGACAAAACAAAATACGCTAGAAAAGGTGAGATCTTTTGGTCGGTAAAATTAAATAATTGTCAGGAGAAATGCTTTTATGCGCATCTATTGATAGACCAGCGAAGTAAACTTGGAGACACGTGATGACGCAATGACATGTTGTGTGGTCCTCCCACTAAAGCATGCAGTTTATTCGGCTACAGATGAAATAAGTTATGAATGTATTTTTATGTTCACTACATCATCACGCAAGTCAGTGGAAACATCTCTGGTGGAAAATGTGCATAGTATTTTTTTATACAGTATTAGATTATTAGCATGAAAACCTGTCACCAATTGGATGGAAACCTAGCTACTGTGGTAGATGAATGAAAACTGTTCAGTGAAATAACCTATACATTTCCTGTGAAAATGTCCTTCTCAAATATACCCTAAATACTGGAAAAAATAATATTGTAGCCATCCCATAAACACAAAGCTGAAAGCTACACATAAGCACCTTCTTCAGTGGTTTATCTACGTTTCTGTGACGACATGGCAAACCAACATACAGTGCCTTCGAAAAGTATTCAGACCCCCTAAGTTACAGCCTTATTCTAAAATGTATTAAATAAAATAACAAATAAATACTTTATTTACACAAGTATTCAGACCCTTTGCTATGAGACTACATGCTACAACTTGATTGGAGTCCACCTGTGGTAAATTATAAGGCACTGTACAAGTTGGAAATATCCAAAGCATGCACGCACGGCAGCCTAGTCCAGCTCGACTTTGGTGATGTCATCTACAAAATAGCTTCCATTACTCTACTCAGCAAACTGGATGCAGTTTATCACAGTGCCATCCGCTTTGTTACTAAAGCACCTTATACCACCCACCACTGCGACCTGTATGCTCTAGTCGGCTGGCCCCTGCTACATATTCGTCGCCAGACCCACTGGCTCCAGGTCATCTACAAGTCCATGCTAGGTAAAGCTCCGCTTTATCTCAGTCCACTGGTCACGATGGCAACACCCACCCGTAGCACGCGCTCCAGCAGGTGTATCTCACTGATCATCCCTAAAGCCAACACCTCATTTGGCCGCCTTTCCTTCCAGTTCTCTGCCGCCTGTGACTGGAACGAATTGCAAAAACCGCTGAAGTTGGAGACTTTTATCTCCCTCACCAACTTCAAACATCTGCTATCTGAGCAGCTAACCGATCGCTGCAGCTGTACATAGTCTATCGGTAAATAGCCCACCCAATTTACCTACCTCATCCCCATACTGTTTATATTTATTTACTTTTCTGCTCTTTTGCACACCAGTATCTATACCTGTACATGACCATCTGATAATTTATCACTCCAGTGTTAATCTGCAAAATTGTAATTATTCGCCTACCTCCTCATGCCTTTTGCACACAATGTATATAGACTCTCTTTTTCTTCTTTTTTTTCTACTGTGTTATTGACTTGTTAATTGTTTACTCCATGTGTAACTCTGTGTTGTCTGTTCATACTGCTATGCTTTATCTCACTCTGTACCCTGATCACCAAGGTGGCATAGCAGTTCAGACGTCTTTTGTCCTCGTCTTGTCGTGTCCTGTATATATATATATTTACAACTTTTGTTTTATTTTTATTTTCCATCAACTCATCTTCAAAACACTCTCCTGCAACCCGCCTCACCAATTTATATTTATAAAAAAGTATTATTTACCTCAAATCTGTAATCCTCCAAGAAGCTAGCCAGAAACTCCAAGAAGCTAGCCAGAAGCTAGCCTGAAACTAACCAGAAGCTAGCAAGAAAATCCAAGAAGCTAGCCTGAAACTAGCCAGAAGCTAATCAGAAGCTAGTTAGCTTCTTTACTGGCAAATCGTTATTATTCAGCTAACCACGGTTTGTGGTCATCAGCTATCCTTTAGTTCGAAAATCTATCGCCAGTTCTGTACGGCGCAGCGCGGCTCGGAACAGAACATACCGGACCAATTTTTCTCTCATGTCCCTGGATTTCGACTGCTCTCTGGACATTCATACCCGGATCTCACAGCTAGCTAGCTGCTATCCGTGTGACTATCGGCCTTCGTCGATTCCGGAGCAAACATCAATTATTCCGGAGCTAGCCAGCTCCGTCAATCACTCCTGGGCTGCAGTCACCTATCCGGACCCGTTTTACTGCCTACGCGGAGCCCCACCGGGCCTTCACAACTGGACTGCCGATGTTATCTACCCGAAGGAGTTATCCGGCTGGCTCCTCCGTCGCGACGTTACCTGAACGCCCATCTGCGGCCTGCTAACCGTTAGCTGTCTTACCGGCTGCTATCTGAATAGACAATCGGACAATTTATTTATTTTTATTATTATTATGTTTTCTTCTTGGGCCTCTATAACTGTATCTATTTTTTTTATTTTTGTTGTTGTGTGATTTTGATTAATCCCCTCTACCACACGGAACCACACTAATCTACTGACGGAACGCAAGAGGTGGCTAACAACAGACCTCCATCCTATGCTAGCTTGCTACCGATGGCCTGGCTAGCTGTCTAAATCACCGTGATCCCCAACCAACCTCTCCACTCACTGGACCCTTTTGATCACTTGACTAAGCATGCCTCTCCTTAATGTCAATATGTCTTGTCCATTGCTGTTCTGGTTAGTGTTTATTGGCTTATTTCACTGTAGAGCCTCTAGTCCTGCTCACTATACCTTATCCAACCTATTAGTTCCACCACCCACACATGCAATGACATCTCCTGGTTTCAATGATGTTTCTAGAGACAATATCTCTCTCTTCATCACTCAATACCTAGGTTTACCTCCACTGTATTCACATCCTACCATACCTTTGTCTGTACATTATACCTTGATGCTATTTTATCGCCCCCAGAAACCTCCTTTTACTCTATGTTCCAGACGTTCTAGACGACCAATTCTCATAGCTTTTAGCCGTACCCTTATTCTACTCCTCCTATGTTCCTCTGGCGATGTAGAGGTGAATCCAGGCCCTGCAGTGCCTAGCTCCACTCCTATTCCCCAGGCGCTCTCTTTTGACGACTTCTGTAACCGTAATAGCCTTGGTTTCATGCATGTTAACATTAGAAGCCTCCTCCCTAAGTTTGTTCTATTCACTGCTTTAGCACACTCTGCCAACCCGGATGTTCTAGCTGTGTCTGAATCCTGGCTTAGGAAGACCACCAAAAATTCAGACATTTTAATTCCAAACTACAACATTTTCAGACAAGATAGAACTGCCAAAGGGGGCGGTGTTGCAATCTACTGCAAAGATAGCCTGCAGAGTTCTGTCCTACTATCCAGGTCTGTACCCAAACAATTTGAACTTCTACTTTTAAAAATCCACCTCTAAAAACAAGTCTCTCACCGTTGCCGCCTGCTATAGACCACCCTCTGCCCCCAGCTGTGCTCTGGACACCATATGTGAACTGATTGCCCCCCATCTATCTTCAGAGTTCGTGCTGCTAGGCGACCTAAACTGGAACATGCTTAACACCCCAGCCATCCTAAAATCTAAACTTGATGCCCTCAATCTCACACAAATTATCAATGAACCTACCAGGTACCTCCCCAAAGCCTTAAACACGGGCACCCTCATAGATATCATTCTAACCAACTTGCCCTCTAAATACACCTCTGCTGTCTTCAACCAAGATCTCAGCGATCACTGCCTCATTGCCTGCATCCGTAATGTCTCAGCGGTCAAACGACCTCCACTCATCACTGTAAAACGCTCCCTGAAACACTTCTGCGAGCAGGCCTTTCTAATCGACCTGGCCGGGGTATCCTGGAAGGATATTGATCTCATCCCGTCAGTAGAGGATGCCTGGATATTTTTTTTAAATGCCTTCCTAACCATCTTAAATAAACATGCCCCATTCAAGAAATTTAGAACCAGGAACAGATATAGCCCTTGGTTCTCCCCAGACCTGACTGCCCTTAACCAACACAAAAACATCCTATGGCGTTCTGCATTAGCATCGAACAGCCCCCGTGATATGCAGCTGTTCAGGGAAGCTAGAAACCATTATACACAGGCAGTTAGAAAAGCCAAGGCTAGCTTTTTCAAGCAGAAATTTGCTTCCTGCAACACTAACTCAAAAAAGTTCTGGGACACTGTAAAGTCCATGGAGAATAAGAACACCTCCTCCCAGCTGCCCACTGCACTGAAGATAGGAAACACTGTCACCACTGATAAATCCACCATAATTGAGAATTTCAATAAGCATTTTTCTACGGCTGGCCATGCTTTCCACCTGGCTACTCCTACCCCGGACAACTGCACTGCACCCCCAACAGCAACTCGCCCAAGCCTTCCCCATGTCTCCTTCTCCCAAATCCATTCAGCTGATGTTCTGAAAGAGCTGCAAAATCTGGACCCCTACAAATCAGCCGGGCTAGACAATCTGGACCCTTTCTTTCTAAAATTATCTGCCGAAATTGTTGCCACCCCTATTACTAGCCTGTTCAACCTCTCTTTCGTGTCGTCTGAGATTCCCAAAGATTGGAAAGCAGCTGCGGTCATCCCCCTCTTCAAAGGGGGGGATACTCTTGACCCAAACTGCTACAGACCTATATCTATCCTACCATGCCTTTCTAAGGTCTTCGAAAGCCAAGTCAACAAACAGATTACCGACCATTTTGAATCTCACCATACCTTCTCTGCTATGCAATCTGGTTTCAGAGCTGGTCATGGGTGCACCTCAGCCACGCTCAAGGTCCTAAACGATATCTTAACCGCCATCGATAAGAAACATTACTGTGCAGCCGTATTCATTGATCTGGCCAAGGCTTTCGACTCTGTCAATCACCACATCCTCATCGGCAGACTCAACAGCCTTGGTTTCTCAAATGATTGCCTCGCCTGGTTCACCAACTACTTCTCTGATAGAGTTCAGTGTGTCAAATCGGAGGGTCTGCTGTCCGGACCTCTGGCAGTCTCTATGGGGGTGCCACAGGGTTCAATTCTTGGACCGACTCTCTTCTCTGTATACATCAATGAGGTCGCTCTTGCTGCTGGTGAGTCTCTGATCCACCTCTACGCAGACGACACCATTCTGTATACTTCCGGCCCTTCTTTGGACACTGTGTTAACAACCCTCCAGGCAAGCTTCAATGCCATACAACTCTCCTTCCGTGGCCTCCAATTGCTCTTAAATACAAGTAAAACTAAATGCATGCTCTTCAACCGATCGCTACCTGCACCTACCCGCCTGTCCAACATCACTACTCTGGACGGCTCTGACTTAGAATACGTGGACAACTACAAATACTTAGGTGTCTGGTTAGACTGTAAACTCTCCTTCCAGACCCATATCAAACATCTCCAATCCAAAGTTAAATCTAGAATTGGCTTCCTATTTCGCAACAAAGCATCCTTCACTCATGCTGCCAAACATACCCTTGTAAAACTGACCATCCTACCAATCCTCGACTTTGGCGATGTCATTTACAAAATAGCCTCCAATACCCTACTCAACAAATTGGATGCAGTCTATCACAGTGCAATCCGTTTTGTCACCAAAGCACCATATACTACCCACCATTGCGACCTGTACGCTCTCGTTGGCTGGCCCTCGCTTCATACTCATCGCCAAACCCACTGGCTCCATGTCATCTACAAGACCCTGCTAGGCAAAGTCCCCCCTTATCTCAGCTCGCTGGTTACCATAGCATCTCCCACCTGTGGCACACGCTCCAGCAGGTATATCTCTCTAGTCACCCCCAGAACCAATTCTTTCTTTGGCCGCCTCTCCTTCCAGTTCTCTGCTGCCAATGACTGGAACGAACTACAAAAATCTCTGAAACTGGAAACACTTATCTCCCTCCCTAGCTTTAAGCACCAACTGTCAGAGCAGCTCACAGATTACTGCACCTGTACATAGCCCACCTATAATTTAGCCCAAACAACTACCTCTTTCCCAACTGTATTTAATTTTATTTATTTATTTATTTTGCTCCTTTGCACCCCATTATTTTTATTTCTATTTTGCACATTCTTCCATTGCAAAACTACCATTCCAGTGTTTTACTTGCTATATTGTATTTACTTTGCCACCATGGCCTTTTTGCCTTTACCTCCCTTCCCACCTCATTTGCTCACATTGTATATAGACTTGTTTATACTGTATTATTGACTGTATGTCTGTTTTACTCCATGTGTAACTCTGTGTCGTTGTATCTGTCGAACTGCTTTGCTTTATCTTGGCCACACCTACAGCATGGTCAACCAAGTTAAAACCTGTTATGGCTAGCATTCCCCTAGGGGAACACCCCCCTCATTCAGCTGGAAAGGTGGCGCGGGAAATTCAAAAAATATTATTTCGAAATATTTAACTTTCACACATTAACAAGTCCAATGCAGCAAATGAAAGATAAACATCTTGTTAATCTACCCATCGTGTCCGATTTTTTAAATGTTTTACAGCGAAAATAAAACATTTATGTTAGATCACCACCAAATTCAAAAACACACAGCCATTTTTCACAGTCACAAAAGCATAAATATAGATAAAATGAATCCCTAACCTTTGATTATCTCCATCAGATGACACTCATAGGACATCATGTTATACATGTATTGTGTTTTTTTTCACAGTCACAAAAGCATAAATATAGATAAAATGAATCCCTAACCTTTGATTATCTCCATCAGATGACACTCATAGGACATCATGTTATACATGTATTGTGTTTTTTTTCACAGTCACAAAAGCATAAATATAGATAAAATGAATCCCTAACCTTTGATTATCTCCATCAGATGACACTCATAGGACATCATGTTATACATGTATTGTGTTTTTTTTCACAGTCACAAAAGCATAAATATAGATAAAATGAATCCCTAACCTTTGATTATCTCCATCAGATGACACTCATAGGACATCATGTTATACATGTATTGTGTTTTTTTTCACAGTCACAAAAGCATAAATATAGATAAAATGAATCCCTAACCTTTGATTATCTCCATCAGATGACACTCATAGGACATCATGTTATACATGTATTGTGTTTTTTTTCACAGTCACAAAAGCATAAATATAGATAAAATGAATCCCTAACCTTTGATTATCTCCATCAGATGACACTCATAGGACATCATGTTATACATGTATTGTGTTTTTTTTCACAGTCACAAAAGCATAAATATAGATAAAATGAATCCCTAACCTTTGATTATCTCCATCAGATGACACTCATAGGACATCATGTTATACATGTATTGTGTTTTTTTTCACAGTCACAAAAGCATAAATATAGATAAAATGAATCCCTAACCTTTGATTATCTCCATTAGATGACACTCATAGGACATCATGTTATACATGTATTGTGTTTTTTTTCACAGTCACAAAAGCATAAATATAGATAAAATGAATCCCTAACCTTTGATTATCTCCATCAGATGACACTCATAGGACATCATGTTATACATGTATTGTGTTTTTTTTCACAGTCACAAAAGCATAAATATAGATAAAATGAATCCCTAACCTTTGATTATCTCCATCAGATGACACTCATAGGACATCATGTTATACATGTATTGTGTTTTTTTTCACAGTCACAAAAGCATAAATATAGATAAAATGAATCCCTAACCTTTGATTATCTCCATCAGATGACACTCATAGGACATCATGTTATACATGTATTGTGTTTTTTTTCACAGTCACAAAAGCATAAATATAGATAAAATGAATCCCTAACCTTTGATTATCTCCATCAGATGACACTCATAGGACATCATGTTATACATGTATTGTGTTTTTTTTCACAGTCACAAAAGCATAAATATAGATAAAATGAATCCCTAACCTTTGATTATCTCCATCAGATGACACTCATAGGACATCATGTTATACATGTATTGTGTGTTTTGTTCGATAATGTGCATATATATATATATAAAAAATCTCAGAGTACATTGGTGCATTACGTGCAGTAATGTTTTGATTCCAAAACATCCAGTGATTTTGCAGAAATACTCACAATAAACATTGATAAAAGATGCAAGTGTTATTCACAGAATTAAAGATAAACGTATCCTCTATGCAACCGCTGTGTCAGATTTTTTTAAAACTTTACGGAAAAATAATAATCTGAGAACGGCGCTCAGAACTCAAATTAGCCAAAGAAATAGCAGACATTTTGGCGTCAACAGTAGCTACACTATAAATATTCACTTAACTTTGAATATCTTCATCAGAAGTCAGTTCCAGGAATCCCAGTTCGACAATAAATGACTGATTTGTTCCATAAAGTTCCATAAAGCCCATAATTTAGCCACTTGTTGTTAGCTTGTTCAGCCCAGCATTCAATCCTCAAAAAGCACAAGCAATTCCTCCAGACAAAAACTCAAAAAGTTCCGTTACAGGTCGTAGAAACAAGTCAAATGATGTATGCAGTCCATATTTAGGATGTTTTAAACATTAATCAGCAATAAGGTTCCAACCGGAGAATTTCATTGTCTGAAGAAACGCATTGGAATGGAAGAACACTCTCTCATGACCATGCGCAATGAGACTGAGGCTTTCTGCCAGACCACCCACTCAAAGAGCTATTGTGAGCCCCTCCTTTATAGTAGAATCATACAACCAGAATCTAAACTAGAAGCACAAGCATTTCGCTACACTCGCATTAACATCTGCTAACCATGTGTATGTGACAAATAAAATTTGATTTGATTTGATTTGATTTTGATTTAAAGACGGTGACGTCTTGTGGAAACCCTAGGAAGTGCATGCTCATCCATATCTAAGATGGACATCAAATGGCACTGTTTTCAAAATTGAGTTCTCACTTCCTGTTTGGATGTCTTCTCAGGTTTTTGTCTGCCATATGAGTTCTGTTATACTCACAGACATAATTCAAACAGTTTTAGAAACTTCAGAGTGTTTTCTGTCCACCAGTAGTAATAATATGCATATATTCCCATCTGGGAAAGAGTAGGAGGCAGTTTACTCTGGGCACGCCTTTCTTCCAAAGTGAAAATGCTGCCCCCTAGCCCCAGCAAGTTATGTTTCCAACATTTTCGGACCACTAAACAATTTCAAAAAGGCTTTACGGTGAAAGCATAACATGCGATTATCTGAGGACAGCACCCCACGTACAAAAGCATTACAAACATTTTCCAAACAAGCAGAGGCGTCACGAAAGTCATAAATAGCGATAAAATAAATCACTTACCTTTGAAGATCTTCCTCTGTTTACAATCCCAAGGATCCCATCTACATAACAAATGGTCCTTTTGTTCGATAATGTCCTTCTTTATATCCCAAAAAAGTCAGTTTATGAGGGGGGTGTTCCCCTAGGGGAATGCTAGCCATAACAGGTTTTAACTTGGTTGACCATGCTGTAGGTCAAGTAACTGTTTCTTACATGCTTTGTGGACTGGCCCTCCGGGGATGAAACAAAGGTGTGGTTGAATGTATTCTGTCTCGGCCTTAGGCCTATATATCACAGTGGGAAGGTATATGAACTAACAGGTTACAGAGATAGCAAGGTTGTAATATGGATTTTTTTTCTGGCTTGCTTCCCCAGTGATCTTACCTACTCACCGCTATTGTAAATAGTATTGGAAATGTTCCAGACATGTGTGACATCTTAGATTAAAATAAGTGCACTCTATATGTGTGTCTAGGTCATTAGGCAGCATTAGACATGCACCTGTCTTGAGAGTGGGCTATGTGTGTGACGTAAGGATGAAATCTGTATAAAAGGTGTGTGCCAAGGCTGGAAAGGGAGTTACTTCATGAACCAGCTCGGCTTATATTAGATTGTTATAAAGTCTATTTGCACTCACAGGCTCCGGTATTTGAGAAATATTGTTGACTAAATATTTCCACGACAATAGTTGTCTCCATTGCTGTTCTGAAAGCGTGATTATAGTGTACTAATAGAAGGGATTTGTAAAAAAACAAAAGAATTGTAATTTCAGAAAATGTACATAATATATCTGCAATGATCATTGGAATGATTGCCTGTGATATTCCCCTATTGATTTATCTTGCCGGGACAGTTTTTGTTGTCAAAATGGGAAGCACTGACTACTGTAGGGAATCAAAGTGAGAATCGGTTGATTCCCCTAGCGGTTCTCGAACACAGGCCACCAACATCGAACACCCTAACCACTGTCCCAATAAGGGATATCTCTAGGGCATTAACTTATTGGGCTAGTAAAGTTAGGCCTTGTCCAGAAGAAACCCTAACCCCTCCTCCCTAAGCACTTATGTAGATGAAACAACTTGATAGATGTAAGCAATTGGGTGAATGCACTTTGAAATCTCAACTCTATTAAAAGTACACTCATGAAAAACTATTTTATTGACCATGTGATTCACGAGTATCATTAAAACAGGTTAACATGCCCCACCAACATGAGACAACTTTACAGAAAGCCCTTTAATTGCTGAAATATGTAAATCAAATGCATTATGAGAATAGTCAGATTAACCGATACCTGACATGGACATGGTGGCGTAGTGGGAAGATCGGAGTACCATGAATCAAGAGGTTGTGATTTCAAAGGACATAATAATTACTGTATAAATACACATACACAATATAATCACGTGTATCAAATACACTGCTCAAAAAAATAAAGGGAACATTAAAATAACACATCCTAGATCTGAATGAATGAAATATTCTTATTAAATCATTTTTTCTTTACATAGTTGAATGTGCTGACAACAAAATCACACAAAAATTATCAATGGAAATCAAATTTATCAACCCATGGAGGTCTGGATTTGGAGTCACACTCAAAATTAAAGTGGAAAATCACACTACAGGCTGATCTAACTTTGATGTAATGTCAGGGCCAACTGCACCAGCATATGGTCTCACAAGGGGTCTGAGGATCTCATCTCGGTATCTAATGGCAGTCAGGCTACCTCTGGCGAGCACATGGAGGGCTGTGCGGCCCCCCAAAGAAATGCCACCCCACACCATGACTGACCCACCGCCAAACCGGTCATGCTGGAGGATGTTGCAGGCAGCAGAACGTTCTCCACGGCGTCTCCAGACTCACGTCTGTCACATGCTCAGTGTGAACCTGCTTTCATCTGTGAAGAGCACAGGGCGCCAGTGGCGAATTTGCCAATCTTGGTGTTCTCTGGCAAATGCCAAACGTCCTGCACGGTGTTGGGCTGTAAGCACCTGTGGACATCGGGCCCTCATACCACCCTCATGGAGTCTGTTTCTGACCGTTTGAGCAGACACATGCACATTTGTGGCCTGCTGGAGGTCATTTTGCAGGGCTCTGGCAGTGCACCTCCTGCTCCTCCTTGCACAAAGGTGGAGGTAGCGGTCCTGCTGCTGGGTTGTTGCCCTCCTACGGCCTCCTCCACGTCTCCTGATGTACTGGCCTGTCTCCTGGTAGCGCCTCCATGCTCTGGACACTACGCTGACAGACACAGCAAACCTTCTTGCCACAGCTCGCATTGATGTGCCATCCTGGATGAGCTGCACTACCTGAGCCACTTGTGTGGGTTGTAGACTCTGTCTCATGCTACCACTAGAGTGAAAGCACTGCCAGCATTCAAAAGTGACCAAAACATCAGCCAGGAAGCATAGAAACTGAGAAGTGGCCTGGTCACCACCTGCAGAACCACTCCTTTATTGGGGGTGTCTTGCTAAATGCCTATAATTTCCACCCGTTGTCTATTCCATTTGCACAACAGAATGTGAAATTGACAATAAATCAGTGTTGCTTCCTAAGTGGACAGTTTGATTTCACAGAAGTGTGATTGACTTGGAGTTACATTGTGGTGTTTAAGTGTTCCCTTTATTTTTTTGAGCAGTGTATGTACAGTCAAATGTACTGTGTGAGAGAATCCCTAACCTTGCCAACAGACAAAGGGCCTTGATTGGCTTGGCAACAGTAATGAGGCGTAATGTGTAATGAAAACATTTTTGGAAGGGGGGGAACATTTCTTTGGGACCATGAGGCGGCGTCCTGACAAATTATACAAATAAATGTTTCTGCAGTGTTCCCATAAAACATGTGTAGAACATTCATATCCTATATTCTGAGGACATGGCAACCATGTTCTATGTATGTTTGGTGGGGCATTGATGGAATATTGTCCTAACGCTCAGAAAGCTGGACATATTAATGTTCTTGCATTGTTTCCATGAAGCTTGTCTAGAACATTCATATTTGAAATTCTGAGAACATGGTAACCACGTTCTGGGTAAGTTCTATTTGACATTAAGGGAATGGTCTCTTGGAAACAATCCCTGTATCATGGGAACATTCCAATGAAAATGTTAGTTAATGACCTTAAGGGAACGTTCTCTAAAGTTGTGGGAACGTTTGTTGCTAGAAGGAAATGCAGAGATGCATTGAATGGAATGGGTGGAGTAGAAAGTGCTGCTGGGTATTTAGGCCACAGTCCCACAATAAATAACACCATATATAGATTCTACAGATCCCTACTGAGTAATCCTAACCCCACCTTTACTTCGGCACATTTAGATTTTTCTCTATAGGCCAATATGTAATTGGTGGAGTCTAATCCTGAATGCTGATTGATTGAAACTGCAATCCATCTCTCTGACATTTGCAACATTGTTTCAATATTCAATTTCGTTCTCCAGCTGACCCATAGTATCGTGTCGGGAGTCAGAACGAGACAGAGGGGCAGGCAACATTTCTCAGCCAGGCGAAATCATGAATCAGCTGGCATCATTTTTATGGATATACAAAGAAATGTAAATTTAAAAAAAGGTACAACTAAATAAAGTGCAGCTAGTTTGCAGTCTTTCCAGCTTCAGTTTGAAGTGATCGTATTAGCTGTGATGTTGGCTAGCTCCTGTGAACAACAGTGTCCTGACGAGGGAGCATATTTTCTATGGCAGGCAATATTGCGCCTCATTAGCTCATTGTTATGGATGTATCCAAATAAATTTCACTAGAAAACAGTTTAAACAAATGCAAATAGTAAGGTTCTGCTTTTCTTTTCTTTGTCAACCTTATGTTCTTTTTCTTTGTGTTCTTGAACATAGCCCTGTTTCTTTGTGTTCTGGAACGTAGCTTTGTCTTTCATTTTTGTTCATAGATTTCACCTGTGTTAGTTTCTCACCTGGTCTTATCAGCTCCCTAATTATTTTTTTCTGTTTGTATGGTTGTGAGGTATTGTTTGCTTTTGACTGCCTACCTGTGTTTGGCCTGCCGTCTGTGAAGGCTCAATAAACATCTGCTGCGCTCTGCGTGTGAATCTACACGTTGTTCTCCCTGAGTATGCATTACAGAATACCTCACCTAAAAATGGATTCAGCGGAGCTACAGCGGCACCTAACCCAGCAAGAGGATATTTGCCAGCCTCTCTACTCCTCCGATGCCAGGTATCGTAACCCATAACCCTCCTTTGTTCATACCTATGCCTGGAAAATATGATGGTTCACCTGGGAAATGTCAGGGATTTCTGATGCAATGTAGCAAATACATTGAGCACAACCCGACTACTCCACCGACAAGAGCAGGGTGGATTTTGTTGTGTCTACTCACAGTCAAAGCCCTGGACAGAACTCGGATCCGAGACCCATTTCCACACCCTCTTCAAAGAGGTATTCAATCATTTTCCCTCAGGTCGTCCTATAGGAGACCTCCTCATAGAACTTCAACAAGGACGCAATTCAGCTGCCTCGAGTTCCGCACCATGGCTGCAGGGAGGTTGTTCTACTTACCGTCTACCGAAGAGGGCTCAACAGGGAACTTCAGGTGGACCTGGGCTGTAGAGGTGACCATCAGGATTTACATCAATACATTCGTATGTCCATTTCCATCGACCACCTCATCGCTGACCGTCAAAGACCTCTGCCACTCAGGAACCCGAAACCTTCCTCTTTTCAAAAATATGTCATCTCGTCTGACTCTTCCAGAGCCCATACAGTTGGGCCATGCTCCTCTCCTGTGTATCAAACGTCAAAAGCGGATCCAAGAAGTGCTTTGCCTATACTGTGGAGGGAAAGATCATCTACTCAGCCATTGCCCTGTTCGCCTCCCATGGAGAGAGGAGAAGGGTCCCCCTGCTGCCATAACGGTAGGTGTGTCCTTATTTCTAAATATCTCCCAGAAGCAATTCTCCGTCCCAGTATTGATAAACTTGAAGGGGGTTACCAAGTACGTAGAAGGCTTGATAGATTCGTGGGCAGCAGGTAATTTTATCGATCATCCGCTAGTACAAGAGCTTGACATTGCTCTAACACCTGTCAGCCCTCCCTTAAGGATTAACACCCTGGACGGGCAGCCATTGAGCACAGGCTTCATCATGCACCTGACACAGAGCGTCACCACACCGAAACCATTCAACTCATGGAACTCTCATCCCCCAAAAAGCCACTCATCCTCGGACACCCCTGGCTTTGTCATCACAACCCTGCCAAATCGTGGCAACAAGGTGAACTACTGTCCAGGTCTTCTACCTGCTTCACCAGTTGTCTCAGCCTACACTGCAGAGCCACCACCATTGAGGACTCGGCAGTACCACCCACCATACCATCTGAATAGGCCCAGTACAGCGACATCTTCAGCGAAATTAAGGCCTCCACTCTGGCACCACATCGCCCAGGAGACTGTGCGATTGACTTAATCCCTGGAATGGGCCGTGTTTACCCCCTATCTATCCCGGAAAATGAGGCAATGGAGAACTACATTGATGAATCACACAAACGGTTTCATTTGTCTTTCATCTTCCCCAGCTGCATCCAGCTTCTTCTTCATTGGAAGAAAGGATGACGGTCTCCATCCATGTAGGCAACGAATGGAAGACAGCCTTTATCACCGCTCGAGGGCACTATGAATACCTGGTCATGCCTTACGGACGCCCCTGCCGTCTTCCAATCCTTTATTTTCCAGGATATGATCAACCGCTTTCTCATTGTCTACATTGATGACATCCTGATTTACTCCCTGAAGGAACACATACAGCATGTGCAAAAGGTTCTTCAACGACTCCTTGACCATAACCTTTATGTGAAGACTGAAAATAGTGCCTTCCATGTAACCTCAGTAAATTTCCCTGGCTTTGTACTGACACCTGGAGGGGTCAGCATGGATGAAAACAAAGTCACCGCCGTCAGTAACTGGTCCAAACCCACTGCCGTTAAGGAACTCCAACGTTTCATTGAGTTCTCCAACTTCTATCGCCGGTTCATTCAGAACTTCAGTTCTACTGCCGCTTCCCTCACTGCCCTTACCAGACAAAATACCTGGACCCTTCAATGGACTGATACCGCCGTGACTGTGTTCAACAACTTGAAATACCTCTTGACCTCAGCTCTTGCCCTTCGCTAACATGATCCAACCCTTCCTTTTACCCTGGAGGTGGATGCCCCCGAAGTAGGAGTAGGAGCCATACTCTCTCAGTGGGTGGGAACACCTCCAAAATCCCATCTCTGTTCTCCAGGAAGTTATCCCCTGCTGAGAGGAATTACGATGTGGGGAACAGAACTCCTCGCCATCAAGCTGGCCCTCGAGGAGTGGCACCACTGGCACCACGCTTCCATTTTCATGTTACTTACATCCCTGGAAAGAAAAATCTATTAGCTGACGCTCTCTCCTGCCAGTTTGACCTTCCGACCAGTAACTCAGACCCTACACCCCAACTGATGCAATGGTGTCACACGTACTTGGGGTCAGGACATCCGGGCATTACACGAACCACCAAACTTCTAGCCCGGACGTTCTGGTGGTCCTCACTGGCATCTGACGTAAGGGATTACGGACTCTCCTGTCCAGTCTGCGCCCAAACCAAAAGACCTCCATCTCCCTTCCGGGAAGCTTCAACCTTTGCCAATCCCTCACAGACCCTGGTCCCACATAGCTGTTGACTTCATCACAGACTTTCCTGAATCGTCTAACACCACCTTCATTGTTATAGTAGACCGTTTTTCAAAAATGTGTCATCTGGTTCCGCTTCCTCATCTATCTAACGCCGTGGAATTGGCGGAATGTATGTTCTGGAACGTAGCCCTGTCTTTAATTTATGTTAATTGATTTCACCTGTGTTCTCACCTCGTCTCATCAGCTTCCTATTTAGTTCAGTTCTTTCTGTTTGTATGATTGTGAGGTATTTTTTATTTTTTTACTGCCTACCTGTGTTTGACCATTGCCTGCCTGAGACCACAATTCCTGCTTTCTGCGAAGGCTTAATAAACATCTGCCGATCGCTGCGCGTGAATCTACACCTTGTTCTCCCTGAGTATGCATTACACAAATGCAGCTACTTCGGTGTTATTCTGGCTGCACTTTTGACGTGACTGTAAATTAGCCGTAGTTGGCTAGCTAGCAAGCAAGGGATAAGAATGTTGCCAGCTAGTATGGCAATGAAACATTTAGAACGAACGATTGCATAGATACAGAACAAAAAGACTGAACAACTGGTTCGCGTCTCTAGCAACCGAACCAATAGAACAACCAGCTGTCTTCGGTAGTAACCCTAGATTTGTGTCAGGACTATGTCTTTTGGAAGGATGAAATAGTATGAGTAAATTCATCAAAATAACGTTTTTAATGAAAATATGTCAATTATTTGGAAATGTTGATAAACCGTTGTATAAAAATGATAATGCCCTCGAAGCAAGTGTTTGGAGGATATATTGGCAAGGTTAGCTGGCCTTCGACTTCGTCTCGGGCCTAACAACACCCGTGCCAATATATCCTCCAAATCCGTGCCAATATATCCTCTCGGGCATTATCACTTAAGTGGTGTATTGCATTGGGACCATTGGAGTGGGTGGAGTATAAAGTGTTGCTAGGTATTTATAACCTGTCTATAATAAAGTGATGCTCTTACCTTCTTAACAACACTATCAACAAGGCAGGTCCTACAGGCCCTAGTTTTGTCGCACCTTGACTACTGTTCAGTCGTGTGGTCAGGTGCCACAAAGAAGGACTTAAGGAAATTGCAATTGGCTCAGAACAGGGCAGCACGGCTGGCCTCTGGATGTACACAGAGAGCTAATATTAATAATATACATGTAAATCTCTCCTGGCTGAAAGTGGAGGAGAGATTGACTTCATCACTACTTTTATTTATGAGAGGTATTAACATTTTGAATGCACCGAGCTGTCTGTCTAAACTACTGGCACACAGCTCAGACACCCATGCATACCCCACAAGACATGCCACAAGAGGTCTCTTACCAGTCCCCAAATCCAGAACAGACTATGGGAGGCACACAGTACTACATAGAGCCATGACTACATGGAACTCTATTCCACATCATGTAACTGACGCATTTAAAAAACAGATAAAAAAACACATTGTGGAACAGCGGGGACTGTGAAGCAACACACACACACACACACATGGATTTAGTACTGTAGATATGTGATAGTGGTGGAGTAGGGGCCTGAGGGCACACAGTGTGTTGTGAAATATGTGAATGTATTGTATGATTTTAAAATCTGTATTAACTGCCTTAAAACTTCTTATGGCTTGGGGGCAGTATTTCGACATCTGGATGAGAAGCGTGCCCAAAGTAAACTGCGTGTTACTCAGGCCTAGAAGCTAGGATATGCATATAATTGGTAGATTTGGATAGAAAACACTCTAACGTTTCCAAAACAGTTACAATAATGTCTGTGGGTATAACCGAACTGACATTGCAGGCAAAAACTGGAGGAAAATCCATCCAGGGAGGGGATTTTTTTGATGTGGGTACTTTTCAATTGAATGCCTATAGAGTTTCTAATGGGTTAGGACCCAGGTTGCAGTTCCTATGGCTTCCACTAGATGTCAACAGTCGTTAGACATGGGTTCAGGCTTGTTTTCTGAAAAATAAAGAAGAATGAGACCTTTATCTCAGTGGACTGAGGAAGAAGCAGTGCTGGTTTGCGTGCGTGACTGATTGTGCGCTCTTTGTTGTTTTTCCTTTCTATTGAATATGCTATTGTCCCATTAAAATATTAGCGATTATTTAGACAACATCGTTTGACATGTTTCAACAAACTTTACCGGTACTATTAGGATGTATTCGTCTGCATGTTTTGACCGCCTTTGAGCCAGTGGATTACTGAACAAAACGCGCCAACAAAACTGAGTTTTTGGGATATAAGAGAAAGCATTGCTGCACGTCTGAAGTTCACAAAAGAGCACCTGGATGTCCACACAAAATATTCTGTGGACAGATGAAACTAAAGTTGAGTTGTTTGGAAAAAAAGGACACAGCACACCAACACCAAAACCTCATTCTCACTGTGAAGTATGGGGGAGGGAGCATCATGGTTTGGGGCTGCTTTTCTGCCTCAGTGCCTGGACAGCTTGCTTTGATGGGAAAATAAATTCCCAAGTTTATCAAGACATTTTGCAGGAGAATGTAACACTATCTGTCCGCCAATTGAAGCTCAACAGAAGTTGGATGATGCAACAGGACAACATCCCAAAACACAGAAGTAAATCAACAACAGAATGGCTTCAACCGATGAAAATACACCTTCTGGAGTGGACCAGTCATAGTCCTGACCTCAACCCGATTGAGATGATGTGGCATGACCTCGAGAGAGGTTCATACCAGACATCCCAAGAATATTGCTGAACTGAAACAGTTCAGAATGGTCCAAAATTCCTCCTGACTGTTGTGTAGGTCTGATCCGCAACTACAAAACATTTTTGGTTGAGGTTATTGCTGCAAAAAGGAGGGTCAACCAATTATTAAATCAAAGGGTTCACATACTTGTCCCACCCTGCACTGTGAATGTTCACACGGTGTGTTCAATAAAGACACGAATACGTATAATTGTGTGTTATTAGTGTATGCAGACTGTGTTTGTCTATTGTTGTGACAGATGAAGATTAGATAAAATTTTATGACACGTGTAAGCTGAAATCCAGTGAATTCCAAAGGGTTCACATACTCTTTCTTGCCGCTGTAGATTCTACAGGCCCTACTGAGTAATCCCAAACCCACTTTTACTTTGGCACATAGAATAGTTTATAAACCAATATGTAATCTATAAACCAATATATAATTCATATACAATGTATTGCATTGGATTGAATGGAATGGGTGGAGTAGAAGGTGCTGCTGGTTATTTAGACCACAGTCCCCATGAAATAACACCATATTTAGATTCTACAGACCCTACAGAGAACTGTATTTCTTTAAATATAGCTTACTCAATAGCTTTCAAAATACCAGTATTAGTATAAATGTTCTAAAGACATACTGGTATAAATAATACAAAATTCTAATTAAAAGACTGTCAAATTAACCATACATTTTTTCAAAGGTGTTTGCAATGCTGTGAAAACAGTTCTACTTCACTAGAGTGCAAAAAAATGGATATTCCCAAAGTTTATCATGTCTTTGCAGTGGGACTCATGTTTTGAAAAAATACATCCTTGATCGTAGTGCTAGTAGAAGGGTAATATTTGCGATGCATTGGAAACATAGAGCTAGATAGAGGACTCATCTTCATGTCTTTATATCATTGAGGCTACAACCCATAGGAATCCCCACTCAGTTAAATTTGAGTCATTAAGCAGACACTCTTATCCAGAGCAATTTACAGGAGCAATTAGGGTTAAGTGTCTTGCTCAAGGGCACAGATTTGTCACTTAGTCGGCTCTGGGATTTGAACCAGTGGCCTTTCGGTTACTGGCCCAATGCTCTTAACCGCTAGGCTACCAGCTGACTAATTTAAAATGGCGGAATCATTGTGGAAGCCCTCAATTGCTATGTCCATGCTAAAACAGGTTATATTCATGATGAGTCCTCTATCTATCTCTATGGTTGGAATGCAAAAACAGGATGTTGCAGACTAACTACATCACTTGCTGTTTAAACGCACATTGATTTTGTGTATAGCGTTAGACTTTCCTGCATCCAAACATAGAACATCTATAAACTTGACCTCTTCCTCTCTGATCCAAATACATTTTATATTAATAGTTCATTCAAGGTATAAGTCCTGGCAAAAAAGTATTAATGAATCGACAAGAGTCTGTCTTTTTGAAAGGTCTTCCATTTGACTGACAAAAACATGAATAACAAAACAAAGTTTAATATTTTATGTGCATTCATTGCATGTTTCACAAGGGTTATAATAATCCAGAAAACATAAAGTGGGGCAAAAAAGTATTTAGTCAGCCACCAATTGTGCAAGTTCTCCCACTTAAAAAGATGAGAGAGGCCTGTAATTTTCATCACAGGTACACTTCAACTATGACAGACAAAATCAGAAAGAAAAATCCAGAAAATCACATTGTATGATTTTTTATGAATTTATTTGCAAATTATGGTGGAAAATAAGTATTTGGTCAATAACAAAAGTTTATCTCAATACTTTGTTATATACCCTTTGTTGGCAATGACAGAGGTCAAACGTTTTCTGTAAGTCTTCACAAGGTTTTCACACACTGTTGCTGGTATTTTGCCCCATTCCTCCATGCAGATCTCCTCTAGAGCAATGATGTTTTGGGGCTGTTGCTGGGAAACACGGACTTTCAACTCCCTCCAAAGATTTTCTATGGGGTTGAGATCTGGAGACTGGCTAGGCCACTCCAGGACCTTGAAATGCTTCTTACGAAGCCACTCCTTCATTGCCCGGGCGGTGTGTTTGGGATCATTGTCATGCTGAAAGACCCAGCCACATTTCATCTTCAATGCTCTTGCTGATGGAAGGAGGTTTTCACTCAAAATCTCACAATACATGGCCCCATTCATTCTTTCCTTTACATGGATTAGTCGTCCTGGTCCCTTTGCAGAAAAACAGCCCCAAAGCATGTTTCCACCCCCATGCTTCACAGTAGGTATGGTGTTCTTTGGATGAAACTCAGCATTCTTTGTCCTCCAAACACGACGAGTTGAGTTTTTACCAAAAAGTTATATTTTGGTTTCATCTGACCATATGACATTCTCCCAATCTTCTTCTGGATCATCCAAATGCTCTCTAGCAAACTTCAGACGGGCCTGGACATGTACTGGCTTAAGCAGGGGGACACGTCTGGCACTGCAGGATTTGAGTCCCTGGCGGCGTAGTGTGTTACTGATGGTAGGCTTTGTTACTTTGGTCCCAGCTCTCTGCAGGTCATTCACTAGGTCCCCGTGTGTGGTTCTGGGATTTTTGCTCACCGTTCTTGTGATCATTTTGACCCCACGGGGTGAGATCTTGCGTGGAGCCCCAGATCGAGGGAGATTATCAGTGGTCTTGTATGTCTTCCATTTCCTAATAATTGCTCCCACAGTTGATTTCTTCAAACCATGCTGCTTACCTATTGCAGATTCAGTCTTCCCAGCCAGGTGCAGGTCTACAATTTTGTTTCTGGTGTCCTTTGACAGCTCTTTGGTCTTGGCCATAGTGGAGTTTGGAGTGTGACTGTTTGAGGTTTTATACTGATAACAAGTTCAAACATGTGCCATTAATACAGGTAATGAGTGGAGGACAGAGGAGACTCTTAAAGAAGAAGTTACAGGTCTGTGAGAGCCAGAAATCTTGCTTGTTTGTAGGTGACCAAATACTTATTTTCCACCATAATTTGCAAATCAATTCATTAAAAATCCTACAATGTGATTTTCTGGACTTTCTTTCTCATTTTGTTTGTCATAGTTGAAGGGTACCTATGATGAAAATTACAGGCCTCTCATCTTTTTAAGTGGGAGAACTTGCACAATTGGTGGCTGACTAAATACTTTTTTGCCCCACTGTATTAGCCTAAATATGAACAGCATGTTAATCCACTAATGTCAATGTAGGTCTATGTCTTGATGTCACAAGATATGATTTAAACGTATTTCATTTGACCATGCATCCCACCCCATATCAAATAAGAAAAGGAAGTTAATATTCAACCGGTACATCCAATGGTTAAGGTTAGGCATGGGGATAAAAATGTCCTAAGGATAGGGCTACATTTAAGGTCAGGATTAGTGTAAGGTTAGGCATTGGTTAACTTTCCCCCGTCCAAACCGATCTGACACCCAATGAGATGTACGCTGTCTGGTGCCTGAATACAAATTTGACTGAGATTTTACAACCACAAAAAATACTGATCAAAGGAAAATCTGTTGCGTGTTGGTATCATGTTTATGGTCTCAACATGGAAATATGGGTGCACGTGACAAGGTTTTCAGGAGCTGTACCCCAGCTGCTGGGGTAGTCTAAAATTAATCTCTCTCTTTATTGGCCATCAGGCCCAAAGCCTTTTTAGGGGTGTGTGTTTGTGCTAAGTGAGTGCCCCAACAGGGGTTCGCCTCTCGTGGCCAGAAATGTTCTAACCTGAGAGACAGATCCAGACATACAGAAGCAGCATACTACTAAAGGACTAAGTAACGACTAGGTAAGTCACTATACACACAAACACACCGGCGGCAGCTGAGACAAACATAGTCTCACAACACATTACACAACACATAGGCTCACTCCTATGAAACGTGACTGAGCATTGCACAAGCTTTGCATACTGTGGCAAGTATAAATAACTCTAAAACGTTTAAACACACAGAGCTTTTACTTTATGAATGTGACACCATTGCGTCTACATTATAAGCCTACCTTTTAAAATGTTCATGGTATTGAACCACAATGTCCTTCTAGTTACCCACATGACATGCTCATTTTACTGAGGGTAAAGGATTGTGAAAGTGTGCAGAATGGGTAATCATAGAATAATAGAAGACTGATTGGTTCCTACTAACTTAACGTCCACTTTGTTCAAAAAGGTTGTCTTTTTACGATGATTAAAGTGGTACGAGTACTTTGAGTGTGTAATCATGCTACAATTTGTTTCTATCCAGGTCCTCGTAAAACATTTGTGTTGAACTCAACCATTTAGTAATGATGATCTCTTACTAGGTTGCATTGATGTAAATGAAGTGGTCGTCAAGTCTGGTCCTAGAGAACAGGTTATGCTTTGGAAACAGCCAAAACACCTGAGTAAACTAAAGGTCTTGATTATGTATTTCGATATATGACTTTGGATGCATTAGGTGTGCTAGTGCTGAACTGGAACAAAAGCCTGCACTCCAAGACCAGGGTTAGTAGCTACAGCATATTATGGATCCCCCACTCAGGTTCTAAGTGGTAGAGAGTAAAGGTTTTATTCCTCCCATCACACACCTGTTTCAAATAATCAATAACCATTATGTAAAATCATGGTCTGATCATAATTTTTTGTCTGGACCCAGATAAGCTGATGCATGTGTTACTAGTGCTGAGATGGAACTAAAGCTTGTATTAGTAATGAGGTATTTGTTTGTGTTTCCCTCGCAGGCAGCCATGTCGGTTTCTCAGATCACCCCCACCCTGTTCCTGAGTGGAGCAGACGCTCCCCTCAACCAGGCCCTGGTCTCCCGCAAGGGCATTACCCTCATCGTCAATGCCACCCTCAACCACGTCTGCCCAGTCTACCCAGGCGTGGAGTGCCTGCGTGTGCCCGTCTCTGACCTGCCCAGCGCCCGTCTGGGTGACCACTTTGACCGTGTGGCAGAGCGCATCCACAGCAACCGGACTGGTGGTACGCTGGTGCATTGTGCGGCTGGCATGAGCCGCTCGCCGGCCCTGGTCATAGCATACCTAATGCGCTACCGGGGCGTGACTCTGTGCCGGGCCCACGCATGGGTGCAGGAGAGTCGGCCGTACGTACGACTCAACGCAGGTTTCTGGGCGCAGCTACTAGAGTTTGAGAAGAGGCTCTATGGGAAGAATACGGTTAAGGTGGCTGCGCCCATGCCGCCTGTGAAGCCGCCCCTGTCGCCATGGACACTGCGGTCATCATGGACACAGCGGTCACCACCACTGTTGCCCAGGTCACCATTGTTGTCGTCTTTATCGCAGGCCAAGAAGTTGAAGAAGGGTAGGCTTGTAAGGAAATAGTAGAGGAGGGAAGTTTGCTTTTCTGTCTGAAGATGTGAGGGAAGAACTTACAGCCCTACTGCCTGAGGATGTAAACCAGGGAAGCAGGCATGTCCCCTGCCATGATTTGATAAGGGAAATATAGTACAATAATAATCTTTGTATATATGTACACTGAACCAAAATATAAACACAACATGCAACAATTTCTAAGATTTTACTGAGTTTCAGTTCATATAAGGACATCATTAAATTTAAATAAATTCATTAGGTCCTAATCTATGGTTTTCACATGACTGAGAATACCGATATGCATCTGTTGGTCACAGACACCATAAAGAAAGGTAGGGGCGTGAATCAGAAAACCAGTCAGTAAATGGTGTGACCATGTTTTGCCTCATGTATCGCGAAAGATGAGGTGATCAGGCTGTTGCTGTCTGGTGAGTATTGTGTACAGATTCTTGCGACATGGAGCCAGCCATGCCTTATCATGAGGTGATGGTGGCAGATGAATGCCACGACAATGGGCCTCAGTATCTCGTCACGTTATCTCTGTGGGTGGTTTCAAATTGCAATTGATAAAATGCAATTGTGTTTGTTGTCCATAGCTTATGCCTGCCCATACTATAACCCCACCGCCACCATGGGGAACTCTGTTCACAACGTTGATATCAGCAAACTTCTCGCCCACACGACTCAATACACGCTGTCTTCCTGGTACAGTTGAAACCAGGAGTCATCCATGAAAAGCACACTTCTCCAGCGTGACAGTGTGAGCATGTGCCCACTGAGGTCAGTTTCAACGCTGAACTGCAGTCAGGTAAAGATCCTGGTGAGGGCGACGAGCACGCAGATGACCCTGACACAGTTTCTTACAGTTTGTAATGTGATTCTTCAGTTGTGCAAACCCCCAGTTTCATCAGCTGTTTGGGTGGCTGGTCTCAGACGATGCTGTAGGTGAAGAAGATGGTTGTGGAGGTGCTGGACTGGCTTGGTTACTAGTTGTCTGCGGTTGGGAGGCTGGTTGGACTTACTGCCAAATTCTCTAAAACGGTGGTGTATGTTAGAGAAATTGTCTGGAAACAGACATTCCTGCAGTCAGCACACCAATTGCACGTTCCCTCAAAACTTCAGATATCTGTGGTATTGTGTTGTGTGACAAAAGTGCACATTTTAAAGTGGCCTTTTATTGTCCCCAGCACAAGGTGTAATGATGATCATGTTGTTTAATCAGCTTCTTGATATGCCACACCTGTCAGGTGGTTGGATTATCCTGGCAAAGGAGAAATGCTCACTAACTCACTATAAAGTTGTGCAAAACATTTATATATTTTAGCTCATGAAACATTGGACCAACACTACATGTTGCGTTTATATTTTTGTTCAGTGTACAGTGCTAGTCAAAAGTTTGGACACATCTGCTCAGTCATAGGTTTTTCTTTATTTGTACTATTTTCTACATGGTAGAATAATGGTGAAGACACCAAAAAAATTGAACAAATTAACTTTTAACAAGGCACACCTGTTAATTGAAATGCATTCCAGGTGACTACCTCATGAAGCTGGTTGAGAGAATGCCAAGAGTGTGCAAAGCTGTTATCAAGGCAAAGGGTGGCTAATTTGAAATACGTGTATTTAAAAAAAAATTGGTTACTACATGATTCCATATGTGTTATTTCATAGTTTTGATGTCTTCATTATTATTCTACAATGTAGAAAATAGTTCAATAAAGAAAACCCCTTGAATGAGTAGCTGTGTCCAAACATTTGACTGGCACTGTTTTGTGTGTATATATATATATATATATATATATATATATTTTTTTAAAGTATATTGTAATTCCACTCCCCTTCCATATTGTTATGTTTAAATACAGATAGGAATGAGAGGGGGAGAAAGTTGAGGTGAAACACAGCGCAGAACATTTAATAGGCCGTTTGTGGTCCAGAGTTGGCAGCGCCACCTCTGCACAAGAATGTGTATTCCACTACCTGAGGAAGAATGCGGACAGCAAATCTTCTGCCTAAAGTAATGAGGGAATTGTTCTGGCCATCTTTCTCGCTGTAAGGGGAGTTCAAGTTAATTTAAGTTATCAACATTCAACAATTGATCTTTGAATTGTGGGTTGAAAAAAATATATACTCATAGAAAAAACACAAACAAACAACAATGCAACACACATTTAGGGAACTATTGTTGTGGCTGTTGCCTGTGTTCACTGCTGTGGAATCTTGTTCCTGGGAATTTTCCTAGGTTCTTCCTGAAGTTTAAAACTGTACATGACAGTGGAGTAAGATCTTCATCACATCCACATTATGTCAAGGATGTCCAGTAAGGACTAAGCCTGGAACTACAGTTTTATTTTTGTATGTTTTTGGTGTTGTTGCATTTATATACTTTGCAATGCCTTGTTTTATTGCTAAATATGAACATCAACCTTTTTAAAGTTAAAGCGTGTAAAATGTGTAGACGTACCCATGACATTATGTTTGACATCATTATATTTCAGGAGGCGTTTTATGTAGAGGCCTTTGTTCTTAACGTTTACAGCTCAACGCTAGGCCCAGTGGTGTGGTTTTGTAACTCAGGACCCATTATCAAAAGAAAATCTGGATGATTCCACGCCAGTGGAAGCAGAAAATATTTTGGGTATTGCAGATTGTTCTGGCAATTCTCACATAGAAACTACATTTGGAGGAAGGATGATTGAAATGTTTTTAAAAAATTGTGTCACAAACCATTTTTTGGAAAATCATTATGAAAGTGACAATTTTATGCCCTACACATGCCTCCTGTAAGACCCTAAATACATGATACAGACATATTGGTGTCATTATGCTCCTTATACTGTAGTGTGCTCTAACATATGGAGTATGTCTCGATTCTGAAATACAAATGCTAACATTAATTTATTCAACATAAAAAAATATTCATATTAATATCTCAAAACTATCATTTTTTATTTTGTTAATTTTTACACAACTTCCATAAATCCCATGTCCAACCTAGCAGGTCTCACTGAGGGCGCTTTCACATATTTCTGTATGATCTGGATCCTGGAGCATTTGATATCCTGATCCACTCTAAAAAGATAATGTGAAACATAAACAAATCCTGGCACAAATAAATCCTGGACCCTGCAAGGGCTGTGGGTCCAAGATCCAGGACCAGGGTATGAGGTATTGTGACACGGCAACAACCTGTGCTGATGTTCATATGTCATAAAACTTTTAAAATACAGGTTGCAACTGGAGCGCTTTTCGTTATTTTTTGTTGGTTATTCAACTTTTGTTATCCAGTTAACGTTAGGTAGACAATTAGCAAAAATAATTAACATTTCAAAATAGGGCAAAGGGGCGACATGGACGATCTGTGAAACCGAGACCTTACTGCAGATCTGAGGGAGAGTATCAAGGCGGAAATGGCAAACACCCACAAAAATACAGAAAAAGGCTATTCCGGGAATTTAAAAAAAACTACGCTCACAATACATTTCAGCGAGGGATGCACTCAGGAAGTCAGGAAGCTCGGTAGATGAAAAGGACAAGTGTCAATATTTTGGTATGATTGACACTATCATTGGCTCACGACCAACAAGCAATCCAGTCTAAACTGTGGATACATCGTCAGAGACAGTCCTGTGCCTGCTGCTGCAAGTTAAAGTCCAAACAAGACACTGAACAGTTTGTCATCTGAAACGGATTATTTCTTCCCCAGTGGTAAGTTGACAGTAGGCTATGCATAGCAATGGTACACTGTAAGCTAACGTGAGCTAGCTAGCAAAAACCAATAACTTTAGACCAAGTAACATCAGCCTGTGATTAGTCCATTGCTTACAATAACTAGCTAGCTCAGTCACATTCCAACTTTTTTGGTTACAGTAATCAATACTGCAAATGTATTCAATTATTTTACCTTTGTTTTTTAGATGATCCTGCTTGTACTTCAGGGGATGTTATCCAGCAAGCGGGGACATGTACCACCAGTGAGGCTCTGCGGACAAAGAGGAAAAGGAAGGCACCTGACACACCAAGTACCATGGCAGCAATTGCAGACACACAGAAGAAACAATTTGAGGAGTTTATGAAGTTGGAGACTGACCGCCTCTTGAGCGAGCTTGCAGATCAACTGGTGGCATGGACAGCAAATGAGGAGAAGAACAGCGAAAGGCAGCATCAGCAGTGAAAATAATATATTTCTTACTATTTCTTACTTACTTCTTTCAGCACTTGGCAAACAGATTTGAACGTGTGGCAGGGGCCCTTGTCCTACCTCACCAAAGCTGTCCCCCAACAACATAAAGCAGGCCCAAGAAACGCAGCATGGTATCCCCCCACACCACCATTTGGAGCTTCAATGTATGCAGCCTCGGATCTGAATCACCTTTACACCATTGAGAATGAGCTGTCAACATCCACCATGACCACATATTATCGTCTGTAGCTATCCAGTGCAGTACTTTTGTCTTGTTTGACTTGATCAGATACATATAATTCTAATTTGTTAAGTTTTGGATTTTAGATCATAAATAATATATTATTTATTTGATCAGATTTAACGAATATCAATTGATGCAAATATTTATTATATAACAATAATAACATTGTTACATAATAATAACATGTTAATAACGTAATAGCAAACGATTGTCATATTGAATAGATAAGGCCCCTGAGGCCTACTTCATGAACATGGATTACTTAAATACTACACTGAAAAAAAATATATACGCAACATGTAACAATTTAAAAGATTTTACAGAGGTACAGTTCATATAAGGAAATCAGTCAATTGAAATGAATTCATTTGACCTTAATCTATGGATTTCACATGACTGGGAATACACATATATATATTTTGATGACAGATACTTTAAAAAAAGTAGGGGCGTGGATCAGAAAACCAGTCAGTATCTGGTGTGACCACCATTTGCCTCACGCAGGGGAGGCAGATGAACCTGTAGCCATATTACTTCAACAGTATTTAACATTAGATTGTCTCTGGCTCGTTTAAACTGTCCATTTGCAATGTCTTACAATGGGCATTTACCATCACGAATTGGACATATTCTAATATACTGCAGAAATGCCCAATTGACTGGCTTGTTGAACTCGGGATGGCCGAGCAGTGATAGTGTTCCTCTCCATCGCTCATTGGTGTTGGTTTCAGCCTGTCGATTTGGTGATGGAAAATTCCTCATTAAATACATTGGAAATGGACAAATGTAAACTGTCTGTTTGCAATTTCTTACAATGGGCATTTACCATCACGAATTAGACATGCTCTAATATACTGCAGAAATGCCCAATTGTGACTGGCTCGTTGAACTCAAGATGGCCGAGCAGCGATAGTGGTTCCTCTCCATCGCTCGTTAGTGTTGATTTCAGCCTCTCCATTTGGTGATGGTAAATCCCTCATTAAATACATTGGAAATGTACACTGTCCATTTGCAATATAAAATGTACAATGCCAATATATTATACTGCCATCAAGTCAACCATCAGTCAATAAGATATCATTTTGACACCAAACTTACTTTGTCCAACTCTTTTAGAAGCCAACTCTCACATATTTCAGAACCGGCCCACAAAGCCGGCCCACAATTCATAGCGCCTTCTGTTAAAACCATTAAAAAAACTTCAAAAACATAGTTATATTCAAGCTGCGAGTCCAGTTCTGACATTATGTGTAGGCCTAGCTGAGGTGTCCCTGAATCCCGAGTTTTGGGTCAATAGGTCATTCGGAGCCCAAGCAGCGACCTTAATTAGTGCTGAAAATGTACTCATTTCTGGGGTTGCTATGGGGTCCCTGCATGAGCTATCGACCAGAAACGTGTAGTGTCAGTCTCTATGGGCTGAGGCAGTTTTAATGCACCTAGTCTTGTGATTCTGGGACTTTTCTAAATGTTGTCATTTTCGCGACGTAAAAAACAAATTGAAGTTATTTCAAATGGACGAGGCTGTTTCGAGAGCCACACATCTCACCGTGTACTACCGACTTAAGCGCTAGAACAGGTTTATAAAGTTTCAGAGCTCTAGATCTGACGGTTCTTGATGGTTCTCTTCGATTATAATCACAGCCGTATATATTCCCCCCCAAGCAGACACATCGATGGCTCTGAACAAACTTTATTTGACTCTTTGCAAACTGGAATCCATTTATCCGGAGGCTGCATTCATTGTAGCTGGGGATTTTAACAAGGCTAATCTGAAAACAAGACTCCCTAAATTTTATCAGCATATCGATTGCGCAACCAGGGCTGGAAAAACCTTGGATCACTGCTATTCTAACTTCCGCAACGCATATAAGGCCCTGCCCCGCCCTGCTTTCGGAAAAGATGACCACGACTCCATTTTGTTGATCCCTGCCTACAGACAGAAACTAAAACAAGAAGCTCCCGCGCTGAGGTCTGTTCAACGCTGGTCCGACCAATCTGATTCCACACTCCAAGACTGCTTCCATCACGTGGACTGGGATATGTTTCGTATTGCGTCAGACAACAACATTGACGAATACGCTGATTCGGTGAGCAAGTTCATTAGAACGTGCGTTGAAGATGTCGTTCCCATAGCAACGATTAAAACATTCCCAAACCAGAAACCGTGGATTGATGGCAGCATTCGCGTGAAACTGAAAGGCCGAACCACTGCTTTTAATCAGGGCAAGGTGACCGGAAACATGACCGAATACAAACAGTGTAACTATTCCCTCCACAAGGCAATCAAACAAGCTAAGCGTTAGTATAGAGACAAAGTAGAATCTCAATTCAACAGCTCAGACACAAGAGGTATGTGGCAGGGTCTACAGTCAATCACGGATTTCAAAAAGAAAACCAGCCCAGTCACGGACCAAGATGTCTTGCTCCCAGGCAGACTAAATTACTTTTTTGCCCGCTTTGAGGACAATACAGTGCCACTGACACGGCCCGCAACTAAAACATGCAGACTCTCCTTCACTGCAGCCGACGTGAGGAAAACATTTAAACGTGTCAACCCTCGCAAGGCAGCAGGCCCAGACGGCATCCCCAGCCGCGCCCTCAGAGCATGCGCAGACCAGCTGGCTGGTGTGTTTACGGACATATTCAATCAATCCCTATCCCATTCTGTTGTTCCCACATGCTTCAAGAGGGCCACCATTGTTCCTGTTCCCAAGAAAGCTAAGGTAACTGAGCTAAACGACTACCGCCCCGTAGCACTCACTTCCGTCATCATGAAGTGCTTTGAGAGACTAGTCAAGGACCATATCACCTCCACCCTACCTGACACCCTAGACCCACTCCAATTTGCTTACCGCCCAAATAGGTCCACAGACGATGCAATCTCAACCACACTGCACACTGCCCTAACCCATCTGGACAAGAGGAATACCTATGTGAGAATGCTGTTCATCGACTACAGCTCGGCATTTAACACCATAGTGCCCTCCAAGCTCCTCATCAAGCTGGGTCTCGACCCCACCCTGTGCAACTGGGTACTGGACTTCCTGACGGCCGCCCCCAGGTGGTGAGGGTAGGCAACAACATTTCCACCCCGCTGATCCTCAACACTGGGGCCCCACAAGGGTGCGTTCTGAGCCCTCTCCTGTACTCCCTGTTCACCCACGACTGCGTAGCCACGCACGCCTCCAACTCAATCATCAAGTTTGCGGACGACACAACAGTGGTAGGCTTGATTAGCAACAACGACGAGACGGCCTACAGGGAGGAGGTGAGGGCCCTTAGAGTGTGGTGTCAAGAAAATAACCTCACACTCAACGTCAACAAAACTAAGGAGATGATTGTGGACTTCAGGAAACAGCAGAGGGACCACTCCCCTATCCACATCGATGGAACAGTAGTGGAGAGGGCAGTAAGTTTTAAGTTCCTCGGCACACACATCACAGACAAACTGAATTGGTCCACTCACACAGACAGCATCGTGAAGAAGGCGCAGCAGCGCCTCTTCAACCTCAGGAGGCTGAAGAAATTTGGCTTGTCACCAAAAGCACTCACAAACTTCTACAGATGCACAATCGAGAGCATCCTGTCGGGCTGTATCACCGCCTGGTACGGCAACTGTTCCACCCACAACCGTAAGGCTCTCCAGAGGGTAGTGAGGTCTGCACAACGCATCACCGGGGGCAAACTACCTGCCCTCCAGGAGACCTACACCACCCGATGTCACAGGAAGGCCATAAAGATCATCAAGGACAACAACCACCCGAGCCACTGCCTGTTCACCCCGCTATCATCCAGAAGGCGAGGTCAGTACAGGTGCATCAAAGCTGGGACCGAGAGACTGAAAAACAGCTTCTATCTCAAGGCCATCAGACTGTTAAACAGCCACCACTAACATTGAGTGGCTGCTGCCAACACACTGACTCAACTCCAACCACTTTAATAATGGGAATTGATGGGAAATGATGTAAAATATATCACTAGCCACTTTAAACAATGCTACCTAATATAATGTTTACATACCCTACATTATTCATCTCATATGTATATGTATATACTGTACTCTATATCATCTACTGCATCTTTATGTAATACATGTATCACTAGCCACTTTAACTATGCCACTTTGTTTACATACTCATCACATATGTATATACTGCACTCAATACCATCTACTGTATCTGCCTATGCCGCTCTGTACCATCACTCATTCATATATCTTTATGTACATATTCTTTATCCCCTTACACTTGTGTCTATAAGGTAGTAGTTTTGGAATTGTTAGCTAGATTACTTGTTGGTTATTACTGCATTGTCAAAACTAGAAGCACAAGCATTTCGCTACACTCGCATTAACATCTGCTAACCATGTGTATGTGACAAATACAATTTGATTTGATTTGATTTGGTTCGAACGCAGGTAACTATTGCAGGCTCTGTGTGTCTATAAGCCCCATACTAAGTCACTCCATATTGACTGTGTCTGTGTGTATGTGAGCACAGAAAATCACAGAAATCATGTTGAGCGCTGCAACTGGATCTATAACTTTTTGGGATAAAAACCCACATTTGTTTAACCATCATCAAACGGACGTTGTACGATTTCTCGTAAATTACAATAGATAAATGGCTGTTTCTGTTTTTCCTCACACCATAGGTTTATATACTTTGATGTGAAGTGGTCAAATTAGCACTGTATCACCATTTTCAACTTTTAATCTTAGAAAATGTGCATCATCATATTTGCGCCTCTTCGATGGTCCAACGTCACTGTCTGTTGTTCGGCGCTCTCTCAAACATAGTGAACATAAAAGTTCAATCAGGAGAAACAACAGGGATTATCCAGTCACAGTATATTTTAATGACCTAAAGCATGACATTTCTACCTTTAGATTTTGTGGCATAGAGAAAGTTGAGATATCAAACAGGGGAGGTGACATTAATAATACTCTGAGTAAAATAGAATGTTTTGGGATTTTCACCCTTCAGACATTATTTCCTAAAGGACTTAATGATGAAATGCCTATGTATGTTATGTTGTGAATTAGAACATGAATTATGTGCCTATTGAAGATTACTCTGATGTTTTTTGTACGAAGTACCCAATGAATAATGAAAACTTGCTATGTCCTCATTGTGGTTTTACAGACGTGTTAATATTTGCGCCTCTTCGATGGTACAAGGGGCCTGATGCTAGCATTGGATGTGCTCATGGAAGCAGAACAACTTGTGTTGTCGACAGGTGCAGGTGTAGTGCTGCTGGTAGTAGCAGTACTACCAGTAGAGCTGGTATATGTTTCTATGGTAAACTGGGCCTTACTTTTTTTGAAACCATTTATCAATTTTCTTGCAAACGGAATGAGCAGCAGCTACGTTTGGCTACATATGGACCGTTAGTGGAATTCCCGCGAGAGAGTAACGGTTAATGTGATTGGATGTTAATTATTTGACTAGGCTACCTGTTGTTGACATTATGTTGTTATTTCGCTGAATGCTAGATGGTTGAATTGTATTTTTTGGCAGTGAAACAAGGCCGTTTGAAAATATAAATGGACTGTTTGAAAATCGGAATATTTATATTTATTTATTTGAATCACATTTCTATTTCTATTGCATATTATTATCTGTATTTATTTTTATTATTGGAAATGTGAGGAATTTTTTCTGATATTAATTTTTGGTTGTTATGTTAATGTCTACGGACCAGAGTGCTCTGGAGCAGGTTTTCATCAAGGATCTCTCTGTACTTTGCTCTGTTAATCTTTACCTTGATCCTGACTTGTCTCCCAGTCCCTGCCACTGAAAAACATCCCCACAGCATGATGCTCAGTTTGGCTGGGTGGCCAGCTATAGGAAGTTAGTTCCAAATTTCTTCCATTTAAGAATGATGGAGGTCTTGGGGACCTTCAATGCTGCTAAAAAAAATGTGGTACCCTTCCCCAAATCTGTGCCTCGACACAATCCTGTCTCTGAGCTCTACGGACAATTCCTTCGACCTCATAGCTTGGTTTTAACTTTGACATGCACTGTCAAATGTGGGAAAATATATAGACAGGTGTGTGCCTTTCCAAATCATGTCCAATCAATAGAATTGACCACAGGTGGTCACCAATCAAGTTGTAGAAACATCTCAAGGATGATGAATGGAAACAAGATGCACCTGAGCTCAATTTCGAGTCTCATAGCAAAGGGTCGGAATACTTATTTAAATAAGGTATTTCTGTTTTTTGTTTTTAATACATTTGCAAACATTATAAATACCTGTTTTCACCTTGTCATTATGGGGTATTATGTGTAGATTGATGAGGGAAAAAAACAATTTAATCAACTTTAGAATAAGGCTGTAACGTAATAAATGTGGAAAAAGTCCAAATTTACTGTATAAATTAAAACTAATCAAACAGAAAGTACCAGTGAAGCACTCAATATGGAAGAGGTCCAATGAAGCGGATGCTGAGCTACAGGACTGTTTAGCTAGCACAGACTAGAATATGTTCCAGGACTCATCCAATAGCAATGAAGAGTTTACCATATTAGTCACCAGCTTTATTAATAAGTGCATTGACGACGTCGTCCCCACAGTGGCTGTATGTACCGTAAATATCCCAAGCAGAAGCCGTGCATTACAGGTAACACCCACACTGAGCCAAAGGCTAGAGTTTCCACTTTCAAGGAGCGGGACACTGGTGCTTTGAAATGCTTTGAAAGGCTGGTCATGGCTCACATCAACACCATCATCCCAGACAACTTGGATCCACTCCAATTCACATACGGCCCCAACAGATACACAGATGACGCAATGTCTATTGCACTCCACACTGCCCTTTCCCACCTGGACAATAGGAACACATATGTGAGAATGCTGTTCATTGACTATAGTTCTGTGTTCAACACCATTGAGCCCTACAAGCTCATCACTAAGCTCAGGACCCTAGGACTGAACACCTCCCTCTGTAACTGGACCCTCGATTCCTGACAGGCCCCCAACCACAGGTGGTAAGGGTAGCCAACAACACATTCACCACATTCACCCTCAACACGGTGGCCTCTCAGTGGTGCGTGCTTAGTCCCCTTCTGTAATCCCTGTTCACCCAAAACTGGGTGGCAGCGCACAACTCCAACACCATCGTTAAGTTTGCTGACGACAACACGGTAGTAGGCCTGATCACCGATGATGATGAGACAGCCTATAGGGAGGTGGTCAGTGACCTGGCAGTGTGGTGCTAGGACAACAGCCTCTCCCTTAACTTCAGCAAGACAAAGGAGCTGATCATGGACTACAGGAAACGGAGGGCCAAGCACGCCCTCATTCACATTGACGGAGCTGTAGTGGAGAAGGTTGAGAGCTTCAAGTTCCTCGGGGGCCACATTAATAAAGAATTATTATGGTCCACATACACCAACACAGTTGTGAAGAAGGCCACGACAATGCATCTTCCCCCTCAGGAGGATGAAACGATTTGGCATGGACCTTGAAAAAGTTCTACAGCTGCACAATTGAGAGAATCTTGACTGGCTGCATCACCGCTTATTATAGCAAACGCTTGGAATCCAACCGCAAGGTGCTACAGAGGGCAGTGCGTATGGCCCAGTACATCACTTGGGCTGAGCTCCCTGCCATCCAGGACCTCTTTACCCGGCGGTGTCAGTGGAAGGCCCTATAAATTGTCAGACTCCAGCCACCCAAGTCATACTCTTCTCTCTGCTACCGCACAATAAGAGGTACCGGGGCACCAAGTCTGGAACCAACAGGACCTTGAACATCTTCTATCCCCAAGCCATAAAACTACTAAATAGTTAACCAAATAGCTACCCAGACGATCTACATTGACCCTTTTTGCACTAACTCTTTTGACTCATCACATACGCTGCTGCTACTGTTTATTATCTATCCTGTTATCTAGTGACTTTATTCCTAGTTATATGTACATATCTCCCTCAATTACCTTGTACCCCTGCACATCGACTTGGCACTAGTACCCTGTGCATATAGCCATATACTCATTGTGTATTTATTCCTCATTTTTCAATTATTTCTCTTTTTTACTCTCTGTATTGTTGGGAAGTTCCCATACGTAAGAATTTCACTGTTAGTCTACACATTTTGTTTACAAAGCATGTGACAAATACAATTTGATTTGTCAAAATAATTTATTTCAAACATTTATACAATTTTGACATAGGTGTGAGATGACATGTGAGGGGCTGCAGGGGTTTCCGCTACGCCAGTGGGTGCTGGCCAGCCTGGTTTTTCTTCTTCTGATGGTGGATATAACGTTGAAGATCTGACGTTGTTTTAAAATTGAACATATTTTACACAAGGTTTGTCTATGTTGAAATTTGGTTACCATGATGACATAATCATGTGGTTGAAACTTCACCCTTAAAACAATTTTATTCAAATCCAATGTATTTTCCACATAGATTCCACTTCGCAATACGTTGGCAAATTACATTGAAACGACACTAAAATAAAGCCCAGAAGAAAGCATGAGTATCTATGCATCTCTGCAATTAGTCTATAATTACACTTGGAATTGAAATTGGAAATCGAACATTTGCAGATTATTCCAAATTTACACAACAAACAAACACCAGCGAGAATATCCTAACATGGATTGCAATAAATGTTTTATTACAAGCAATAATATCCACAACTTTTCATATATCGTATTCATTTCACATCCAAAAGGAAAATAAATATTCTGAATAGCGTGTTAAAGCGAATCATCGACAATGAAAGTAGCACTAGAAAAATACCTCTAAGTATATATAGACAAAATGGTTATTTAAAATGTCGTTAACAAAATGTCCTGGGTCGTGTTCAGTAGAAGAAGAAAACGGACCGAAACGGGGAGGGACTACCTGAAGTTGTCTAATAAGAAACTAATTACATTGCAAATTGTTTTGCTACAGTGTGCACTAATGAATATGACCCTGTTGTCTTAGCAATGCTGTTATGGATAATTGCAGAGGCTGGTCTGAATATTGATGTTTGCTAATGACACACTCATTCCACTCGTAGTTACCAGTGTGAGTCATTCTCTGCTCTCTGCCCGGAGTGGCATATAGCTGTGTGCCACTCCAGACAGAGAGTCTACAATTTTGAGAAATACTTTCTGTTTGTACATACAGAGATTGGATAGGTATTTCAATTACTTTTGAGTATTATGTCATTTGTATTTGAAAATACTGAAAGTGAATTTGATTTTTATTGCCAGACTATCACTACACTCACTCTCATTCGCAAGTGACTTTCTTTCAAACACCTTTGTGCATCCACCTACACCCTCTGATGGCTTGTAGTAATATATGGTATCTCCTTTTTGACACCAATGCAGTGAATTTTTGAATAATATGCGGCCACAAAGCTCTGAAGATTAACATTCAGAACTGTGCCAATTGTCTAAGCAATAGATACTGTTCATAGAGTGTTAGCCAAGGTTCACAGGCTGTTTTATAACTCATTTAAAGGGGCTGCCTGTAAATGTATTTTCTGTATTTTGAAAATACAAAATACATGTATTTTCATCAAATACATTTGTTGGCACCAGTATTTTGTGGTTCATTACAATGCATTGGTCTTTAGGGTATTTTATGTTTTGTAACAGATACATTTGAATGTTTCTTTGCCCACCTCTGTGTACGTACATTACCAGGCAAAATTTTGGACACACCTACTCATTCAAGGGTTTTTCTTTATTTTTACTATTTTCTACATTGTAGAATAATAGTGAAGACATCAAAACTATGAAATAACACATATGGATTCATATAGTAACCAAAGAAGTGTTAAACATATCAAAATATATTTTATATTGAAGATTCTTCAGCCACCCTTATCCTTGATGTCAACTTTGCACACTCTTGGCATTCTCTCAACCAGCTCCATGAGGAATGCTTTTCCAACAGTCTTGAAGGAGTTCCCACATATGCTAAGCACTTGTTGGTTGCTTTTCCTTCACTCTGCAGTCCAACTCATCCCAAACCATCTAAATTGGGTTGAGGTCAGGTGATTGTAAAGGCCAGGTCATCTGATGCAGCACTCTCCTTTTCGGTCAAATAGTCCTTCCACAGCCTGGAGGCGTGTTGGGTCATTGTCCTGTTGAAAAACAAATGATAGTCCCACTAAGCCCAAACCAGATGGGATGGCGTATAGCTGCAGAATGCTGTGGTAGCCATGCTGGTTAAGTGTGCCTTAAATTCTAAATAAATCACAGAGAGTGTCACAAGAAAAGCACCCCTCACATCACACCTCCTCCTCCATGCTTCACGATAGAAACCACACATGCGGAGATCATTCGTTCACCTACTCTGCGTCTCACAAAGACACGGCAGTTGGAACCAAAAAATCTAAAATTTGGACTCAATAGACCAAAGGATAGGTTTTCACCGGTCTAATGTCCATTGCTCGGGTTTATTGGCCCAAGCAAAACTCTTCTTATTATTGTTGTTGTCCTTTAGTAGTGGTTTCTTTGCAGCAATTCGACCATGAATGCCTGATTCACGCAGTCTCCTCTGAACAGCTGATGTTTAAATGTGTCTGTTACTTGAAATCTATGGAGCATTTATTTGGTCTAAAATGTCTGAGGCTGGTAACTCTAATGAACTTATCCTCTGCAGCAAAGGTAACTCTGGGTCTTCCTTTCCTGTGGAGGTCCTCATGAGAGCCAGTTTCATCATAGCACTTATGTTTTTTGCGACTGCACTTGAAGAAACGTTCAAAGTTCTTAAAATGTTCTGTATTTACTGACCTTCATGTCTTAAAGTAATGATGGACTGTCATTTCTCTTTGCTTATTTGAGCTGTTCTTGCCCATTGTCCATAATATGGACTTGGTCTTTCACCAAATAGTGCTATCTTCTGTATACCACCCATACCTTGTCACAAGACATTTGTATTTGCATTTATTATGGATCCCCATCAGCTGCTGTCAAAGCAGCAGCTACTCTTCCTTGGGTCCAGCAAAATTAAGGTAGTTTATACCATTTTAAAAACATACAATACATACACAGATTTCACAACACAATGTGTGCCCTCAGGACCCTACTCCACCACTACCACATATCTACAGTACTAAATCCATGTGTATGTAAAGTGCGTATGTTATAATGTGTGTGTATATATTGTGTGTGTATACACACACAATGCTTGTGTTGCTTCACAGTCCCTGCTGTTCCATAAGGTGTATTTTTATCTGTTTTTTAAATGCGTCATTTACTTGATGTGGAATAGAGTTCCATGTAGTCATGGCTCTATGTAGTACTGTGAGTTTCCATAGTCTGTTCTGGACTTGGGGATTGTGAAGAAACCTCTGGTGGCATGTCTTGTGGGGTATGCATGGGTGTCCGAGCTGTGTGCCGGTAGTTTAGACAGACAGCTCGGTGCATTCAAAATGTCAATACCTCTCATAAATAAAAGTAGTGATGAAGTCAATCTCTCCTCCACTTTCAGCCAGGAGAGATTTACATGTATATTGTTAATATTAGCTATCTGTGTACATCCAAGGGCCAGCCCTGCTGCCCTGTTCTGAGTCAATTGCATTTTTCCTAAGTCCTTTTTGTGGCACCTGACCACACGACTGAACAGCAGTCAAGGTGCGACAAAACTAGGGCCTGTAAGACGTGCCTTGTTGATAGTGTTGTTAAGAGGGCAGATCATCGCTTTATTATAGACAGACTGCTCCCTATCTTAGCTACTACTGCATCAATATGTTTTAACAATGACAGTTAAAATCTAGAGTTACTCCAAGCAGTTCAGTCATCTCAACTTGCTCCATTTCCACATGATTACAACATTTAGTTGTTTAGCGTTTAGTGAGTGTTTTGTTCCGAAAATACAATGCTTTTAGATTTAGAAATATTTAGGGCTAACATATTCCTTGCCACCCACTCTGAAACTAACTGCAGTCTTTGTTGAGCGTTGCAGTCATTTCAGTTGCTGTAGTAGCTGACATGTATAGTGTTGAGTCATACGCATACATAGGCACTCTGTCTTTACTCAAAGTCAGTGGCATGTCGTTAGTAAAAAATCAAAAAGAGCAAGAGGCCTAAACAGCTACCCTGGGGAATTCCTGATTCTGATTGGATTATATTTGATAGGCTTCCATTAAAGGACACCCTCTGTGTTCTGTTAGACAAGTAACTCTTTATCCACATTATAGCAGGGGGTGTAAAGCCATAACACACGTTTTTCCAGCAGCTGCATGTCTAACAGGACAGCCCCCACAATCATTTTATCATCAATTTCTCTCAGCCAATCATCAGTCCTGTTTGTAAGTGCTGTGCTTGCTGAGTGTCGTTCCCTATAAGCATGCTGAAATTCTGTTGTCAATTTGTTTACTGTGAAATGGCATTGTATCTGGTCAAACACCATTTTTTCCATTAGTTTACTAAGGGTTGGTAACAGGCTGATTGGTCAGCTATTTGAGCCAGTAAAGGGGGCTTTACTATTCTAGTAGGCTTACATTGAAGATGTGGCAAATAGGAGTGGCAATATTGTCTGCTATTATCCTCAGTAATTTTCCATCCAGATTGATTGGCTCAAATGATTGGCTCAAACGCATTAAGAAGGAAATAAATCCCACAAATTAACTTTTAACAAGGCACACCTGTTAATTGAAATGCATTCCTGGTGACTTCCTCATGAAGCTGTTTTAGAGAATGCCAAGGGTGTGCAAAGCTGTCATCAAGGCAAAGCGTGGCTACTTTGAACAATCTCAAATATAAAATACATTTTAATTTGTTTTAACACTTTTTTGGTTACTACATGATTCCATGCGTGCTATTTTATAGTTTTGATGTCTTCACTATTATTCTACAATGTAGAAAATATAAAAAAAGAAGGAAAAACCATTGAATGATTAGGTGGGTCCAAACTTCTGACTGGTACTGTACGTGGTTTAATATGTTTGTTCATTTCAGTCTATGGGTGTGTGTGTGTATCATTTGTTTTACTGTGTTCACACTCCCAGGAGTATCCCGGAAAACAAAGTATCCTGGAGGACTGTGAGTGCTGAGCCTGTTCCGTTGTCGACGAAAATGGACACATACTCCCCCGCCTGCAAGCCAGAACATAAAGGGTAAAGACCATCAGTCACTCCGCACTCTACTCTCAATCCTTTCACCAAGAGCAGTGTTTATGCTCATCTATCACTCTGACTGCCAGTATCATTCCTCGCAAACAAGGTAATTGCACATAATTGTCAAAGTATATGTCTTTATCTGGAGATGAGAGTGTTGATAGGAGTGTGTGCAGATATCAGATTGTTGTGAATGGGTGGCCATATACATGTTTAACTCAATACTGTGTTTGTGTGAACGTGTAATAATACCCTGTGTGTGTGTGAGAGAGTATATTACCTGTATGTAAAGGGTTCCTGTCAGTAAGATGCTGAAGACTCCTGAACTACCCACCCCTGTCACCGAATCCAGAGACCTGGAACATTCAGAGGCATATCTCAGGAAAAACAGGCAGGAACAACTGGCAATGATTGAATACATCTCTGTTTGTGTGTGTGTGTGTGTTTGTGTGTGTGTGTGTGAGAGTGTGTGCGTACTAGTACTCACACATTGCTCTGGCATAGGGACTCAATGCAGATGGAAGCCTTCACACTATCCTTCATCCTGGCTTGTGACCTCTCATTGGGCTCTGAGAACACACACACACACACACACACACACACACACACACACACACACACACACACACACACACACACACACACACACACACACACACACACACACACAGGTCAGTGGCAACCCATCATTCAGGGCAGGTGGGGCCTGCCTGTTTTGCTTCTTATTTTGGCAAGAATACGTGTCACCAATCAGTTTGCAAACAATGTAAAAAACAATGTAATTGAGTTAATAAAGTTGCATACACACATGGTCTCTTTTTTTGCTTTTTTGAGTAAGGCAGGTGTGTCAGGGTAAATGCAAGTGTCTCAGCCTAGCCGAGGGCTTTCTGTGGTGGTGGGGCGAGCCAGCAGAAAATACAGAGCGTTGCGTCTGATTGGCTCAGTTTTCTGTCATGATTGGCTCAGTTTTCGGTCACTCATGGGACAGTACGTCATCCCCAATTCTAAGGTCAGAGCTCAAATATTTTTTATTTACAATTGACTGGCAAATCCTTGTCATATGAAGAGAAATTATAGATAAAACGTATCGGTCCTCATCGGCCATTGTACATAAAGATTACACAACAAGTTTGAAATCGCAAATTCAACAATGAGTCGTTTGGAAGGAATCAGTGGCTAATTGCAAGCGTTGCAAAGAAACCACTAAGGTTAGCCTGCTATTCAATGCCAGACATTGATGACACGTTTGATGACAAAATATGCCAACTTAGGACCGCTGCGCCACCTTCACAAGTTGAGTCCAAAAATGTATTGTAATGCTGTTGCATAAATGATGTAATACGCAAGGGAGAAATGTATACTGTAGCTAAGAAAGTAATACTTAGTGTATGTTGTGTAGTAAGCTGTTAGTAGCCCATGTGCCTCACCCTAATCATTTGGTGTATTTTCACCAACGCGGTATTGTAAACACATCGCTCGTGGCCCAGTGTGTGCTTGTTTGGCAACTTTTTTTTGTACAGATTTGACAGTGCTACTGATAGTAGTTGTGGGGCTTGGCTTGTGGTGCTTGGCGTCAAATAGTGTTATATGATGTGCATTTCTTTTTGACACGCAAAGACCCAAGCGGCATTCAATGTGCCTCACCCTAATAATTCTGTTCTATTTTCACCTCTTAATTTTGCCTACTGTTCTAACTTGGTGGTGCACAAATAGCCTATAACCTGTTTTAGAGAAATGTAATCATTGAATATTGTAAGAGCTTCCATTGTCTGTTTATACGCCCCATTTAGTTATCCTACGGTTCTGTCGTGTACAGGGAGTACACTGTAAGAACAGACCCATGTTCTGAATTCTGTCGCTGTACATTTCAAAAGTGCTGAACAAACAGTTATATTAACTACGTCCGTCATCGATTGCTCATGAATGTCTTCATCGAAGTTACGGATTATGTGATAGTTTGTACATCTCAATTGTCACTAGAAACCACATTTGTTTAAGCAAGTCTGCCATATCAGCTATGTTTTTATGTGTAGTTGTTTTGCTGGCATGCATCCCACTTCTTTTTTTCTTTTTTCCCTTCACCAAGATTTGCTAAAATGGCCACTGACAGATGCATACACATTGCAGTGGTGGTATGGGGTGGTTTCCCTTTGGGTGGACTTTCTGAAGAAAGACCCCACCCCTGTTCCTCAGAACTGGCCAGGCCTTATCTTCTCAACATCTGACACTGATTGGCCAGGGCAGTGCCTAGGCCACTTCTGATTGGTGTAAGCCAATGACACACCCAAAACATTCAAACCGTTTTTTGCCTTGCTGCCATCGTCACTTCTTTACTTGGCCTCTTGCAGGCAAAAAATAAGGTCTGATGTATTTCTAGGTTATGAGGGAAAAGCTACTTAGAGAAAAATATATACTGTACATTGCTATGGAGTTATTGTAATGTTGATTTGTATTTGATCTGTTGTGGAGATTTCTTTTGTATGGTTTCCCATCGTTTTTCTTCTTTCCTTGATAGTCTCCTCACTCCGTCTATCCATCCCCCTCTCTTACTCCCTAGCCACTCCCCAGCTCCTATCTTCCTAATTTCCTCATCTAACCACTTTTCTACCCCTCGTTATATCTCTGTTTTCTATCTATTTGTCCTCCTCCCTCTCGAACCTCTTCCTCTTGCTCCCTCTTTTTGTGTTATGGGAATCAATTCAGCCCCAATGTACTGTAAACCCCCTCACCACCATAATTTATCACTTTGGTATGGGCCGGTGTGGAAGTCTCACCTATGAGAAGGCTGGCGGTGAGTTGGTAGAACCCGGAGACGGGAGCCGTGTAGCGGCCACTGCTAGAGTTGAAGCCCTGGCCCCTCTGGAGGCTCTGCTCAGTGTCTGAGACCTGGAGGGGTGAAACAGGGAGACAAAGGTCAATGGTCAAGTGATACTGCCTTAACTAAAATTTAAACCATTTAACCTTGGTCGTATTTGGCAATTTTTTCCCATGCTTTTATGGGATAGAAGGTGTTCTAATATCTGATGATGTAATATTACTGTGCATGTGTGTGCACGTGCATGAGTTTATTGTAGCGTGTGTCTACTCATACAGTTGAAGGCCTGGGGCTCCAGTGAGTTGTGTCTGTAACCATATGCATGTGTGCTTGTGAGTGTGTGCCTGCGTTGGCATATTTATGCGTGTTTGAGTGTGTGTGTGTGTGTGTGTGTGTGAGCGATTCACTCACACTGCTGAATGGCTGCAGCTCTAGCAGACTGCGGCGTGGCACGGTGAGGGGGTGGTGCAGGCGGCAGTGGAAGGCGGTGGCCACACGGGGAGGTCGCTCACAGAGCAGACAGGGTCCACCAGCCATCTCTGAGGTAGAGGGAGAGAGTTCCTGTGATCAGTTGACCTATTTCTTTCTTTTCAAGAGAGACAGAGACAGATTCCCCTCAGTTCATTAGTGCACTATATAGGGAATAGGGTGCTATTTGAGACGCACACAGAGACTGTTCATGGCTTTCACCTACCCAGCCAAGGCAGATCAATGGCTGGATAGGTGAACACCTTCAAGGAAGGAAAGAAGGAAAGGATGCATTGTCAAAGTATTTGAAAAATACATTTAGATTATGTTGGTACTGTTTTCTGTAATGGCAAGAGGGGAGATGAGTGAGATTCATGTGGATTGAGGGAGTAAGTGTCAGAATAATCAAAAAGGTTCTGAAGTGAAAGACGGAATTGTTTTTGTGTTTGTTCATATTCTTAAAGAATATATGTTTGAGTTGTGGTGTGTGAGAGGTGCTGTCTTACATTGCTTTTTGAATTAAGAATCTGAGAGTGCCGTGGGCCTGCCTAATATAAATATATTTCAGATTGATCTGTGTGGATGTGTGCAAATCAGTGGCATACTGCAGTTTCATGAGCCCCACCCCCCTTTAGCCTAAACTATGGGGCAAAGAGAAGAATGTGCAGTTTCATGCTATTCTACACATTTTGCCATCAGGCTGAGAGAAAATGGTGCTTTTGTAAAGCACATTTTCTGCAATTCTACACATTTTTATATAGCTAATCTTTCGATTAATATATATATATATATATATATATATATATATTTGCATTATGCATTATGTGAGTTGAATGCTGTAACACAGAATAAAACAATTAATACAAGTCCCATGATGGTAGTGAATGCCCATGACTGCTTATCACTTATTAACCATCAGTTATTCATATTACTTTACTTTAATAAAACAATTATTTTGTATATTAGATTTGTTTTATTTGATGACTTTATTATTTGATTCCATCTCATCTCTAAAGAGATGTTGCCTATGCTGTCTGACAATATCTCTATTTTAGTAGTTCTTCAAAGTAAATAAGGCATACTTTTAATGACTGCTCAATACCAACTATCAATCACTTAGATGATGTATTTTCAGGTAGAGATACCTCAAAGAAACTGCTTTCTATGCATCCCCTCTTGATTACGCATTCTTCGGTCCCTTACGTAGCAGGCATAAAAGAAACAGACCGGACAAGTAGCTGCACAATGGATTATGGCTATTGTAATTAATTATCACATGTTGTGCACTAAACTATGTAGAACATTGGTCTGTTGGATACTACAACTCCCAACTGTTCAGGCATGATCTGGTTTATCTCTAGAGAAACTGTAGTGAAATGTGTGCATTGAGCTCACAGAAAATAACTGAATGAAATGGAATTAAAATAATTGAACTATCAATGTCTGTCAATTAGTTGTTTAAAAACGGACAAATAACTGACATTTCGGTTAATCGCTCAGCATAATCTCTTGCTATTCTATACATTTTGCCATGAGGCTGAGAGAAAATGTTGCAGTTTTAAAGCACATTTCCTGTAATTGTAAATATTTAAGGCCTGTTCATATGCTACCTGGAGGGGGGGGCGACCTCCAGAAGGTCTGTGGGGGTGTGTGGTACACCAGTGGTGTGAATATATATTTGTTTGAATATCAGCAGTTTGTGTGTGAGTTTAAGTGTTAAAGAGTATGTTTTAGTTTGAGTGCTTGTGTCTGTAGCGTGTCTGCAAGAGTATATGTACGGCGCCACCCTGCTCGGCTGTGTGAATAGAAGTCTTTATGTTTTAGAGGGCTGTGAGAACAGCCTGCAGTTCCCGGAGAGCACAAACAGACCCGTGTCTACTCACATGGCAGCCTGCCAACTCTCATTCCACACACGGACAGTTATTACAAACACACAAATGCCAACTGGAAACATACGCACATACCTCATACACACGTACTCACGCACGAGCACACACACAAAGTAACAAAGACACACTAGCGAGTCTGGAGGAATCTGAGGAATTTTACGGCCCAGCCAAGTCACATCCACGTTCCGGAAAATTACCTCTATTAAGGGATCAGACCAGCCCACAATCAGACAAACAGCCTCCCAAGCATTTTATAGCCTACATTCACCCACATTGTTTAGAAAGACCAACTGTAACCAATACATAAAATGTAGTGGCTGTGCATTGTTATGCAGCATGTACTGAGTTATACTGTGTTTGTAGTGTGAATATACTGCATGCACCGCAGAGTATGTATTCCGTATATTGTTTTCAGCAATTGTAGTATCTTAGGGTTAGGGCTATTTTTCCCCCCATATCAGATGACAGTTTTCAAGCTCTGGCTGCATTTGATAACCAAGATATGTCATAATTCAATAATCCTGTTGCAAAAAATAAACAATTGTGATCTCTGATTCAAACAACTAGCACTGTGGGTTCTGCTTTAGAGTCGGGTGTGGTTTTTCTTCAATATCAAATTGATACCTTTTTATGGATTTCATGGTCGAGTCACTCCATTGTTATGAACGTTCTCAGTGGCCACTGACTCCCAACTTTGGTGTTCACTAGTTTTAAACGGCTAGACAAATAATTAATAGGTACCTCCTTGTCATCATTATGATGTCCTCAGATCAGTGGAAGATGGTGCCATTTATGATTAGGGAGGACTATCTTTTTATGTATTAGCATGGCCTTATTTCTATAAAAAAATGTTGGATGACTGTCATTCATATTCCATTCACACAGTTCAAATATTTTAATTTGCCCTATACCCTTCATGATGTTGCTACAACCCAGTCTATAAAAAAATGTGTGAACTAGGCCTTTGTTACTCCTCTATTAGCGGAGAAAAATACGCCTTAGTTGCAAAATGTCCTCCGGCTACACCATGGTGCTTCTCTAGATGATGCTGGCGGGAAAGGATCGCCTCCCATGGGAACAGGTGGAGGCAGCTAGGAGAGCAGAGGCAGCCGGAGAGAGGAGCCGGCGACACGAGGGAACACGGCTGGCAAGGAAGCCCGAGACTCAGCCCCAAAAACGTCTTGGAGGGAGGCACGGCGAAGCCAGGTAGGAGACCTGCGGCAACTTCCTGTGCTTACCTGGGGGCGAGAGAGACCGGGCAGGCACCGTGTTATGCTGTGGAGCGCACGGTGTCCCCAGTGCGGGTGCATAGCCCGGTGCGGTACATACCAGCTCCTCGTATCGGCCGGGCTAGAGTGGGCATCGATTCAGGTGTCATGAAGCCGGCTCTACGCATCTGGTCTCAGTGCATCTCCATTGGCCGGCGTACATGGCACCAGCCTTACGCATGGTGTCGCCGGTTCGCTTGCACAGCCCAGTGCGGGCTATTCCACCTCCCCGCACTGGCAGGGCGACCGGGAGCATTCAACCAGGTAAGGTTGGGCAGGCTCGGTACTCAAGAGCTCCAGTGCGCCTGCACGGTCCGGTATATACAGTACTACCTCCACGCACCAGCCCTCCGGTGGCATTTCCCCGCACCAGGCTTCCTGTGCGTGTCCTTGGCCCAGTACCACCAGTGCCGACACCACGTACCAGGCCTGCAGTGCGCCTCGCCTGTCCAGCGCTGTCAGAGCCTTCCTCCTCTCCAGCGTCGCCTGAGCTGCTCGTCTACCCAGCGTCGCCTGAGCTGCCCGTCTGTCATGAGCCGCCAGAGTCTCCCGTCTGTCATGAGCCGCCAGAGTCTCCCGTCTGTCATGAGCCGCCAGAGTCTCCCGTCTGTCATGAGCCGCCAGAGTCTCCCGTCTGTCATGAGCCGCCAGAGTCTCCCGTCTGTCATGAGCCGCCAGAGTCTCCCGTCTGTCATGAGCCGCCAGAGTCTCCCGTCTGTCATGAGCCGCCAGAGTCTCCCGTCTGTCATGAGCCGCCAGACTGGCACACTCAGACGAGAGTGCTCTGAAATTGGAGTAGATGGCCAGACTGAATTTATGAACGCACCCCAAATTGTTACTTGCGTAGTGGGGTCTGTTGTTAAGACATGTAGCTAGCTAGGTAAACAATGAGCCATAATCACATCTCATGAAGTTACTACCCAGCTTGAATCTGCAGGTAGCTGACCAACCAGGTTCAATGTTAGCTAGCTAACATTAGGCAATAACTAGCTAAGAAAATGGCTCTGAGATACGAATATTAAGGTCATACACGTAACGTTAGCTAGCAAGCCAGCCAGCTAATGTTAGATAGCTAGGTAAACAATGAACCATGATCCTAACTCATGACGTTACTACCCTGCATGAATCTGCAGGTAGCTAACCAACTAGGTTCGATGTTAGCTAGCTAACATTAGGCAATAGCTAGCTAAGAAAATGGCTCTCAGATACAAATAATAAGGTCATACATGTAACATTAGCTAGCGAGCCAGCCAGCTAACGTTAGCAATGGTAAACAGTGAACCATAATCACAACTCATGACGTTACTACACTGCATGAATCTGCATGTAGCTAACCAACCAGGTTGAATGTTAGCTAGCTAAAATTAGGATATAGCTAGCCAAGAAAATGGCTCTTTCTGTTAAAATTAGAAACCCGTAATATCTGAAAATGTAACTAGGTAGACTAACTTACTTCATTCATGGATGGACGTGTCTCCTGTCGGATGCCATGGTTGCCCTTAGTTTGAAGATGTAATCCGGAGATAGGTGTTTTCTCCATCTCCTTAGCTATCATACTCGAATTCCACTGATTTCAAAACTCGAACCTCCAGAAAGTCGAGAGCAACTCTAAAGCAGTTTTAATACATGATACATAAGAAAGCTGTGTTAGACAGAATTACCTACTGACCAGCTTAAATAGACAGAAGTGTGGCAGACCAATCCAAACTCATCTCTCGGCATGTCCAGCCCACTCATTACTCAGCCAACCATGGCTAGTGGGAAGGTTGGTGTCTTTTTATGTGGCTAAACCAGACAACTAGACTTGTGATTTAACTATTTTATTTGTATTTACAGATGGCATACAAGTTTGTTATTAAGGCACATGAATGTTCACATGTTCGAGAAGGTATTTCTACCAAAAAATGCATTGTGATTCAAAAAAGTTTACATTCAAACGGCTCACCTGTGAAGTAGTGACCCGCCTGTAACCTGCCCCGCCCCCCTTTCGGAAAAGCTGACCACGACTCCATTTTGTTGATCCCTGCCTACAGACAGAAACTAAAACAAGAGGCTCCCACGCTGAGGTCTGTCCAACGCTGGTCCGACCAAGCTGACTCCACACTCCAAGACTGCTTCCATCACGTGGACTGGGAGATGTTTCGTATTGCGTCAGATAACAACATTGACGAATACGCTGATTCGGTGTGCGAGTTCATTAGAACGTGCGTTGAAGATGTCGTTCCCATAGCAACGATTAAAACATTCCCTAACCAGAAACCGTGGATTGATGGCAGCATTCGTGTGAAACTGAAAGCGCGAACCACTGCTTTTAATCAGGGCAAGGTGTCTGGTAACATGACCGAATACAAACAGTGCAGCTATTCCCTCCGCAAGGCTATCAAACAAGCTAAGCGCCAGTACAGAGACAAAGTAGAATCTCAATTCAACGGCTCAGACACAAGAGGCATGTGGCAGGGTCTACAGTCAATCACGGACTACAGGAAGAAATCCAGCCCAGTCACGGACCAGGATGTCTTGCTCCCAGGCAGACTAAATAACTTTTTTGCCCGCTTTGAGGACAATACTGTGCCACTGACACGGCCTGCAACGAAAACATGCGGTCTCTCCTTCACTGCAGCCGAGGTGAGTAAGACATTTAAACGTGTTAACCATCGCAAAGCTGCAGGCCCAGACGGCATCCCCAGCCGCGCCCTCAGAGCATGCGCAGACCAGCTGGCCGGTGTGTTTACGGACATATTCAATCAATCCCTATACCAGTCTGCTGTTCCCACATGCTTCAAGAGGGCCACCATTGTTCCTGTTCCCAAGAAAGCTAAGGTAACTGAGCTAAACGACTACCGCCCCGTAGCACTCACATCCGTCATCATGAAGTGCTTTGAGAGACTAGTCAAGGACCATATCACCTCCACCCTACCTGACACCCTAGACCCACTCCAATTTGCTTACCGCCCAAATAGGTCCACAGACGATGCAATCTCAACCACACTGCACACTGCCCTAACCCATCTGGGCAAGAGGAATACCTATGTGAGAATGCTGTTCATCGACTACAGCTCGGCATTCAACACCATAGTACCCTCCAAGCTCGTCATCAAGCTCGAGACCCTGGGTCTCGACCCCGCCCTGTGCAACTGGGTACTGGACTTCCTGACTGGCCGCCCCCAGGTGGTGAGGGTAGGCAACAACATCTCCTCCCCGCTGATCCTCAACACTGGGGCCCCACAAGGGTGCGTTCTGAGCCCTCTCCTGTACTCCCTGTTTACCCACGACTGCGTGGCCACGCACGCCTCCAACTCAATCATCAAGTTTGCAGACAACACAACAGTGGTAGGCTTGATTACCAACAACGACGAGACGGCCTACAGGGAGGAGGTGAGGGCCCTCGGAGTGTGGTGTCAGGAAAATAACCTCACACTCAACGTCAACAAAACTAAGGAGATGATTGTGGACTTCAGGAAACAGCAGAGGGAACACCCCCCTATCCACATCGATGGAACAGTAGTGGAGAGGGTAGCAAGTTTTAAGTTCCTTGGCATACACATCACAGACAAACTTAATTGGTCCACTCACACAGACAGCATCGTGAAGAAGGCGCAGCAGCGCCTCTTCAACCTCATCAGGCTGAAGAAATTTGGCTTGTCACCAAAAGCACTCACAAACTTCTACAGATGCACAATCGAGAGCATCCTGGCGGGCTGTATCACCGCCTGGTATGGCAACTGCACCGCCCTCAACCGCAAGGCTCTCCAGAGGGTAGTGAGGTCTGCACAACGCATCACCGGGGGCAAACTACCTGCCCTCCAGGACACCTACACCACCCGATGCTACAGGAAGGCCATAAAGGTCATCAAGGACATCAACCACCCGAGCCACTGCCTGTTCACCCCGCTGTCATCCAGAAGGCGAGGTCAGTACAGGTGCATCAAAGCTGGGACCGAGAGACTGAAAAACAGCTTCTATCTCAAGGCCATCAGACTGTTAAACAGCCACCACTAACATTGAGTGGCTGCTGCCAACACACTGTCAATGACACTGACTCAACTCCAGCCACTTTAATAATGGGAATTGATGGGAAATGATGTAAATATATCACTAGCCACTTTAAACAATGCTACCTTATATAATGTTACTTACCCTACATTATTCATCTCATATCTATATGAGATACCTATATCGACTGCATCCTTATGTAATACATGTATCACTAGCCACTTTAACTATGCCACTTTGTTTACATACTCATCTCATATGTTATACTGTACTCGATATCATCTACTGTATCTTGCCTATGCTGCTCTGTACCATCACTCATTCATATATCCTTATGTACATATTCCTTATCCCCTTACACTGTATAAGACAGTAGTTTTTTTGGAATTGTTAGTTAGATTACTTGTTCGTTATTACTGCATTGTCGGAACTAGAAGCACAAGCATTTCGCTACACTCGCATTAACATCTGCTAACCATGTGTATGTGACAAATACAATTTGATTTGATTTGATTTTGATAATCCTGTTAAGAAGGCAAAACAGCGCTTTATTATAGACAGACTTCTCCCCATTTTAGCTACTACTGCATCAAATGTTTTGACCATGACAGTTTACAATCCAGGATTTCTCCAAGCAGTTTTGTCACCGCATCTTGCTCAATTTCCCCATTATGTATTACAAGTTGAGGTTTAGTGATTTGTCCCAAATACAATGCTTTTATTTTTAGAAATATTTAGGACTAATTCATTCCTTTCCACCGACTCTGAACTAACTGCAACTCTTTGTTAAGTGTAGAAGTCATATCAGTCGCTGTAGTAGCTGACGTGTACAGTGTTGAATCATCCGCATACATAGACACACTAACTACACATGTCGTTAGTAAAGATTGAAAAAAGTTAGAGGCCTAGACCGCTGCCCTGGGGACTTCCTGATTCTACCTAGATTATGTTGGAGAGGGTTCCATTTAAGAACACCCTCTGTGTTCTGTTAGACAGGTAATTCTTAATCCACAATATAGCAGGGAGTGTAAAGCCATAAACACAAGTTTTTCCAGCAAAAGACTATTATCGATCATGTCAAAAGCCGCACTAAAGTCAAACAAAACATTCCCCACAATCATCCATTTCTCTCAGCCAGTCATTTGTGTAAGTGCTGTGCTTATTGAATGTCCTTCCCTAAAAGCGTGCAATTTGTTTACTGTAAAATAACATTTTATCTAGGCAAACACTATTTTTTCCAAAAGTTCACCAAGGGTTGATAACAGGCTGATTGGTTGGCTATTTGAGCCAGTAAAGGGGGCTTTGCTATTGTTAGGTAGAGGAATGACTTTTGTTTCCCTACAGGCCTGGGGGCACATACTTTCTAGTAGGCTTAAATTGAAGATGTGGCAAATAGGAGTGGCAATATCGTCCACTATTATCCTCAGTAATTTTTCATCCAAGTTGTCAGACCCCGGTGGCTTGTCATTGTTGACAGACAACAATGATTTTTCTTTATTCGGTCAGATATACTTGGATGTGTAGTGTCAGTGTTTGTTGCTGGCATGTCATGCCTAAATGTGCTACTCTTGCTAACGACTAAAGTAGTTGGTATATCAGTCGGTGAATTAGCCATCTGATTCAATGAATGATGGAGATGAGTTAGCCTTTTTTCCCAACATTTTATTTAAGGTGCTCCAAAATTTTAACTATTATTCTTTATGTAATTTATCTTTGTTTCATAGTGTAGTGTCTTCTTTTTATACAGTTTAGTCACATGATTTCTCATTTTGCCTCATCCATCTCAAACATACAATTTTTCAATTCCTCATCAATCCACGGGGATTTAACAGCTTTTACAATCCTTTTCTTAATGGGTGCGTAATCATGTGCCTATGAACCAGAGTTATACTGTTAGCACTGTGGTGGTTTGCCCTAGTAGGAAGTCCACTATGTGCAGCTCACCCTGCACTAACATACATACGTAGAAGTAGTAGAAGTAGATATGCTCATGTTATGTTAGTGCGGGGTGAATTGCACATAGTGGACTTCCTACTAGGGCAAACCGCCACAGTGCTAACAGTATAAATCTGGTTCATAGGCACATGATTACTGCATACAATAGCTGTAGGATCAGCAGAGGAATTCAGAGCAGTAAGAGGTACATAAATTAGGTTACTTACATTGTGTCTGCCAAGGCTCCTGGTATAATGTACATTTGCTGAAGCATTATGACAACTCTGTGTCACAATTGTAGGGATTTACTGAGCTGGGCTTGGGTCATTGATAAGTCATTGTCTCAATGTAGCCTTATAATGCTGTGAAAGGATCCAGGTACACAAATGATTTGGATGGATCCCATCTTCCTTATAAAACACGTTTTGTTTCCAAAAGGTATCAAAATTGTCAACAAACGTTACACTCATTGAGCTGCAATAATCACGTAGCCAGTTGTGAAGAGAAAGAATCCTGCTCAATGCCACAATTCAGAGAGGGCACAGGGCCAGATATGATGGGTCTTTTGTTAGTGTTTAGCAGAGACACTAATCAGCTTTTGTAAATCCAGTTTCAACTGTTCAGAGCTGCACTTCATAATGTCATTCAAACCCACATGGACTACGATAGAATCAATTTCCATGTCCTGACGTAGTACATTCGGGAACTGGTAAGTAATGTTAATTACTCACACTCCTGGATAGGACATTGTTTTTGCACCGAGAGCTGCCCAAAATCATGGCTGGTGAGAAGGACAAGAAAATCTGACGGCTCCCACGCTTCACAGGATTTGGAGAACCCTTTATGGACAGGTGAGAGGCAGGATAACCTGAGCACATTGCTCCTGGCGCCTGGTGCAGGCTTCCGACAGATGGAGAAGCCCCGGTCGATCCATAGCAGGTTACCAAGATCGACTTAGAAATCGTAGGAACACTGAGCCGCAGACACAGGTGCAGGAAGATCAGGCTCCAGTACGGCGGAACTATTTGTTGTTTGTATCCGCTTTGGGCCTCTTGTTGGGAGTGTAGACTGCTTTGCGAGAGGCCGCTGTCTTCGGCTTCCACAGCTTGTGACATGCGACCATCGTTGATTGCCATGTTCCTCTTGCTGTGCTCCATCGACTCCGCTATCAGATGGGGGAGGAAAGGCATGAGATGGCTCCCCTGGTGAATCAACTCCAGGCAACACCGGCCAGTATGATAACAACAAACGATAAGGTGGAGATGTATCCAACAAGAGTGAAAGCCGCCGAGCCACCGGTGTAGAAAAGGTAAACATTCCACTCTGCATTTGCTCCAGTTTCTTACGTAAGCTGGCGACCTGTGTGATCAAGGAAGCCACCTACAGCCTATAAATCTCGGCAAGCAAACAATTGCCACATTGGAACTCTGAGTGATCCAGTTTGTCCCGAAACAAAGCGTAGTAGATACAGCTCCCAGAGCACTGGAACTGTACATGTATTACTGTGGATAAAGAGGGCTCCATTGGAAAACTCATGGGACTAACTTCGCTCGCTTGATGACGAGCAGATTAGCAAATCTGTCAAGCAGGCTTCAACCGGTCTGTTAAGCATAAAATAGTGGTCCTAGCTGTTAAAAGCTAATCCATGCTAATCCATGCAAAAACAAGTTCAGTATTTATATTTAATGAATATTGGTTGTGTTTTAGTCAAAAATGACATGTTTTCAGCATACAGTTTTCAGCTGCGATGTTGAGGCTATTGTAGACCTTCATTGCAAAACAGTGTGTTTTAACCAAATAAGGTGACGTGAATATATTTTGTATTTAGCAGAGCTTTATCTAAAAACGATAACTTTTTGAATGTTTCCCCCCCCCAAAAAAATTCACTGAATAGGCTGGTCCTCCCCTTCCTCCTCTGAGGAGCCTCCACTGCATCAGCCATATGCCTAAAGTATATCTATGCCGCCATTATCTAGCAACTATCGTCGTAGAAACCTAGCAATGCTAACATGCTCTTCACTTAATTTTAACTATGTAACATTATTCTTCCAAAGTAAAACTGATGACATCATAATGCTGATTAAGGGTTTGCCTATGAAATGTAATCTTATTTCCAAGCCACACTTTACTATAAGAGAATGCATTGCGTGGAGCTGTATGCCAGTATGGAGTCCGAGAACTTGTGCAACAGAGTTAAGAATGTACCATAAGCTCACGCGACAGCTAGCTTGACATGTCGCTGATGGAGCCATCCAGGAGGTACCTTTTAAGTTGCTCAACCCCGTTTGGAACATTGTCAAGGACGGTGGTCAGGTGTGTTGCGAAGCAGAGGATCACTGGTTTGAGCCCAGTCTGAGGCAATCAGACAGTGGATGAATCTAAGCTGTTAGCAGCACTCTGACCCGCTGCGGCGTAGAAGCCCTATGGGCCGGCTGAAGCATGAGGTGGGATAGGAACCTACCGAGCCAACCGAGGCAAGGAAACCTCTCGAGCCAGCTAGGGCGTGACAGCCCGACGAGTCAGCTTAGGCCCCCCCCATTCCATCGGCGGCAGAATCCAAGCCAGACGTCACCAACAAAACAAGAAAACTCATGGGCCGGCTGAGGCATAGGAGCCCAACAAGCCGTCTGAAGCATGATGTGGGATGTGAACCTGCCGAACCAACCGGGGCAAGAAAACCTCTCGAGCCAGCTAGGGCATGACAGCCCAACGAGCCAGCTTCGACACCCCCGGTTCCATCGGCACCAGCCCCCAGGTCCGACATCACCAACAAAACAAAACCACCAAAAACTTCCTGATGCTTCTTGTAATGGTAGTAGCATTATGTAAGGCCCAATGCAGGAGATGAATAGCAAGTACAGGGAGTGAACCATTTAATACAGATGGACATGCAACAGAACAGGGGCAGCGTCTGGACATAAACACGACACAACAAACAATGCTACTACAGGGAACATCACATAGGAGCAAATATATATGCAGGGGCAGTCAACAAAGAGAGGTAGTCCAGGTGAGTCCAATGAGCACAGCTGCATGTAATGATGATAACAGGTGTGTATGATGACGGGTAGGCTGGCAACCTCGAGCGCAGGGAGGGGGAGCGGGGGCAGGCGTGACACTGTAAAGCTGGAGCGTTACAGATTCCGTAATAGAAATGTAAAGGTAATTTCCGATTGAGCCAACATATCGAGTGTTTACCGTGAATGCAGTCTCCGCTAAAGTGGAACATTGCCTTTAAATTTAAATCACAAGATAAAGCTGAACTTCCGTGATGTGGATTGAAGAGCACTAGGACTATGTTTTAGGGAAGGCTTAAAACAAAATAATTTAAAAAGACCCGCCTATGTGTCTTCAGAATCCATAGTACTCTTAATGCTTGTTAGACTATTGTCAAACAAGGGTATTCTAGTGGTTAGAGCTGTGGACTAGTAACTGAAAGGTTGCAAATTTGAATCCCCGAGCTGACAAGGTACAAAGCTGTCGTTCTGCCCCTGAACAGGCAGTTAACGAACTGTTCCTAGGCCGTCATTGAAAATAAGACGGCCTAGGAACAGTTTCAAATGGCAAAGCTTCCCCCAGGAGATGAGGGTTTTTGATCATCCCATCAGTGGCTGGAACGCTGCTCAGACTCATTATGCTTCGGCAGGGCAGCCGGAGCATAGCTGATCACACCATTGACTTTCGGACGCTCGCAGCTGAGAGAGGTTGGAATGCAGAGGCACTTCACTCAGTCTTTCTGAACGGACTCAGAGAGGTTCTCAAGGACGAACTGGCTTCCCGGGACAACCCTGAGGAGCTTATCGTTCTGGCGATCTGGATTGACAACCAGCTTCGGGAACGTCGTCATGAGAGGACAGAGGGGTTCTGAGTTGGTTCCAGTGTTTCGGGCCCCACTAAGGAAGTCGACTCTTCATTTGTTCCACTGCCATATGCTGAGCTTGCTTATCCTATACCCTATCAGGGTTCTCAATTCGGCAATGGTTCTCCATCATATCCTTCAGAGGAGCCGATGCAATTGTGGAGGCACCAGACTTTCCACTCTGGAGAGTCAGATAGTCTCCTGCGGCCGATACGGTACACACCTTGCTTCCGGCCAACCTGCGGTAGGACAATGGACAGTTGGACATTCCCGCTTTCATAGACTGTGGGGCTACCGGCTGTTTTCTGGATCGCACATTAGCTTGCCCACAGAGGCTGCCACTCACTAAGCTGGACACTCCATTGTCAGTCACTGTGCTGGATGGTCAACCCCTAGGGTCTGGGAAGGTGAAGCAACTCACCATGCCTATTCAGCTACGAGTTCTGCATGACCATGTGGATCTTATCCAGTTACATCTGGTGGACTCTCCTGAGCTTCCCCTGGTTCTTGGACATCCATGGCTTTCCACCCATAATCCTACAATTGACTGGCCTTCAGGAAGAGTTCTGGGATGGAATCCTTCATGCCAGTTCACCTGCCAGCATCTCTGTCCACACCATTCCAGCTCTGCTCGTCTGGAGACCTCCGCTCCTGTTCCTCTGGCTGGGAATGACAAGACTGACCGTTCCCGCGTACCTCGGGATTACTGGGATTTGGGGCAGGTCTTCAGCAAACAAAAGGCCAGCAAACTACCTCCTCACAGACCCTATGATTGTGCCATCAACCTCCTGTCCGGTACCACTCCTCCGAGAGGAGGGCTGTATTGTCTCTCAGGTCCAGAGACTGCAGCCACGAGCGATTATATTGAGGACGTGCTGGCGGCTGATTTTATTCGATTTTATTCACTTCACCTGCAGGTGCTGGTTTTTCTTTGTTGGGAAGAAGGATGTGGGATTACGTCCCTGTATTGATTACCGGATTTAAATAACATTACCATCAAGAACCGTTACCCCCTTCCCCTTATGTCATCAGATTTTGAGAGACACCAGGAAGCTATTGTATTTACGGAACGCGTACAAGCTGCTGTGCATCAGACAGCGTACAACACTCCTAATGGACATTATGAGTACCGGGTCATGACGTTTGGACTTACTAATGCTCCAGACGTTTTCCAGGCCCTGGTAAATGATGTGCTGCACGACATCCTTCACCAGTTTGTGTTTGTGTACCTGGATGATGTCCCCATCTTCTCCAAGTCCATGGTTGAACATGTCCAACATGTCCGCCAGGTTCTCCAAAGACTCCTCGCTCATCACTTGTTTGTGAAGCCCGAAAAGTGTGAGTTTCACGTTCCTCAGATCTCCTTACTGGGGTATATCATGTTTCAGGGCTGTATACTGATGGACTCCCAAAAGGTAAGAGCGATGGTCAACTGGCCGCAAACCAGTCAAGCAAGTTCAGCGTTTTTTGGGTTTTGCTCATTTCTACCGCACATTTGTGAGAAACTTTAGTGCTGTGACAGCGCCATTGACAACGCTCACCAAGGGCTCGGCTGGGCATGTATGCTGGACCCTTGCTGCAGAGAAGGCGTTCCAGGACCTGAAACGTCGGTTTTCTTCTGCAACCATTCTTGTTCATGCGGATCCTTCTCTTCCCTTCGTGATAGAGGTGTATGCCTCTGACGTTGGCGTGGGGGCGGTTCTGTCTCAGCGCTCGGTGAAAGACCTAAAGCTTCATCCCTGTGCCTTCTTCTCCAGGCTTCTCACTCCAGAGGAGAGTAACTATGATGTCGGCAATCAAGAGCTTCTTGCAGTCAAACTGGCTTTGGAGGAGAGGCGGCACTGGTTGGAGGGCTCGAAACATCCCTTTACGGTTTGGACTGACCACAAGAACCTGGCCTACATCCAGGAGGCTAAATGCTTTAACCCCTGAAAGGCTCGTTGGGCTCTCTTCTTCACTCGGTTTAGATGCACATTATCTTACCTTCCGGGGTCTAAGAAAGTGAAGCCGGTTGCCCTTTCTTGCCAGTTCCCCAGCTCCAGTGAGGATCGGCCGTTTGAACCCATCATCGCAAGGTAGCTCATCCCCGTGCCGGGGGTCCTGGGGTATAGAGACTGTAGTGAGGGAGGCAAAAGGTAGGGAGGCAGTTCCAGACAGCTGTCCACCTAACATACTTTTTGTTCCTCTTGGGACACGGTCCAAGGTTCTTCAGTGGGCTCACTGGTCGCATCCCACCTCTCATCTGGGAGGGCAGCGAACGCTGGAGTTTTTGAGAAGGAGGTTTTGGTGGCCCTCAGTGAAGGCGGACACTCGGACCTTTGTGGCTGCCTGTCCGACATGCGCCCGGAACAAGACTCCTCGTCAGTAGCCTCTGGGGTTTCTTCATCTGCTGCCAACACATTCTCAACCATGGTTCCATCTCTCTATGGATTTCATCACGGGCCTTCCATGCTCAGAGGGACACACGGTCATTCTGGTCGTTGTGGACTGCTTTTCCAAGGCGGCACATTTCATTCCGCTGACTGAACTCCCATCTGCCCGTGAGACTGCTCAGCTAGTTTTCCGCCTTCACAGTCTTCCTCTGGACATAGTCTCCGACCGGGGCCCCCTGTTTGCATCCAGATTTTGGAGGGAATTTTGTACTCTTCTGGGGTCATCAGCCAGTCCTCAGGTTATCACCCTCAGTCCAATGGTCAAACTGAGCGGGTGAACTAGGATCTGGAGACCACCTTACGGTGCTGTGTGTCCCCCAACCCTGCCACTTGGGAGTCAGCACCTTCCCTGGGTGGAGTATGCACACAACACTTTCCAGTGTTCTGGCCTGTCATCATTCCAGGTGTTGTACGGATGCCAGCCCCCCTGTTTCCAGATCAGGAGATTGAAGTGATGGTTCCGTCAGCTCAACGCCTCACCTCTCGTTCTGGACCTGGAAGAGGGCTTGGTCAGTGCTCCTGAGGTCCTCAGCTCGGGTTCAACAACAGTCCAACCGTCATCGCCGCCCGTGGTGTTCAGTCCTCTGGTTCTGGCCACTCGGCCTCCACCTCCGCCTCGCATGATAGCAGGACAGCCAGCCTACATGGTGTGATGCATCCTCTCCAGTCGTCAGTTCCGGCGAGGGACTCGGGAGGGTTACGAGCATGAGGAACGTTCCTTGGTTCCGGCCCGGGACATTTTGTACCCCGTATTAATTCAGGACTTCCGTCGACGCTCAGCTACCCCTGGTGGAATGTCAGGAGCCATTCCTTGAGAGGGTAGGGGGGTCCTGTTACAGGTCAGGTTTTCTCCCTTAAGTGTACTACCTGAGGTTGCCACTGGAGAGCACCCTTGGGTTACATCTGGTATCCAGGTGACCCTGATTGGGCTTATTGGGATCACCTGCTGGATGACTATTTAGGTTCCTCTGTGGACTGGGCCAGTTGCTCAGGTCTTATGTTTTGTTCAGTGTTCTCGTGTGCCCTTGCTTTGTTGTTTTGCTATGAAGACCTTAATTAAATATTCTGGATGTACCCTTTACATCTGCCTGCTGTGTTTCTCTGCGCCTGTGTCCGAGTTCGTACTAGCACCATTGTCACAATTATGTGACGATTAATAGGCTAACGTGTAGCCTACAGAATGTAGCCAATTGGAATATAATCAAATATGGGGCCTATTGCAACCACCGATTGCTCTAGATTATCGCCATCTGATGTCTCAATAAACCATCAATACGCTCTAATTTCCCCCGCACAGCTGATCTCAACTGTCACCATTATTGGTCACCTCATTACCGCTTCCTATATTATATCAGTATTACCGTAGTCCTGCTTGCAACCAAAGTCTTTTAAGATATGTTAATCCTCTGGTTGGTAGTGTAATTGGAACAACTGAGACCTTTTTGAACAGACTAATGGTGATGTATCTATTTGACAAGCATTCCATACAATAGAAACAAAGTATTTAATTGTTTACCACAGCAAACCTACTGTGGAAATTTACCCAACATTTTGTATGAATGGAAACTCATGTTGGTGTGGCCTATTGTTATCATTGTTCCCTATTTATGTTATCCCAAAGTGTCTGGCATGCTAATTTATTATCAAGATCAAAATATCCCTGGACTGAAATGTGTAAATATATCAAGCCAATCTTTCAGTTCTTTGTGCCAGAAGGGCCAGAATCGACACGATAGGCCTGTAACCGCTAGACCACCCCAGGCCATGATTGAACAAAATTTGAACCTTAGGATACACTTGACACTATGTCGTAGCCTAGTGGAGACCAATAACTGGTTGACATCCAGGTCTGTCCCTTAATTTCAGAGTCAGCCATTGGTCTGTTCTTACGTACCTCTCAGTCGTAGCTGGAACTCCTGCATCAGCTCTTCCTGCTGAGGTAACAGGGGGGCGGGGGGGCCAGGTGGCCCTTGAGGGCCTGGTGGTCCGGGGGGGCCCGGTAGACCATGCTACAGACAGAGACAAAAAAACAATTGAAACCAGTCCTCGATGATCAGTCCTCAAATAGTTCAGACAAACGGGAATATCTAAGGGCTTCTACATCTAAAACTGATTGGTTACAGTTATTCTCGATGGGAGGCAGCTACAGATTTTATTGGTGATATGAGAAAACTGAGGATGGATCAGCAACATTGTAATTAATCCACAATACTAACCTAAATGACAGAGTGAAAAGAAGGAAGCCTGTACAGAATAAAAATATTCCAGAACATGCATCTTGTTTGCAATAAGGCATGAAAGTAAAACTGTAGAAGATGTAGCCAAGAAATTAACTTTATGTCCTGAATACAAAGCTTTATTTTTGGGGAAAATCCAACACAACATATCACTGAGTACAACTCTTCATATTTTAAAGCATGGTCATCAGCAAGGACTAGGGAGTTTTTTAGGATTAAAAGAATAAAGCTAAGCACAGGCTGAATCCTAAAGGAAAACCTGGTTCAGTCTGCTTTACAACAGACACTGGGAGAAAAAAAAGCACCTTTCAGCAGGACAGCAACCTAAAACACAAGGCCAAATATACACTAAAGTTGCTTATAAATGTTCCTGAGTGGCATAGTTACAGTTTTGACTTAAATCGGCTTGAAAATCTATGGCTGAAAATGGCTGTCTAGCAATGATCAACAACCAACTTGACAGAGCTTGAAGTATTGTAAAAATAATAATGGGCAAATATTGTACAATCCAGTTGTGCAAAGCTCTTAGTGACTTACCCAGAAAGACTGCTATAATCACTGCCAAAGGGGATCCTAACATGTATTGACTCAGGGGTGTGAATACTTATGTACATTTTATATTTCTGTATTTCATTTTTAATGGATTTTTTAAAACATTTCTAAAAACATGTTTTCACTTTGTCATTATGCGGTATTGCATGTAAATTGGTGAAAAAAAGATTTTATCCATTTTGAATTCAGGCTGTAACACAACAAAATGTTGAATAAGTCAAGGGGTATGAATACTTTCTGAAGGCACTGTATATATACTGAACAAAAATATAAACGCAACATGTAAAGTGTTGCACCCATGTTTCAGGAACTGAAATAAAATAAATGTTCCATACCCACAAAAAACGTTTACATCCCCGTTTGTGAGCATTTCTTTTTTGGCACGATAATCCATCCACAGGTGTGGCATATCAAGAAGCTGATTAAACAGCATGATCATTCCACAGGTGCACCTTGTGCTGGGGACAATAACTAAAATGTGCACTTTTGTCACACAACACGATGCCACAGACTTCAAGTTTAGAGGGAGTGTGCAATTGGCATGCTGACTGCAGGAATGTCCACCAGAGCTGTTGCCAGAGAATTTCATGTTTATTTCTCTACCATAAGCCTCCTCCAACGTCATTTTAGAGAATTTGGCAGTATGTCCTCACAACCGCAGAACACGTGGAGGTCAAGGGCTGGCGAGATTACACATCTGGCTTCTTCACCTGCGGGATCGTTTGAGACCAGCCACCCGAACAGCTGATGAAACTAAGGAGTTTTTCTGTCTTTAATAAAGTATTTTGTGGGGAAAAACTAATTCTGATTGGCACCCATAGCTGCGCCGCTGCCCAGTCATGTGAAATCCATAGATTAGGGCCTAATTCATTTATTTCAATTGACCGATTTCCTTATATGAACTGTAACTCAGTAAAATCTTTGCATGTTGTGTTTCTGTTTTTGTTCAGTACTTATATAAGCCAGAATGTGAATGTACCTGTGTTAGCTAGCTTGTACCTGTGTTAGCTAGGCTTGTATTAGCCTACTGTGTGGATTTCCATTTGTATATCTACTCACCTTAGATGCCCTCTTTGGGGGCTTGGTCTTCTTGTTCTCTCCTTTGTTGGAGTTGTGTCTGAAGACGAGCCAGGAGTTACGAGGACTGACGATGGCCACATCTGAGGAGACAGTCTCCTGCAATTACAATGAGTTACTACTACCATGAATGTTGAAAAATATCCCCTTAAACCTTACGGACTGTAACCACTTGGTCCTCACACTGAACAGCAATATCATAATATTTACCACCGCAATTATATATGACTCACAACCTTATACCCATCATAACAGTCATTCATCAAGTCAGACACATACTGCCATTTGGAGAGAAAAAAAAACATGTTTAACTGTTCATGTGCGATTATGTGTGTACATGTGAGAGACGTATTGCTAACGGTGTGTGTGAAAATAGAGACGTACCGGGCTCTCCGTACTGCCAGTGTTATTCTCTCCCTGGTTCTCCTGACTCTTTTCGCTCTGTGCAGCACAAAAAGTCACCAGCAGCACCATTAGGAGGGGCAGCAGCAGGAGCCCTCGTACCCTGCTCAAGGTGCCCCTGCCTTGGGCCGTATAGGGCAGCATGGTGGGGAAGGGCTGGAGGGCTGGTGGTGCTCCTTCCAGGGACACAGCTCTTCAGCTCGCCTGTCTTAGGCACCCATACTACGGAGATGATAGATCCTCAATACAGTTGCTCTGGTTTGCTGCTGGTTAATGGTAATAGGATTGTAGTCAAAGTTTAGAAGAATCACCGGCCTTCAGTTCTGTGGTAATTATTTTGGGGGGTTAAGTTGGCAGTATAGTTCCTCAGGTTAGTTTTCGAAGAGTTCCTGCTCCTGTGGAGGCCCCGTGATGCCACTATGTTGCGTTTTGTCTGTCTATGTCACTCTGTGCGTAGTAATACCAACCCATATGACGATTTAATGTCTCTCCATGCCTCTTTATCTTCTTTGTTTCTCTCCGTTTCTGTTGATATAAACGTTTTGATTTCAGCGTGTCGAATACTTACTGCATATGTTGCATGCAAACTTGTTTGAGAAATTCGGTGTGTGTGGTATAGCCAATGTGTGAGACATAAATACTGTGTGTGTGGCACAGGCAGGTTTTCTGTCTTTGAATGTGTGTATGTGCGTAACAATTTTACTCTGTGTGTGGTATTGGCACAGTGGGTGGTATTAATTCTCTTCTTTTGCCCTCCTCTGTCTAGCCACTCTTTTTCCCTTACTCGTTCACTGCCCTGTACTCTCTCTTCTCTTGCTCTCTCTCACTGTCTGTCTTTCTCTCCCTCTCTTCGCAATAGCAGTTGTTCCTTTGGTTGTCGGTTTAATTAGGGTGTCCTGTTCCCAGATAGATTTCCAACTTGTCTTGACTTCAATCCATATTCCTTGCGCTCAACACGCTGCTCCAGTGTAATGGCTGTGTTTGGACGGGTTCTGTTTGTAGATCTTTCTCTCTCCAAAGCATTTTTTTTTATCTTCGTCTTGTTGAAGACTCCTCCTCCTCCCTCCCTCCTTAGTGGGCTCCTCCTTCACTCTCACTCTATCAGCCTCTTGATCTTGAGCTGTCATTCTTTCCAGCTGCAGCCCTGTTCCTCTTGTCTGCCCAGAGTCATTCTGTCTCTCTTTATCTCGCTCCCTCCTCCCTGTGTTCTTTCCCTGTCTCCGTTCTTTGTTTGTGGTCTCTTTCATTCCCTCCCTCTCTGAATCATTTTCCCTTCTCTGCTGCAAGTTCTCCAGCACTGACTTACATGGCTTCCCACATGTCATTATTTTTTGCTGGGTCCTAGTGCCAACAAGGTAGGCATTACTCCTTGACCCTGACCCAAGGACGTCGAATTGAATTTATTACATCCTTAAGAGTCAGACAATTGAAATACATTTTTATTATGGTGAACCTGGAGTTGTCAAAGTGAGAGAGTTCAGCCGAATACTCTTTATTGGTCTTATTCACAAATTTGTCTCTAGTTAAAAATAAATCAACATTTACAGACCACATTGACATAAATGACAACACACGGTTACACAGACCAATCGAGCCATTGACAACACAAGCTGTAACATCTGGCGATATGGAGGATCAATGCAAAAGAAAGGGGGAAAGTGAGGGAGACAGAAGAAGAGGGAGAGACACACAGCAGAGATATGAGAGGGGAGTGGTCTAACATTTGTTCAATGTTGCCAAGATGATGACATTTGTCAGGAAAGTTGGTGCATGAGAGCGAGCACTCCAGATGATGAAATGTTATTTTGAAGTTGAGTGTACCGTTTCAGTGGAAATGTATCTCTCTCACAGCGGGGGGTTAAATTGCGGGGAGATTACCGGTTTCCGTTTTTTTGCTACTGCAGTAATGTCAGCTGCTGTACAGTACAGGCACAGATAGAACAAGGCGCTAATTATACAAATCTTTGCTACAGTGTATCAAAAGAAATTCTCTGGTAAAAAACATACGTCAGTCTTTCCTCTAAATTAAGCCAGAGGTGTTTATACAGATGTTTTTTATACTGCCTACACTTCATGCTAGCTAGCTAGGCTAACATTTGCAAACCTAGCTAGCTAAAGACTATAGCAAAAAAAGCTTTGATTGCTGCCAAGACTATGATGGAACAATAAAAAACAATAAACTAAGACATCTAATAATTTCAACTGCAAATAGGCTAATCGAATTTACTCAGTCATTTATGAGCTAAAATTTAGTCCATTAGGCTTGTAGATTTTTAATTTCATCTTTATTTAACCAGGTAGGCTAGTTGAGAAAAAGTTCTCATTTACAACTGCAACCTGGCCAAGATAAAGCAAAGCAGTGCGACACAAACAACAACACAGAGTTACTCATGGAATAAACAAACATACAGTCAATACAGTCAACACAGTAGAAAAAAAGTCTATGTACAGTGTGTGCAAATGAGGTAATATAAGGGAGGCAAGGCAATAAATAGGCCATAGTGGCGAAATAATTACAATTTAGCAATTCAACACTGGAGTGATAGATGTGCAGAGGATGAATTTGCAAATAAATAAATACAGTATGGGGATGAGGTAGTTAGATGGGCAATTTACAGATGGGCTATGTACAGGCGCAGTGATCTGTGAGCTGCTCTGACAGCTGGTGCTTAAAGTTAGTCAGGGAGTTATGAGTCTCCAGCTTCAGTGATTTTTGCAATTCGTTCCAGTCATTGGCAGCAGAGAACTAGAAGGAAAGGCAGCCAAAATAGGAATTGGCTTTGGGGGTGACCAGTGAAATATACCTGCTGGAGCGAATGCTACAGGTGGGTGCTGCTCTGGTGACCAGTGAGCTGAGATAAGGTGGGGCTTTACCTAGCAAAGACTTATAAATGACCAGGAGCCAGTGGGTTTGGCAACGAATATGAAGCGAGAGCCAGCCAACGAGAGCATACAGGTCGCAGTGGTGGGTAGTATATGGGGCTTTGGTAACAAAACAGATGGCACTGTGATAGACTGCATCCAATTTGCTGAGTAGAGTGTTGGGAGGCTATTTTGTAAATGACATCGCCGAAGTCAAGGATCAGTAGGATAGTCAGTTTTACAAGGGTATGTTTGGCAGCATGAGTGAAGGAAGTTTTGTTGCGAAATAGGAAGACGATTCTAGATTTAATTTTGGATTGGAGATGCTTAATGTGAGTCTGGAAGGAGAGTTTACAGTCTAACCAGACACCTAGGTATTTGCAGATGTCCACATATTCTAAGTCAGGACCATCCGGACGGGCGGGCAGGTTCTGGTAGCGATCGGTTGAAGAGCATGCATTTAGTTTTACTTGCATTTAAGAGCAGTCAGTGGCCACGGAAGGAGAGTTGTATGGCATTGAAGCTCGTTTGGAGGTTAGTTAACACAGTGTCCAAAGAAGGGCCAGAAGTATACAGAATGGTATCGTCTGCGTAGAGGTGGATCAGAGAATCACCAGCAGCAAGAGTGACATCATTTATGTATACAGAAAAAAGAGTCAGCCCGAGAATTGAACCCTGTGGCAACCACACAGAGACTGCCAGAGGTCTGGACAACAGGCCCTCCGATTTGACATACTGAACTCTGTCTGACAAGTATTTGGTGAACCAGGCGAGGCAATCATTTGAGAAACCAGATTACATAGTCGAGAAGGTACGGTGGGATTCGAAATGGTCGGTGATCTGTTTGTTAACTTGGCTTTGTTAGTACACAATTATTGTCTGGACTGTAAACTGCAGATATGTAGGCTAATTTGAATAACCACTCAAACATCCTTTTGAATACATGTTTCAAGCCAAAACTAAGCTCTGATTATACAACCATTTGGATCAGTTATGGTAGTGACAGGTGTGCTCCATAACGAGCAGCCTGGAGACCAAGAGGCCAGAGAGGGAGCACACATGACAAATGACATGGTTAAAAATGGAAACACTTTTCCTACCCCACACACTTGACTGCTGAATCAAGTGCACCTACCGCCAACAGCGGTAAATTGTAGCTGGCTTAATTTCTGGATTGTTCATGGCTGTTGTCAAATTTTCACTGTCAACTGTCAGCTAATGTTAATATTAGCTAGCTGGCTATCTTAGCTAATTGTTAGATTAGGTAGGTGAATATATTTATGATCTAGCCGTTAGTTAGCTAATTGAATAACTAACTAATACTGACTGTAGACCCTGCCACATACCTAGTGTTTTTGTTTGTTAAACATCGGTAATATAGCTAAGACTAGGCAAGACAGTAGCCGGTTAACATACTGTAGCTAGCTAATATTATTTAGCTACCAGTCACAGTTAGCGAACGTTAAGCTAGCTCTGTCCAGTGAGTCAAAAAGGCTTGTGCGAAGTGATGAGTCGTTCACAAACAAACAGTTATTTTTTTGAACAGATATTTTGGTGAACGTCGGGAACCGAATCGCATTGGTGAAAGAGCAGTTCATTTGCCTCCCTGATTTGCATAATGCTATTCCCGCTTTTTGGCCTCAAAACAACGTTTTTCTGCAGTCATTCACATGAAGAAAATAAGGAAATACTGGCGACGCACATCAGGGTGAGAATTCATCTGCGAGTGGGTAACCCGCCTCTACCACCGTTCCATTGGCCAACGTGAGATCACTGGAAAATAAACGTGATGAGCTCCATTCGAGACTATCCTACCAAAGGGACATCAAAAACTGTAATAGCTTGTGTTTCACCGAGTCGTGGCTGAACGACGACACAGATAATATAGAGCTGGGTGGGTTTTCTGTGCATCGGCAGGACAGAACAGCTACGTCCGGTAAGACGAGTGGTGGTGATGTGAGTTTATTTGTCAATAACAGCTGGTGCGCGCTGTCTAATATTAAAGACTGTAGACTGACTGTAGACCCTGCCACATACCTCTTGTGGCAGAGCTGTTGAATTGCGACTCTACTTTGTCTCTTTACTGATGCTTAGCTTGTTTGATTGCCTTGCGGAGGGAATAGCTACACTGTTTGTATTCGGTCATGTTTCCGGTCACCTTGCCCTGGTTAAAAGCAGTGGTTCGCGCATTCAGTTTCGTGCGAATGCTGCCATTATTCCACGGTTTCTGGTTGGGGAATGTTTTAATAGTTGCTGTGGGTACGACATCGCCAATGCACTTGCTAATAAACTCGCTCACCGAATCAGCGTATTCGTCAATGTTGTTGTTTGACGCAATGCGGAACATATCCCAATCCACGTGATCGAAGCAATCTTGAAGCGTGGAATCTTATTGGTCGGACCAGCATTGAACAGACTTGAGCGCGGGAGCTTCCTGTTTTAGTTTCTGTCTATAGGCTGGAAGGAACAAAATGGAGTCATGGTCAGCTTTTCTGAAAGGAGGGCGGGGGATGGCTTTATATGCGTCGCGGAAGTTAGAATAACAATGATCCAGGGTTTTACCAGCCCTGGTTGTGCAATCGATATGCTGATAGAATTTAGGGAGTCTTGTTTTCAGATTAGCCTTGTTAAAATCCCCAGCTACAATGAATGCGGTATGTGGTTTCCAGTTTACATAGAGTCAAATAAAGTTAGTTCAGGGCCATCGATGTGTCTGCTTGGGGGGGGGGATATATATGGCTTTGATTGTAATCAGAGAGAATTCTCTTGGTAGATAATGGTAGACATTTGATTATGAAGAATTCTAAGTCAGGTGAACAGAAGGACTTGAGTTCCTGTATGTTGTTATGATCACACCACGTCTCGTTAATCATAAGGCATGCCCCTCCGCCCCTCTTCTTTCCAGAAAGATTTTTGTTTCTGTCGGCGGGATGCGTGAAGAAACCAACTGGCTGTACCGACTCCGATAGCGTGTCTCGAGTGAGCCATGTTTCCGTGAAGCAAAGAACGTTACAGTCTCTGATGTCTCTCTGGAATGCTAACCTTGCTCAGATTTTATCAACCTTGTTGTCAAGAGACTGGACATTGGCGAGTAGTATGCTCGGGAGCAGTGCGCGATGTGCCCCTCTCCGGGGCCTGACCAGAAGATTGCTTCGTCTGTACCTTGTACCGCGTCGTTATTTTGGTTCGCAGGCTGGGATCCGATCCATTGTCCTGGGTGGTGGGCAAAACACAGGATCCACTTCCGGAAAGTCGTATTCCTGTTCGTAATGATGGTGAGTTGACGTTGCTCTTATATCCAGTAGTTCCTCCCGACTGTATGTAATAAAACCTAAGATTACCTGGGGTACCAATGTAATAAATAACACGTAAAAAAACTAAATATTGTATAGTTTCCTAGGAACGCGAAGCGAGGCGGCCATCTCTGTCGGCGCCGGAAGTTCTGACCACTACTCCGATGCAGACAAGATACAAGGTTTATGTGAAATGTTACATATACAGCTGGACAAGATGAAAATGGATACAGTGACAGTGCGCACCGAGGAAGAGCGGCCACAGACAGACAGAGCTGAAACTTCACAGCTTGACATGTATGATGAAATCCTGGTTGAGAATGAACTGACTGAACAAATTATCAACGAAACCGCACCGCAAGTAACTGAAAGAAATAGGTTTTGATTATGTTTTACTGGTAATGGGGACATACGTAAATTCCCAAAAAATAACTTTTGGGTCGGTGTGTGGTGTGGTGTGGTGTGTGTGTGTGTGTGTAACCTTTATTTAACCAGGCAAGTCAGTTAAGAGCAAATTCTTATTTACAATGACGGCCTACCCGGACGACCCGGACGACGCTTGGCTAATTGTGCGCACCCTATTGGACTCCCAATCACGTCCGGATGTGATACAGCCTGGGTTCGAACCAGGGACTGTAGTGACGTCTCTTGCACTGAGATGCAGTGCCTTAGACTGCTGCGTCCGTGTGTATGTTAACTATTTAACTGTACTAGAATGCTTAAAAGGCCACTAAAATGTAAAATATTGGTTATCGGTATCGGTATCCAGACAAATTTAAATCCGTTTATAAATGTTTTTACCAGCATATCACATGTGCAACCAGAGGACAAACAATTCCATGCCACCTTTACTCCACACACAGAGATGCGTACAAAGCTCTCCCTCGCCCTCCATTTTGCAAGTCTGACCATAACTCTATCCTTCTGACTCCTACCAGTGACTCGCTCAATACGGAAGTTGTTAGATGATGAGGATGCTACGCTACAGGACTGTTTTGATAGCACAGACTTGTATATATTCCAGGATTCATCCAATGGCAATGAGGAGTATACTAACTCAGTCACCGGCTTTATCAATAAGTGCATCGACGACGTCGTCCCCACAGTGACCGTACATACATATCCCAACCAGAAGCCATGGATTACAGGCAACATCCGCACCGACCTAGAGCTGGACATTAATCCAGATTCTTATAAGAAATCTCGCTATGCCATCAGACGAACAATAAACAGGCAAAGTGTCAATACAGGACTAAGACTGAATCCTACTACACCGGCTTTGACGCTGTGGCAGGGCTTGCAAACTTTTATGGACTACAAAGGAAAACCCAGCCACGAGCTGCCCAGAGCCTACCACATGAGCTAAATGCCTTTTATGCTCGCTTTGAGGGAAGCAACACTGAAGCATGCATGAGAGCACCAGCTGTTCCGGACAACTGTGTGATCACGCTCTCCATAGTCATCCCAGAAACACAAGACCCACTCCAATTTGCGTACCGCCCCAACAGATCCACAGATGACGCAATCTCAATTGCATTCCACACTGCACTTTCCCATCTGGACAAAAGGATCACCTATGTGAGAATGCTGTTCATTATTGACTACAGCTCAGCGTTCAACACCATGGTGCACACAAACCTCATCACTAAGCTAAGGATCCTGGGACTAAACACCTCCCTCTGCAACTGGATCCTGTACTTCCTGAAGGGCCGCCCCCAGGTGGTAAGGGTAGGCAACAACACATCTGCCACGCTGATCCTCAACATGGGGGCCCCTCAGGAGTGCATGCTTAGTCCCCTCCTGTACTCCCTGTTCACCCATGACTGTGTGGCCAAGCACGACTCCAACACGGTGGTAGGCCTGATCATTGACAACAATGAGACAGGCTATAGGGAGGAGGTCAAAAAATTGGCAGTGTGGTGCCAGGAGAACAACCGCTCCCTCAACCTGAGCAAGACAAAGATGATTGTGGACTACAGGAAAAGGAGGGCCGTTGATGTGAATGCCCTCATTCACATTTATTTATTTATTTACCTTTATTTAACCAGGTAGGCAAGTTGAGAACAAGTTCTCATTTACAATTGCGACCTGGCCAAGATAAAGCAAAGCAGTTCGACAGATACAACGACACAGAGTTACACATGGAGTAATTCAAACATACAGTCAATAATACAGTATAAACAAGTCTATATACAATGTGAGCAAATGAGGTGAGAAGGGAGGTAAAGGCAAAAAAGGCCATGGTGGCAAAGTAAATACAATATAGCAAGTAAAACACTGGAATGGTAGTTTTGCAATGGAAGAATGTGCAAAGTAGAAATAAAAATAATGGGGTGCAAAGGAGCAAAATAAAAAAAAATAAAAAAATGAAATACAGTTGGGAAAGGGGTAGTTGTTTGGGCTAAATTATAGGTGGGCTATGTACAGGTGCAGTAATCTGTGAGCTGCTCTGACAGTTGGTGCTTAAAGCTAGGGAGGGAGATAAGTGTTTCCAGTTTCAGAGATTTTTGTAGTTCGTTCCAGTCATTGGCAGCAGAGAACTGGAAGGAGAGGCGGCCAAAGAAAGAATTGGTTTTGGGGGTGACTAGAGAGATATACCTGCTGGAGCGTGTGCTACAGGTGGGAGATGCTATGGTGACCAGCGAGCTGAGATAAGGGGGGACTTTACCTAGCAGGGTCTTGTAGATGACATGGAGCCAGTGGGTTTGGCGACGAGTATGAAGCGAGGGCCAGCCAACGAGAGCGTACAGGTCGCAATGGTGGGTAGTATATGGGGCTTTGGTGATAAAACGGATTGCACTGTGATAGACTGCATCCAATTTGTTGAGTAGGGTATTGGAGGCTATTTTGTAAATGACATCGCCAAAGTCGAGGATTGGTAGGATGGTCAGTTTTACAAGGGTATGTTTGGCAGCATGAGTGAAGGATGCTTTATTGCGAAATAGGAAGCCAATTCTAGATTTAACTTTGGATTGGAGATGTTTGATATGGGTCTGGAAGGAGAGTTTACAGTCTAACCAGACACCTAAGTATTTGTAGTTGTCCACGTATTCTAAGTCAGAGCCGTCCAGAGTAGTGATGTTGGACAGGTGGGTAGGTGCAGGTAGCGATCGGTTGAAGAGCATGCATTTAGTTTTACTTGTATTTAAGAGCAATTGGAGGCCACGGAAGGAGAGTTGTATGGCATTGAAGCTTGCCTGGAGGGTTGTTAACACAGTGTCCAAAGATGGGCCGGAAGTATACAGAATGGTGTCGTCTGCGTAGAGGTGGATCAGGGACTCACCAGCAGCAAGAGCGACCTCATTGATGTATACAGAGAAGAGAGTCGGACCAAGAATTGAACCCTGTGGCACCCCCATAGAGACTGCCAGAGGTCCGGACAGCAGACCCTCCGATTTGACACACTGAACTCTATCAGAGAAGTAGTTGTTGAACCAGGCGAAGCAATCAGACAAGATAGAACTGCCAAAGGGGGCGGTGTTGCAATCTACTGCAAAGATAGCCTGCAGAGTTCTGTCCTACTATCTAGGTCTGTACCCAAACAATTTGAACTTCTACTTTTAAAAATCCACCTCTCTAAAAACAAGTCTCTCACCGTTGCCGCCTGCTATAGACCACCCTCTGCCCCCAGCTGTGCTCTGGACACCATATGTGAACTGACTGCCCCCCATCTATCTTCAGAGTTCGTGCTGCTAGGCGACCTAAACTGGAACATGCTTAACACCCCAGCCATCCTACAATCTAAACTTGATGCCCTCAATCTCACACAAATAATCAATGAACCTACCAGGTACCTCCCCAAAACCTTAAACACGGGCACCCTCATAGATATCATCCTAACCAACTTCCCCTCTAAATACACCTCTGCTGTCTTCAACCAAGATCTCAGCGATCACTGCCTCATTGCCTGCATCCGTAATGGGTCAGCGGTCAAACGACCTCCACTCATCACTGTAAAACGCTCCCTGAAACACTTCTGCGAGCAGGCCTTTCTAATCGACCTGGCCGGGGTATCCTGGAAGGATATTGATCTCATCCCGTCAGTAGAGGATGCCTGGATATTTTTTTTAAATGCCTTCCTAACCATCTTAAATAAACATGCCCCATTTAAGAAATTTAGAACCAGGAACAGATATAGCCCTTGGTTCTCCCCAGACCTGACTGCCCTTAACCAACACAAAAACATCCTATGGCGTTCTGCATTAGCATCGAACAGCCCCCGTGATATGCAGCTGTTCAGGGAAGCTAGAAATCATTATACACAGGCAGTTAGAAAAGCCAAGGCTAGCTTTTTCAAGCAGAAATTTGCTTCCTGCAACACTAACTCAAAAAAGTTCTGGGACACTGTAAAGTCCATGGAGAATAAGAACACCTCCTCCCAGCTGCCCACTGCACTGAAGATAGGAAACACTGTCACCACTGATAAATCCACCAAAATTGAGAATTTCAATAAGCATTTTTCTACGGCTGGCCATGCTTTCAACCTGGCTACTCCTACCCCGGACAACAGTACTGCACCCCCAACAGCAACTCGCCCAAGCCTTCCCCATTTCTCCTTCTCCCAAATCCATTCAGCTGATGTTCTGAAAGAGCTGCAAAATCTGGACCCCTACAAATCAGCCGGGCTAGACAATCTGGACCCTTTCTTTCTAAAATTATCTGCCGAAATTGTTGCCACCCCTATTACTAGCCTGTTCAACCTCTCTTTCGTGTCGTCTGAGATTCCCAAAGATTGGAAAGCAGCTGCGGTCATCCCCCTCTTCAAAGGGGGGGACACTCTTGACCCAAACTGCTACAGACCTATATCTATCCTACCGTGCCTTTCTAAGGTCTTCGAAAGCCAAGTCAACAAACAGATTACCGACCATTTCGAATCTCACCATACCTTCTCTGCTATGCAATCCGGTTTCAGAGCTGGTCATGGGTGCACCTCAGCCACGCTCAAGGTCCTAAACGATATCTTAACCGCCATCGATAAGAAACATTACTGTGCAGCCGTATTCATTGATCTGGCCAAGGCTTTCGACTCTGTCAATCACCATATCCTCATCGGCAGACTCGACAGCCTTGGTTTCTCAAATGATTGCCTCGCCTGGTTCACCAACTACTTCTCTGATAGAGTTCAGTGTGTCAAATCGGAGGGTCTGCTGTCCGGACCTCTGGCAGTCTCTATGGGGGTGCCACAGGGTTCAATTCTTGGACCGACTCTCTTCTCTGTATACATCAATGAGGTCGCTCTTGCTGCTGGTGAGTCCCTGATCCACCTCTACGCAGACGACACCATTCTGTATACTTCCGGCCCTTCTTTGGACACTGTGTTAACAACCCTCCAGGCAAGCTTCAATGCCATACAACTCTCCTTCCGTGGTCTCCAATTGCTCTTAAATACAAGTAAAACTAAATGCATGCTCTTCAACCGATCGCTACCTGCACCTACCCGCCTGTCCAACATCACTACTCTGGACGGCTCTGACTTAGAATACGTGGACAACTACAAATACTTAGGTGTCTGGTTAGACCGTAAACTCTCCTTCCAGACCCATATCAAACATCTCCAATCCAAAGTTAAATCTAGAATTGGCTTCCTATTTCGCAACAAAGCATCCTTCACTCATGCTGCCAAACATACCCTTGTAAAACTGACCATCCTACCAATCCTCGACTTTGGCGATGTCATTTACAAAATAGCCTCCAATACCCTACTCAACAAATTGGATGCAGTCTATCACAGTGCAATCCGTTTTATCACCAAAGCCCCATATACTACCCACCATTGCGACCTGTACGCTCTCGTTGGCTGGCCCTCGCTTCATACTCGTCGCCAAACCCACTGGCTCCATGTCATCTACAAGACCCTGCTAGGTAAAGTCCCCCCTTATCTCAGCTCGCTGGTCACCATAGCATCTCCCACCTGTAGCACACGCTCCAGCAGGTATATCTCTATAGTCACCCCCAAAACCAATTCTTTCTTTGGCCGCCTCTCCTTCCAGTTCTCTGCTGCCAATGACTGGAACGAACTACAAAAATCTCTGAAACTGGAAACACTTATCTCCCTCACTAGCTTTAAGCACCAACTGTCAGAGCAGCTCACAGATTACTGCACCTGTACATAGCCCACCTATAATTTAGCCCAAACAACTACCTCTTTCCCAACTGTATTTAATTTTTATTTATTTATTTATTTTGCTCCTTTGCACCCCATTATTTTTTATTTCTACTTTGCACATTCTTCCATTGCAAAACTACCATTCCAGTATTTTACTTGCTATATTGTATTTACTTTGCCATCATGGCCTTTTTTGCCTTTACCTCCCTTCTCACCTCATTTGCTCACATTGTATATAGACTTGTTTATACTGCATTATTGACTGTATGTTTGTTTTTACTCCATGTGTAACTCTGTGTCGTTTTATCTGTCGAACTGCTTTGCTTTATCTTGGCCAGGTCGCAATTGTAAATGAGAACTTGTTCTCAACTTGCCTACCTGGTTAAATAAAGGTAAAATAAAAATAAATAAAAAATCATTTGAGAAACCAAGGCTGTCGAGTCTGCCGATGAGGATGTGGTGATTGACAGAGTCGAAAGCCTTGGCCAGATCAAAGAATACGGCTGCACAGTAATGTTTCTTATCGATGGCGGTTAAGATATCGTTTAGGACCTTGAGCGTGGCTGAGGTGCACCCATGACCAGCTCTGAAACCAAATTGCATAGCAGAGAAGGTATGGTGACATTCGAAATGGTCGGTAATCTGTTTGTTGACATGGCTTTCGAAGACCTTAGAAAGGCACGGTAGGATAGATATAGGTCTGTAGCAGTTTGGGTCAAGAGTGTCCCCCCCTTTGAAGAGGGGGATGACCGCAGCTGCTTTCCAATCTTTGGGAATCTCAGACGACACGAAAGAGAGGTTGAACAGGCTAGTAATAGGGGTGGCAACAATTTCGGCAGATAATTTTAGAAAGAAAGGGTCCAGATTGTCTAGCCCGGCTGATTTGTAGGGGTCCAGATTTTGCAGCTCTTTCAGAGCATCAGCTGAACGGATTTGGGAGAAGGAGAAATGGGGAAGGCTTGGGCAAGTTGCTGTTGGGGGTGCAGTGCTGTTGTCCGCGGTAGGAGTAGCCAGGTGGAAAGCATGGCCAGCCGTAGAAAAATGCTTATTGAAATTCTCAATTATGGTGGATTTATCAGTGGTGACAGTGTTTCCTATCTTCAGTGCAGTGGGCAGCTGGGAGGAGGTGTTCTTATTCTCCATGGACTTTACAGTGTCCCAGAACTTTTTTGAGTTAGTGTTGCAGGAAGAAAATTTCTGCTTGAAAAAGCTAGCCTTGGCTTTTCTAACTGCCTGTGTATAATGGTTTCTAGCTTCCCTGAACAGCTGCATATCACGGGGGCTGTTCGATGCTAATGCAGAACGCCATAGGATGTTTTTGTGTTGGTTAAGGGCAGTCAGGTCTGGGGAGAACCAAGGGCTATATCTGTTCCTGGTTCTAAATTTCTTGAATGGGGCATGTTTATTTAAGGCATTATTTAAGGTATTTAAAAAAAATATCCAGGCATCCTCTACTGACGGGATGAGATCAATATCCTTCCAGGATACCCCGGCCAGGTCGATTAGAAAGGCCTGCTCGCAGAAGTGTTTCAGGGAGCGTTTTACAGTGATGAGTGGAGGTCGTTTGACCGCTGACCCATTACGGATGCAGGCAATGAGGCAGTGATCGCTGAGATCTTGGTTGAAGACAGCAGAGGTGTATTTAGAGGGGAAGTTGGTTAGGATGATATCTATGAGGGTGCCCGTGTTTAAGGCTTTGGGGAGGTACCTGGTAGGTTCATTGATCATTTGTGTGAGATTGAGGGCATCAAGTTTAGATTGTAGGATGGCTGGGGTGTTAAGCATGTTCCAGTTTAGATCGCCTAGCAGCACGAACTCTGAAGATAGATGGGGGGCAATCAGTTCACCTATGGTGTCCAGAGCACAGCTGGGGCAGAGGGTGGTCTATAGCAGGCGGCAACGGTGAGAGACTTGTTTTTAGAGAGGTGGATTTTTAAAAGTAGAAGTTCAAATTGTTTGGGTACAGACCTGGATAGTAGGACAGAACTCTGCAGGCTATCTTTGCAGTAGATTGCAACACCGCCCCCTTTGGCAGTTCTATCTTGTCTGAAAATGTTGTAGTTTGGAATTAACATTTCTGAATTTTTGGTGGTCTTCCTAAGCCAGGATTCAGACACAGCTAGAACATCCGGGTTGGCAGAGTGTGCTAAAGCAGTGAATAGAACAGACTTAGGGAGGAGGCTTCTAATGTTAACATGCATGAAACCAAGGCTATTACGGTTACAGAAGTCGTCAAAAGAGAGCGCCTGGGGAATAGGAGTGGAGCTAGGCACTGCAGGGCCTGGATTCACCTCTACATCGCCAGAGGAACATAGGAGGAGTAGAATAAGGGTACGGCTAAAAGCTATGAGAATTGGTCGTCTAGAACGTCTGGAACATAGAGTAAAAGGAGGTTTCTGGGGGCGATAAAATAGCATCAAGGTATAATGTACAGATAAAGGTATGGTAGGATGTGAATACAGTGGAGGTAAACCTAGGTATTGAGTGATGAAGAGAGAGATATTGTCTCTAGAAACATCATTGAAACCAGGAGATGTCATTGCATGTGTGGGTGGTGGAACTAATAGGTTGGATAAGGTATAGTGAGCAGGACTAGAGGCTCTACAGTGAAATCAGCCAATAAACACTAACCAGAACAGCAATGGACAAGACATATTGACATTAAGGAGAGGCATGCTTAGTCGAGTGATCAAAAGGGTCCAGTGAGTGGAGAGGTTGGTTGGGGTCACGGTGATTTAGACAGCTAGCCAGGCCATCGGTAGCAAGCTAGCATAGGATGGAGGTCTGTTGTTAGCCACCTCTTGCGTTCCGTCAGTAGATTAGTGGGGTTCCGTGTGGTAGAGGGGATTAATCCAAATCACACAACAACAACAAAAATAAAAACAATAGATATAGTTATAGAGGCCCAAGAAGAAAACATAATAATAATAAAAATAAATAAATTGTCCGATTGTCTATTCAGATAGCAGCCGGTAAGACAGCTAACGGTTAGCAGGCCGCAGATTGGCATTCAGGTAACGTCGCGACGGAGGAGCCAGCCAGATCTCCTTCGGGTAGATAACGTCGGCAGTCCAGTTGTGAAGGCCCGGTGGGGCTCCGCGTAGGCAGTAAAACGGGTCCGGATAGGTGACTGCAGCCCAGGAGTTATTGATGGAACTCAGGAGTGATTGACGGAGCTGGCTAGCTCCGGAATAATTGATGTTTGCTCCGGAATCGACGAAGGCCGATAGTCACACGGATAGCAGCTAGCTAGCTGTGAGATCCGGGTATGAATGTCCAAAGAGCAGTCGAAATCCAGGGACATGGAGAGAAAAATTGGTCCGGTATGTTCCGTTCCGAGCCGCGCTGCGCCGTACAGAACTGGCGATAGATTTTCGAGCTAAAGGACAGCTGATGACCACAAACCGTGGTTAGCTGAATACTAACGATTTGCCAGTAAAGGAGCTAACTAGCTTCTGAACTAGCTTCTGATTAGCTTCTGGATTAGCTTCTGGGCTAGCTTCTGGCTAGTTTCAGGCTAGCTTCTTGGAGTTTCTGGCTAGCTTCTTGGAGGATTACAGATTTGAGGTAAATAATACTTTTTTATAAATATAAATTGGTGAGGCGGGTTGCAGGAGAGTGTTTTGAAGATGAGTTGATGGAAAATAAAAATAAAATGTATGTGAAAAAAGTTGTATGTGAAAAAAAAAGTAAATATATATATATATACAGGACACGACAAGACGAGGACAAAAGACGTCTGAACTGCTATGCCACCTTGGTGCAGAAAATCAACGGGGCTGTAGTGGAGCAGGCTGAGCATTTCAAGTTCCTTTGTGTCCACATCACCAACAAACTATCATGGTCCAAACACACCAAGAAAGTTGTGAAGAGGGCATAATAAAGCCTTTTCCCCCTCAGGCGACTGAAAAATATTTGGTATGGGTCCCCAGATCCAATCGAGAGCATCCTGACCGGTTGCATCAACGCCTGGTATGGCAACTGCTTGGCATCCGACCGTAAGACGCTACAGAGGGTAGTGCTTATGGCCCAGTACATCACAGGGGCCAAGCTTCCTGCCATCTAGGACCTGTATACTAGGCGGTGTCAGAGAAAGGCCCCAAAAATTGTCATAGACTCCAGTCACCCAAGTCATAGACTGTTCTCCCTGCTGCCGCAAGTCTAGGTCCAAAAGGTTTCTTAACAGCTTCTACCCCCAAGCCATAAGACTGTTGAACAATTAATCAATTCGCCATTTTAGCATTGACCCCCCCCTCCTTTGTTTATACACTGCTGATACTCACTGTATATTATCTATGCATAGTCACTTTACCCCTACATACATGTACAAATTACCTCAACTAACCTGTACCTCCTTGACACGGTACCGGTGGCCACAGTATATAGCCTATTAATTATTACTTTGGTTTATTTAGTAAATATTTTCTTAAAACTGCATTATTGGTTAAAACTTCTTATGGCTGCAATCCTGTTAATGGGAGCGATATGACAACAGCCAGTGAAAGTGCAGGGCGCCAATTTCAAAACATCAAAAATCTCATAATTAAAATTCCTCAAACATACATGTATCTCATACCATTATAAAGCTAATCTGTAACGGCGTTCTTCGTTTGTAGAAAGAGAGTCGGACCGAAATGCAGCGTGGTGGTTAATCATGATCTTTAATGAAGAAAAAACAGAACGATACATGAAATAACTGATAAATACAAAACAATAAACGGAACGTGAAACCTAATTACAGCCTATCTGGTGAAACTACACAGAGACAGGAACAATCACCCACGAAATACAAAGTGAAACTCGGGTTACCTAAATACGGTTCCCAATCCGAGACAACGAGAATCACCTGACTCAGATTGAGAACCGCCTCAGGCAGCCAAGCCTATACTAGACACACCCCTAATCAACCACAATCCCAATGCCTACAAAAACCCCAATAAGACAATACAATAACCCCATGTCACACCCTGGCCTGAACAAACAACTAAAGAAAACACAAAATACTAAGACCAAGGCGTGACATAATCTTGTTGTTAATCCCACCACAGTGTCCGATTTCAAATATGCTTTAAAGTAAAAGCACCACAAACGATTATGTTAGGTCACCACATAGCCACAGAAAAACACAGCCATTTTTCCAGCCAAAGATTTTCCAGCCAGAGTCACAAAAACCACAAATAGAGATAAAAATGAATCATTAACCTTTGATCATCTTCATAAGATGACACTCATAGGACTTCATGTTACACAATACATAAAGTTCATATTTATCAAATATGAGTTTACATTGGCGCGTTACATTCACTAGTTCCAAAAACATCCAGTGATTTTGCGTAGCCACATCATTCAACATAAATACTCAACATAAATGTAGATGATAATACAAGTTATACACATTGAATTATAGATATACCTCTCCTTAATGCAACCGCTGTGTCAGATTTTAAAAAAAATGTACGGAAAAAGAAAACTATGCAATAATCTGAGACGGCGCTCAGAAGTAAAAGTCACAATAGCCGCAATGATGTCATCAACATAAACAAGAAATTACATGATAAATTAATTCCCTTACCTTTGATGATCTACATCAGAAAGCACTTCAGGAATACCAGGTCCACAATACATGTTTGTTTTGTTCGATAATGTCTGTTATTTATGTCCAAATACCTTCTTTTGTTTGCGTTTGGTATACATATCCAAAAGCTCATTCTGGTCAGCGTTACGTCGGACAAAAACGTCAAAAAGTTATATTACAGGTCGAAGAAACATTTCAAACTAAGTACAGAATCAATCATTAGGATGTTTTTAAGATATAGCTTCAATAAAGTTCCAACCGGAGTATTCTTTTGTGTCTTCATGAGCATATCCATGAGGAATAAGGAAAATGGCTGACTGCTAGACACCTGATAGATTCTGCTCTCATTCACTCCCACAACACAGGAGAAGTCTCATTCAAATGTATATAGATGGTTGACATCTAGTGGAACCCCTAGGCAGTGCAACATCATTAATATCTCAAGGGGATTTCATTGGGGACTGTGGTGAATACATACAAAGCTCAGATTTCTCACTTCCTGTTTTGATTTCTCCTCAGGATTTGCCTGCCATATGAGTTCTGTTATAATCACAGACATCATTCAAACAGTTTTAGAAACTTTAGAGCTTTTTCTATCCAATACTAATATGCATATATTAGCAACTGAGACTGAGGAGCAGGCCGTTTACTTTAGGCAACTTATTCATCCAAGCTACTCAATACTGTCCCCCAGCCATAAGAAGTTAAGGGCTTGTAAGCAAGCATTTCACTGTAAGGTTTACACCTGTTGTATTCGGTGCATGTGACAAATACAATTTGATTTGAAGTAACAAAAATAAATGTCAAAGAGGGGAAATTGTCAGAGAAAAGTTTTGCAAGCCGTCTAATAATTTGTCTGGTAAAAATGTATTTGAATGCGCATTTCACGATCGGACATAATGGTAGCCTACCTTCTGGGCTTTATATTGGAGATTTGCAATTATTTCATGGTACAAGGTGGGTTTTTAAGCATTTTGAACTAAGATCCAAAGAACAGCCCTTAGCCGTGGTATATTGGCCATATTTCACACCCCCTCGTGCCTTATTTCTTAAATATAACACACAGTGCTTTGAATAAACTATTGAGAATTGCAATGGATGACAACTGGATGGATGTTAGGATGTTTTTTAAGGTAAAAAAAAACTAAGAAATACATATCAGTTCTAACAATCGATAGTAGATTTGTACATATACTGTTTATATACAGTACCTGTCAAAAGTTTTAGAACACCCACCCATTCAAGGGTTTTTCTTTATTTTTATTATTTTCAACATTGTAGAATAACAGTGAAGACATCAAACATGTGAAATAACACACAAAAAAGTGTTAAACAAATCAAAATATATTTATATTTGAGATTCTTCAAATAGCCACCCTTTACCTTAATGACAGCTTTGCACACTCTTGGCATTCTCTCAACCAGCTTCACCTGGAATGATTTTCCAACAGTCTTGAAGTAGTTACCACATATGCTGAGCACTTGTTGGCTACTTTTCTTTCACTCTGCGGTCCAACTCATCCCAAACCATCTCAATTTGGTTGAGGTCGGGTGATTGGGGAGGCCAGGTCATCTGATGCAGCACTCCATCACTCTCCTTCTTGATACAATAGCCCTTACACAGCCTGTAATGATGTAATGATAGTCCCACTAAGCCCAAACCAGATGGGATGGAGTATTGCTGCAGAATACTGTGGTAGCCATGCTGGTTAAGTGTGCCTTGAATTCTAAATAAATCACAGAGACTGTCACCAGCAAAGCACTCCCAAATCATAACATATCCTCCTCCATGCTTTACGGTGGGAAATAAACATGCGAAGATCATCCGTTCACCTACACCGCGTCTCACTAAGACACAAATTTCTCCAATTTGGACACCAGACCAAAGGACAAATTTCCACGGTTTAATGTCCATTCCTCGTGTTTCTTGGCCCAAACTAGTCTCTTATTATTATTGTTGTCATTTAGTAGTGGTTTCTTTGCAGAAATTCGACCATGAAGACCTGATTCACACAATCTCCTCTGAACAGTTAACGTCTGTTACTTGAACTCTGTGAAGCATTTATTTGGGCTGCAATTTCTGAGGATGGTAACTCTAATGAACGTATCCTCTCCAGCAGAGGTAACTCTGGGTCTTCCATTCCTGTGGATCTCCTCACGAGGGCCAGTTTCATTATAGCGCTTGGTTATAGCGCTTGGTTTTTGCGACTGCACTTGAAGAAACTTTCAAAGTTCTTGAAATTGTCCATATTGACTGACATTCATGTCTTAAAGTAAGAACGGACTGGCGTTTCTCTTTGCTGATTTGAGCTATTCTTGCCATAATATGGACTTGGTCTTTTACCAAATTGGGCTTTCTTTGGAATCTGGGATCATCAGTGACCGAACTGAAATTTGTGATATTTTTAATAAGCAATTTATTTCTGCTAGTTTTATTTTTGAAAGAGAAAATGGCCAACATGATCCTGAACGGTCTATTGTTTCAGCCCCTCGGCCTTCAGCTGATGTGGAAAACAGTAAGCCGTTTTTTAATTTCCAAAAAGTCACAGAAGATGAGGTCTTATCTGCACTAGCTGCTATAGATTCTAAGAAATTGTTAGGCGCTGACAATCTGGAGCCATATTTACTCAAGTGTGCAGCACTTGTCAACGCTAGTGCAGTGGCGTACATCTTCAATCAAACATTAGTCGTAGGAAAGATTCCTAAAGCTTGGAAAACCAGATATAATTTAATTTCTAAATGTGGGAACTAATTATTGTTAATATTACAGTTATCTAGGTACTCCATTCCCAAACCTGAAGCCCTCTGTCCCCAGAAGGAAAGACCAGGAAAAAGTGTTGGCTTAAGGTACAACGTCCTATTGAGGAAATGTAAGATAACTCAATGTCGTATTTAGAGTTACTGACATGAATACAAGCATATACAAGCAATCAATCAAATGTATTTTATAAAGCCCCTTTTACATCAGCAGTTGTCACAATGTGCTTATAGAGATACCCAGCCTAAAACACAGAAGAGCAAGCAATGCAGATGTACAAGCACAATGACTAGGAACAACTCCCTAGAAAGGCAGGAACCTAGGAAGAAACCCAGAGCCAGGCTCCGAAGGATTGCCATTCTTCTTCTGGCTGTGCTAGTGGAGATTTTAAAAAGGTACAGCCATTTAGGCCAGATCGTTCTTCAAGACATTTAAATGTTCATAGATGACCAACAGGGTCAAATAATAATCACAGTTGTTGTAGAGGGTGCAATAGTTCAGCACCTCAGGAGTAAATGCCAGTTGTCTCTTCATAGCTGAGAATTTAGAGGTTGAGATAGTGGGTCCGTTAGAAGGTCTGGGACAAGGTAGCACTTTCGGTGATCCCTGAGCAGGTCCGCGTCCCATAGCCGCAGCAGACAGAAAGAGCAGAGACTGGATCAACAGCATGACCAGTTGGACTGGGGACAGGGACAGCCAGGAGTCATCAGGCCAGATATTCCTGAGGCATGTTCCTAGAGCTCAGGTCGTGCATCCTTTATTAGTCCATGTCCTTAGTAGAGTGACCTTCAAATGTAATATTTTACACTTGTTCTATGTGTATGTAAACCATTATTGTATGGCAAAACAGCTGTCACCTAAGTGTAACATACAGTGGGGCAAAAAAAGATTTAGTCAGCCACCAATTGTGCAAGTTCTCCGACTTAAAAAGATGAGAGAGGCCTGTAATTTTCATCATAGGTACACTTCAACTATGACAGACAAAATGAGGTGAAAAAAATCCAGAAAATCACATTGTAGGATTTTTTATTAATTTATTTGCAAATTATGGTGGAAAATAAGTATTTGGGACAGTGATCACAACTGCCACGGTGAGACAAGAGTCTGGGAGGGATGGCACAGTTTGGGTAGAAAAGAGTGACGAATTTATGTTGCAGCACATCAGAGATTGTATTGTTGCTCATGCAAACAGAAAAGGGAAGAGTACATGGGACATGTCTATGGATGAACTCAAAGCATTTATTGCACTCTTGTATGTCCACCGGTTATACGGCAGAAAAAAGATGGATGTGGAGTCATTTAGATCTGATAGGTATGGGGTGGACTTTTTCCGAAACCATGCAACTCAACCGCTTCAGAGAAATTATGGGACACTTGCGGCAGGTGCTCACGAAACAAGGCCCATGAAAACTGTGTCGTGTAACTGATTTGTTTATGGGCTTGCTCCCACAAAGCCCCAAAGCTGTGTGCTGATTGTGGATCCAAAGCACAAAGGGAAGATGAGATTGATACAGTGCCTTGCGAAAGTATTCGGCCCCCTTGAACTTTGCGACCTTTTGCCACATTTCAGGCTTCCAACATAAAGATATAAAACTGTATTTTTGTGTGAAGAATCAACAACAAGTGGGACACAATCATGAAGTGGAACGACATTTATTGGATATTTAAAACTTTTTTAACAAATCAAAAACTGAAAAATTGGGCGTGCAAAATTATTCAGCCCCTTTACTTTCAGTGCAGCAAACTCTCTCCAGAAGTTCAGTGAGGATCTCTGAATGATCCAATGTTGACCTAAATGACTTATGATGATAAATACAATCCACCTGTGTGTAATCAAGTCTCCGTATAAATGCACCTGCACTGTGATAGTCTCAGATGGGAAAAAATGGGAAAAAATTTCAGTCTCTCGATGTGCAAAACTGATAGAGACATACCCCAAGCGACTTACAGCTGTAATCGCAGCAAAAGGTGGCGCTACAAAGTATTAACTTAAGGGGGCTGAATCATTTTGCACGCCCAATTTTTCAGTTTTTGATTTGTTAAAAAAGTTTGAAATATCCAATAAATGTCGTTCCACTTCATGATTGTGTCCCACTTGTTGTTGATTCCTCACAAAAAAATACAGTTTTATATCTTTATGTTTGAAGCCTGAAATGTGGCAAAAGGCCGCAAAGTTCAAGGGGGCCGAATACTTTCGCAAGGCACTGTAAATGCATAAATACACGCGTATAAGGCACAATACGGTGTCCTACACAATCAACAATTATTATTATTATTTTTTCTTGTCATGAATATATTTCCAAAAATATGTATTTATGCAATTCATCCATTACAATTGTTCATGCACTGGCGCTTTTGATTAGGAATATGGCAAATCATTTGGCTGGTTATATTATTATTGTCATCATCATCTTTTTCATTTCTACTTTGTCAAAAGAAACTGTAACTGTACTTTATTAATTACTATAACTATTACCAATTGAATCTACAAATAAAGTTGATCAAATGGATTACACTGTTATGCTTTTATTGTAAGGGAAACGAAAATAGGCATAGGCCCACATTTTTTCCAGGCTTATACAAAACATCTAAACAAATAACTATTGTAATTTTTATATTATTAATATACTGTATTTCCACTAATATGTCTTCATGCAGTTAATACTTGAATTTACATTTATCAAGCGTTTGCTTATGTTTGCGCAACTTGCGAGTTAATATGAATCTGATATAAATGCTAAAGAGGACAACCGACAACGTTCTCTTGCAGGTACATATAGGCTGAAAGGCCAGGTAGTTCTAGTGTTGAGGCCATAATAAGCCATAATCAAGGCATATATATAATTAGAAAATGAAAAGATATGTGGCCTGAACTAGTCGCTTAATAACAACATTTTACACATTATAAGCACTAAAAAGGTGATATAGATGAAGTTTAAAGGGTTTGGTTCAGTCTAAGATATTATAAACAAATGCTTTATTAGTTACCAAAGTCAACAAACACCCTCAGAAGTCTACTGTGGTAGAGTGAGTTCCTATGGCCATCTTTCTGCTTCCAGTGCCATTCGAAAGCGCCCTTTAAAATTGATCATCCTTCAGAGGAAGTGTATTGGTTAAGGGCTTGGTTTCAGTGATTTGACCATGGCTAAAAAGCATGACCTGGTGAAAATAAGTAAGTTGTGGGTGGAAATATGTATGAGATAAAAAGAGAGACCGAGAATAGACAGAGATAGAGAGCAACTACATTTAGTTACTCAGTTTAAGTCCAGCTGCAAATAGGACAAATACATTGTTTTAAGGTGATGACAGTGATCAATCGTGGGATTTTTCCTCTGGAAGACCTCGGGCACTGACTTTTTAACTTGACTTATGTTTGAGAAATTAGTTGAACTGCTTATGGCTGGGGGCAGTATTGAGTAGCTTGGATGAATAAGGTGCCCAGAGGTGCCCAGAGTAATCTGCCTTCATATTATTAGTATATTTGGATAGAAAACACTCTGAAGTTTCTAAAACTGTTTGAATGATGTCTGTGAGTATAACAGAACTCAAAAAACAAAAGACTCCTATCTTTGGCTGGAAAATGGCTGTATGTTTTTGTGACTTGACTCTGACCTAACATAATCATATGTTATGCTTTCGCTGTAAATCATTTTTGAAATCGGACACCATGGGTAGATTAACAAGATGTTTATCTTTCATTTGCTGTATTGGACTTGTTAATGTGTGAAAGTTACATATTACAAAAAAATATTTTTGAATTTGGCAGACTGCCTTTTCAGTGGAATGTTGTCGTGGGGTTCCGCAAGCCCTAGAAAGGTTAACTTCTTGATGCTACCCATCCCGTTAGCAGGATCATTTTTGTCAGCAACCGCTGAATAGCATAGCGTCACAGTCAATTAATATTTCAAAAAAATATTCATATTCATGAAATCACAAGTGCACTATTGCAAAACACAGCTTAGCCTTTTGTTAGTCTACCTGTCGTCTCAGATTTTGAAATGATGCTTTACAGCGAAAGCAATCCAAGCGTTTGTGTAAGTTTAGCGATAGCATAACAGAACATTATGTACACTAAGCATTAAGTAGCTAGGTCACGAAAATCAGAAAAGCAATCAAATTAATCGTTTACTTTTGATGATCTTTGGATGTTTTCACTCACGAGACTCCCAGTTTCACAACAAATGTTTCTTTTGTTCCATAAAGATTATTTTTATACCCAAAATACCTCTGTTTGTTTGTCGCGTTATGGTCAGAAATCCACAGGAAAGAGCGGTCATGACAACGCAGATGTATATTCAAAATAATGTCCACAGAAACATGTCAAACGTTTTTTATAATCAATCCTCAGGTTGTTTTAAAAATATATATTCGATAATATATCAACCGGGTGTGTAGGTTTTTCAATAACACCGGGAGAAACGATGGCCGCTTTACTCTGTAGCGCAAAACTCACTCTGAGAGCCCCCACCTATCCACTTACGCAATGTGATCTTTCACACTCATTTATCAAAATAAAAGCCTGAAACTAAATAAAAGCCTGTCTAAAGACTGTTGACACCTTAGGGAAGCCATAGAAAAAGGGATCTGGTTGATATCCCTTTAAATGGAGGATAGGCATGCATAGGAACAGAGAGGTTTCAAAATAAGAGGCACTTCCTGATTTGATTTTCATCAGGTTTTCGCCTGCAATATCAGTTCTGTTATACATACATGTATTGTGTAACATGAAGTCCTATGAGGGTCATCTGATGAAGATCATCAAAGGGTAGTGATTCATTTTATCTCTATTTGTGCTTTTTGTGACTCCTCTCCTCATGGAAAAAATGGCTATGTTTTTCGGTGGCTTGGCTCTGACCTAACATAATCGTTTGTGGTGCTTTCGATGTAAAGCCTATTTGAAATCGGACACTGTGGTGGGATTAACAACAAGATTACCTTTAAAACGGTATAAAATACTTGTATGTTTGAGGAATTTAAAGTATGAGGTTTCTGTTGTTTTGAATTTGTCACCCTGCACTTTCACTGGCTGTTGTCATATCGATCCCGTTAACGGGATTTCAGCCCTAAGAATTTTTTATGTCAATTGGGCACATGATCTAACATTGTAAAATATAATTACCTGCCAGATCTCCAGGTAGTGGACAATGTTCTTGTATTTATGGGTGGCTACCACACAGTCAGAGCAAAATATTTTCTAAGCCCCACAGTCAGTGCATATTCTTTCTGGCTCGATCCCACACATGGAGCAGATGGATTATACTGGGGGAGCCATGTTCTCCTCAGTATGTTGTGCAGCTGCTAAATCTTCTCTCTCCATGCAGCCACTGTATCCCCTTCCCTCCTCCGAGCACCAAAAAGTCTAGTTATCACTTGTAGCCAGACTGTGGTCCTCCCTTTGGGGCTTGAGGTGTCATGATTCCTCCTGGTACCAGAGGGCGGCAGAGACCGCCCAAGAGACATTTACAGTGCCTTGCGAAAGTATTCGGCCCCCTTGAACTTTGCGACCTTTTGCCACATTTCAGGCTTCAAACATAAATATATAAAACTGTATTTTTTTGTGAAGAATCAACAACAAGTGGGACACAATCATGAAGTGGAACGACATTTATTGGATATTTCAAACTTTTTTTAACAAATCAAAAACTGAAAAATTGGGCGTGCAAAATTATTCAGCCCTCTTAAGTTAATACTTTGTTAGTGCCACCCTTTGCTGCGATTACAGCTGTAAGTCGCTTGGGGTATGTCTCTATCAGTTTTGCACATCGAGAGACTGACATTTTTTCCCATTCCTCCTTGCAAAACAGCTCGAGCTCAGTGAGGTTGGATGGAGAGCATTTGTGAACAGCAGTTTTCAGTTCTTTCCACAGATTCTCGATTGGATTCAGGTCTGGACTTTGACTTGGCCATTCTAACACCTGGATATGTTCATTTTTTAACCATTCCATTGTAGATTTTGCTTTATGTTTTGGATCATTGTCTTGTTGGAAGAAAAATCTCCGTCCCAGTCTCAGGTCTTTTGCAGACTCCATCAGGTTTTCTTCCAGAATGGTCCTGTATTTGGCTCCATCCATCTTCCCATCAATTTGAACCATCTTCCCTGTCCCAGCTGAAGAAAAGCAGGCCCAAACCATGATGCTGCCACCACCATGTTTGACAGTGGGGATGGTGTGTTCAGGGTGATGAGCTGTGTTGCTTTTACGCCAAACATAACGTTTTGCATTATTGCCAAAAAGTTCAATTTTGGTTTCATCTGACCAGAGCACCTTCTTCCACATGTTTGGTGTGTCTCCCAGGTGGCTTGTGGCAAACTTTAAACAACACTTTTTATGGATATCTTTAAGAAATGGCTTTCTTCTTGCCACTCTTCCATAAAGGCCAGATTTGTGCAATATACGACTGATTGTTGTCCTATGGACCTAGTCTCCCACCTCAGCTGAAGATCTCTGCAGTTCATCCAGAGTGATCATGGGCCTCTTGGCTGCATCTCTAATCAGTCTTCTCCTTGTATGAGCTGAAAGTTTAGAGGGACGGCCAGGTCTTGGTAGATTTGCAGTGGTCTGATACTCCTTCCATTTCAATATTATCGCTTGCACAGTGCTCCTTGGGATGTTTAAAGCTTGGGAAATCTTTTTGTATCCAAATCCGGCTTTAAACTTCTTCACAACAGTATCTCGAAACTGCCTGGTGTGTTCCTTGTTCTTCATGATGCTCTCTGCGCTTTTAACGGACCTCTGAGACTATCACAGTGCAGGTGCATTTATACGGAGACTTGATTACACTCAGGTGGATTGTATTTATCATCATTAGTCAGGCACAATTTTTCAGTTTTTGATTTGTTAAAAAAGTTTGAAATATCCAATAAATGTCGTTCCACTTCATGATTGTGTCCCACTTGTTGTTGATTCTTCACAAAAAAATACAGTTTTATATCTTTATGTTTGAAGCCTGAAATGTGGCAAAAGGTCGCAAAGTTCAAGGGGGCCGAATACTTTCGCAAGGCACTGTAACTACCTCATCTATCACTGATATGGTTATTTATATTGTTCTTGTACATACTGTATATTTTATTCATATTGACACTATTTCTGATATTGCTACTATGCAAGTAACCAATTGGCTGTACCGTTTACACCTTCTGTAGAGACCCATCCTCTTGGCAAGATGTGGCTGGGGGTTATACTATTTCTTTCACGTCTAATATTTGGAAAATATTTTTATCTGGACACTTTGTTGACCTGGAATTTTTCCTTAATGTAGGCTACTACTTTTACCACATTTAGTCTTAATCTTAACTTTTAGCACATGACCTCACATGTGAATCATTAAAGAGATGGTTGGGGCTGGCTTAAGAGGGTGTGAAGAATGCTGAATGGGTGTAGACAAAGAGGCGCTCCCCACTAGGTACCAAAACATTCAAAGGCCATTTTCTCAAAAGTGAGTTTACAAGTTTATCAACTTTCAAAGCAGAACTACTTTCCCATTGTTCCTCAAAAATGCAGTGTATAATAAACTATTTTGTAGCGATGAGTCTCTACTTTTATCCAAAGTAAAAAACTACATTTCAAATTTAGCTACATACTGTAAAACCGATTTGAGCCTATTGGGCACATTTGGTCTCTGCTTCACAAATCATTTGACAGGGATTATGCAACATTTAGTGTGTATTTACTTGGAACCACCGCATCCAGTAATTGGAAGCAACACACCTTTTTGGGTTGTGGTCTGCCATAAAACCCCACTGAAGAAAAAAAAAACAGGACCTGAATCTATGCAATAGAAACTCTAGTTTCTGTTGCAAAACCCCCCCGATAATAAATACATTCCAACCTGTGAACCCATGTAGCCAAGACGGAAAATGGAAGCCTAGTAATTCCACTCGATTGTGAGAAAGGACAGTTTCTCGCAAAACCCACAGATTTGGACAATTTCAATATGTGCACTGTCTCAGTTGAAATTGTCCAAAATAACCATTGAATGGTCGCGTATCACACAGTACAACGTGTGATTCAAAGGCACCATTCAAAGGCGTGTGGGGTACCACATATCACCATTATGAATGGTGTAATTGGTAATAAGATTTCCACCTTTTAACCTCAAAGTCTAAGCCGGTGGTGGAGGGGTCCTAAGCTAAAATATGGAATTGTTTTAAGATGGTCAATAATAATAAATAAAAGACCCCTGTAGCTACAGTACCAGTCAAAAGTTTGGACAAACCTACTCATTCAAGGGTTTTTCTTTATTTTTACTATTTTTTACATTGTAGAATAATAGTGAAGACATCAAAACTATGAAATAACACATATGGAATCATATAGTAATCACCCACATACACACACACACACAGACTAGTTTACTTTATTAGAATAATTGGTTAGATAGATTAAATCAAATGTTATTTGTCACATGCGCCGAATACAACAGTGAAATGCTAACTTACAAGACAATGCAAATAGTCCATTTGATTAGCAGATATCAAAAGTGAATGGTAAACAGCAGTTATAAAAATACCAATATGCCTAAAACATTGTAAACATTACACAAGTACCCAATCTGCAGTTAGGCCCAGTTGAACTCAGTGAACATTGCTAAAGGAGAGTATTACCCATAGTATTATTCATAGTAGACACTGCAGGTAAAGAAACAAGACGTGTAACACCGAACCACCTGATGCATTAAGTCCTAGCTAAGAGGATTGGAGATTTACAGGCTCCACAAACACCAGCTGGAAAGGCTGCGTAAGTCCACTGTGCTTCAGAGATCTGATTTTCAGACAGAAAGCAGGTAGACCCAGGTTGTATGATGGAGAGGAAGAGGAAGAGGGTAGAGGTGAAATAGATTGTGTATGAAGAATAGAAAGAAGTGGAAATGAGAGTGTACGGGTGTATAAACAGATTATATAATGGAGAGAAAAAAAAGTAATTGGGCAAACCAGGTGTATTTGATCATTTAGGGAGAGGAAGTGTTGTCAATTCTTGTCCTGCAACTATGCTTTTCAACATGTTCTAATAGCATTGATTGGGAAGCAAATGAATCCAGAACCTCTGAAGATTTCTCTCACTGCACCTTTCCCCTAGCCAAGGTACTGACAGACTTTGTGTGCATGTGTGTACTGTGTTTGCATAATGTGTGCCTGTGTGTCACCTGTCTCTCCGTCTGTCTGCCTGCCTGTCAGTCAGTTTGTCTGTGCCTATTAAGTTAATCTCAACACTATGCTCAGGAAGTTGAAATGGACCCGGGGGGCCCATCGCCCCTCATGCATTTTGTGGTGGCGAAGAAGACTATCAACGGTATATTTGATCAGTTGCTGGAGTACGTCAAAGAGGGCTCAGAGTTTGTGGACGGTGAGCCTACATAGTGTTACTTAACAAAAAGTGTGTTTTGTAGATTATTAGCATCAATAGCATCTTACAGTTTGAATAAAGATGTATACACAATATCATAGGTATAGATGGTTTTATGCTATAATCTGCATCTAAAAGGGCACCCTTCTGACAATTCCCTTGTTAATTGTTAACTTTTTTGCGTGGTTACCTATTACATATTAACGCGTACACATGGTAGGCTACCTTACACTAGTGTGGGGGTTTTAGTTGTCATTTACCACAATATCCATTCTTGTCTATCTGCTTCTATGATGCCCAGAGACATGGCGAAGTGCGGATCTGGAGCAGGTCGCAGTTGAAGAGCAGTGCCTTGAAATCCAGACCTGTGCTAGGAAACTGGCCACCATTCGGGAGGTGCTGGCGCGTAGGCACATGAAGGTAGCCTTTTTTGGGAGGTAAGAGTCAATGGTTTATTGGAAATAGAATTGAACCCAATATTCAACACAGATGCATTACTGAGGGTCCATATGTAAAGGACATTTATATTATACAGTTTGCTGCTGGATTGGTATAATTAAGGAGTCTCACTGTTATTCCAGATGTTTTTCATACTACCTAGATAGTATGGTGTAACTATTGATACAGCATAAGTAAATATTAGTACCATAATTTTGGATGTGCAGAATGATTTTCCCAAAAGTTAGTGTAACGGAGGTGGAAGATTTGTTCTAGCTCACTGAGCTACCTAGGCTTTATCGCAGCATAATTACTGTGGTGGCAGGAGACCCAGGTTAGAACAAAGCCGTTCACATTAGCCTTGTGACCATAATTGTAAACATTTTGTCAAAGGAGTAAAGAGACATTTCCTTTCTCTCTCCCAGGACGAGTAACGGTAAAAGCACGGTGATCAATGCCATGCTGAGGGACCGGGTGCTGCCCAGCGGCATTGGCCACACCACCAACTGCTTTTTGAGGGTGGAAGGCACAGACGGGGACGATGCCTACCTCACCACCGAGGGCTCTGATGACAGAAAAAGCGTCAAGGTCTGGGGTCAAACCAGGGGGTCGCAGACTGATCTACTGTGTATATATATATATATATATATATATATATATATACAGTGGGGCAAAAAAGTATTTAGTCAGCCACCAATTGTGAAAGTTCTCCCACTTAAAAAGATGAGAGGGGCCTGTAATTTTTGTCATAGGTACACTTCAACTATGACAGACAAAATGAGAAAAAAAATCCAGAAAATCACATTGTAGGATTTTTTATGAATTTATTTGCAAATTATAATGTAGAAGGAGGCTGAGGTATGGCTGCGGCAATACCGCTAGACCAGCCTTTTTCGATGTGCAGTATAACACACAATTGTTAGCAATGATATTTCCCTCTGTTCTACTACTTCATGTATGTCTCTGCATCTTTTTCTCCCCCCCCCTTCCAGTCAGTCAATCAGCTGGCCCATGCCCTGCATATGGAGCGCAGTCTAGATTCAGGCTGCCTAGTGAAGGTGTTCTGGCCCAAGTCCAGGTGTGCCCTGCTGAGGGATGACCTTGTTATTATGGACAGGTACGCGCTAGGGTTTAATGCCAGTGACCGGTATCTCAGGACTTCCCAACCATGCTCCTTCCAATTTCCTGAGAACAATATTTCGAATTTCTATGCCACCACAAAAAAACAAAAGAAATTGGGAAGGTGCAAATGGCTTCATTCATACATTCGACCAGTCATCACAACATTAGTAGCCTGCCATATTTACTCACCATTAAGTCCCCTATAGAACATAATACCTACTTTCATGGCTTGCATTGCTAACTATCATGAATTGGCTACACACAACCTGTCGACACAGTTACGGTAGACAATCCCCAAACTAGCTGTGTGGCACTGGAAGAGGCTCAAAATGTGCTATTCACTGTTAACAAAATGTCTGATACACTGGGTCCGAAATAGCCTAGACATTCGCAACATTGTACAATGTTGTTACACTACAAAAGTGAGAGCAAGGCGGGCTTAATCAGATTCGCAGGTAATTTATTCATCTCAGCGTTATCCATGGTGCATGTTCTATGGAGTGATTTCAGAACAGAAATTGTGTTTGAATTCCATAATTTTGAATTTGTATGAGGATATTTAATTTTTCTTTAATATTTATTTATTTGTGAAGCACAAATGTAATTATTGAATTCATAAATTGAACTTGTATTTCATGATTTGAAATTGAACTGAATGAACATTGGATTTCAATTTAATTGAATGTTCAATTTCAATATTTATATATTCAGTTTAAATATAGCAGATATTTAATTAATTGTTTGTCTATCAAACTTTTAATTTCAAGTTGATCAAATAGTAAACTTCTCAGATACAAAAGTATGTGGACACCCGTTCAAATTAGTGGTTAGGCTATTTCAGCCACACCCGTTGCTGACAGGGTATAAAATCGAGCACACAGCCATGCAATCTCCATAGACAAATATTGGCAGTAGAATGGCCTTACTGAAGAGCTCAGTGACTTTCAACATGGCACCTTTCCAACAGGTCAGTTTGTCAAATTTCGGCCCTGCTAGAGCTGCCCCGGTCAACTGTAAGTGCTGTTATTGTGAAGTGGAAACGTCTTGGAGCCATAACAGCTCAGCCGGGGAGTGGTAGGCAACACAAGCTCACAGAACAGGACTGCAGAGTGCTGAAGCATGTAAAAAATATCTGTCCTCGGTTGCAATACTCACTACCGAGTTCCAAACTGCCTCTGGAAGCAACGTCACCACAATAACTGTTCGTCAGGAGCTTCGTGAAATGGGTTTCCATGGCTGAGCAGCCGCACACAAGCCTAACATCACCATGTGTAATGCCAAGTGTCGGCTGGAGTGGTGTAAGTAAGAAAAGTAAGATGGTGCCGACGGATATGGCAGCTCTGCCTCTTCCTCCTAAACAACTTTGCAGTATTTTTTTTTTTTTTTGTGTTATTTCTTACATTATTAGCCCAGAATTTTTTGGTGTTAATACATACAGCCAGAAATAACTTTTGGATATCAGAGCAGAGGTAACTCAACAGCATTACAACCAGGAATACGACTTTCCTGAATTGAATCTTTTGTTCGTACCCCCCAGGGCAATTGAACTTATTCCAGAGTCTGCTCCAAAACACAACCGGCAGAGAAGAGGTATTCGGAATGAACTTCTAATCTGACTCTAGTCCATCCACCACTTCTGAGTATATTACTCGCTAATGTTCAGTCTCTGGATAATAAAGTAGATGAGCTCAGGGAGAGGATCTCCTTCCAGAGAGACATCAAGGATTGTAACATGCTCTGTTTCACAGAAACATGGCTCTCTTGGGATATACTGCCCCCGTCCATTCAGCCATCTGGGTTCTCAGTACATCGTGAAGACAGGAATAAAGAACTCTCCAGGTAGAAGAAAGGCGGGGGTGTATGTTTCGTGGTGTTTCATGGTGTGATTGTGATAACATACAGAAACTCAAGTCCTTTTGTTCACCCGACCTAGAATACCTCACAATCAAACGGCGACCGTATTATCTTCAAAGATAATTATCTTTGTTTATTGTCAAAGCCGTGTATATTCCGCCGCAAGCCGATACCACAACAGCCCTCAAAGAACTTTACTTGACTTTATGCAAACTGGAAACCACATATACTCAGGCCGCATTTATTGTAGCTGGCGATTTTAACAAAGCAAATTGGAGGAAAACGCTACCGAAGATCTACAAACACATAGACTGTAGTATTCACGCTGGTAAAACATTGGACCACTGCTACTGAACTTTTTGAAATGCCTACAAGGCCCTCCCCTCTGCAAATCTGATCACGACTCCATTTTGCTCCTCCGTTTCTATAGATAAAACTCAAACAGAAAGTACCCGTGCTAAGGTCTATTCAACGCTGGTCTGACCAATCGCAATCCATGCTTCAAGATTGTTTTGATCATGCGGACTGTGACATGTTCCGGGTAGCCTCTGAAAATAACATCGACGAATACACGGATGCGGTGACTGAGTTCATCAGGAAGTGAATAGGAGATGTTGTACCCACTGTGACTATTAAAACCTACCCAAACCGGAAACCATGGATAGATGGCAGTATTCACGCAAAACTGAAAGCGCAAACCACTGCATATAACCATGGCAAGGTAACTGGGAATATGGCTGAATACAAACAGTTTAGTTATTCTCTCCATAAGGCAAAACAGGCAAAAGTCAGTACAGAGAAAGTCGAGTCGCAATTCAACGGCTCAGACATGAGACGTATGTGGCAGGGTCTATAGATAATCACAGACTACAAAGGGAAAACCAGACACCTTCTTGGCCTGCTTTGAGGATAACACAGTGCCACCGACGTGGCCCACTACCAAGGACTGTGGACTCTTCTTTTCTATGGCCGACATAAGTAAGACATTTAAATGAGTTATCCCTCGCAAGGCTACCGGCCCAGACGGCATCCCTAGTTGCGTCTGCATACATTTTTGTTTTTGTGAGAAATATTGTGTTAAAATGTCCAAATTGTCTGTATAATCAACTTACGTATAGCTCTGACAGATATACTTACCCCACCAGAGGTCTCTTCACAGTCCCCAAATCCAGTTAGAATTCAAGGCAACGCATAGTATTATATAGAGCCATGATCATATGGAACTCCCTTCCATCTCAAATTACTCAAGCAAACAGCAAAATTTGCTTTAAAAAACAAATTAAACAACACCTCACAACACCTCACTCCTATCTGACCTAGTTTTAATGACTAAAATCAATTCAACACGCCACTTTGGCTTCAGAAACATCCAGAAACGTATATTTTATCACAGAGAGCATTTGTTCTCTACCTTTCCTGGCTGGCAAAGTACCAGGATGTTGTCTCTGGTTTTGAATCTGAATTTGAGATCTGAATTTGAAAACATGCACCTGAGAAGTTGAATATACCTACCTTTGATATACTTGAAATGAGTTTATAAACTTGATACACAGACAATTAATGCAATATCTACCATATTTAAAAAAGTATGAATATACAAGTTCAGTTTATAAATTCAATGATTCAATATGTCCAGTACAAATGATACAATATTAAATTCATATTCACATCCAAATACAAATACAAATGATAAATTATGGGATTCAAATAAAATGTATGATGGAACCAAAAAGGGTTATTCTATGGGAACAGTCCAAGAACCCTTTTGGAATCCTTTTTTCTAAGAGTGTAATGTCCTCAGAAAGTATTCACACCATTTCGCCCTTTCCACATTTTGTTGTGTTACAGCCTGAGTTATGGGTTGGGTTTTGCTTGTCATCGACAAGGACTAGGGAGTTTGTGGGATAAAAAGAAATGGAATAGAGCTAAGCACAGGCAAAATCCTAGAGGAAAACCTGGTTCAGTCTGCTTTCCAATAGATACTGGGAGACAAATGTACCTTTCAGCAGAACAATAACCTAAAACACAAGGCCAAATATACACTGGAGTTGCTTACCATGATGGCGTTGAATGTTCCGAGTAGCCTAGTTACAGTTTAGACTTAAATGGGCTTAAAAATATATAGCAAGACTTGAAAATTAGCCATCGACAACCAACTTGACAGAGCTTGAAGAATTAAAACAAATTATGTGCAAAAATTGTACAATCCAGGTCTTCAAAACTCTTATACTTACCCATAAAGACTCACAGTTGTAATCGCTGCCAAAGGTGTATTGAATCAGGGGTGGGTAGACTAGATATTTCTTTACTTCATTTTCAAAAAATGTGTTACATTTTCGAAAAACATGTTTACACTTTGTCATTATGAGGTATTGTGTGTGTATATTGGTAAGAAACATGTTTTAATTCATCCATTTTGAATTCAGGCTGTAAAACAACAAAATGTGGAATATGTCAAGGGGTATGATTACTTTCTGAAAGAACTGTACAATATACAACCTGGACTGGCTCTGTTACGCTGGGTTGTCCTGACTTGTCTGTGCAGTGTTTGTATATTTTGTATTTCATGAAAACTGTGTTCAATTTGTATGTGTTCAAAATGTATTATTTGACTTCCTCTTATCAATAAATTCTACGTATATGTTGCATTATGCATGCGCTTGCGCACACGCAGCCCAGGGACAGATGTGACCTCTTACCTGGACAGCTGGATTGACAAGTTCTGTCTGGATGCTGACGTCTTTGTGTTGGTGGGCAATGCAGAGTCCACACTGATGAACACAGTGAGAAAAAAAACTAAACCACTCTTTTAACTCTTTAGCATTAACACTAACATGCATTACCATTAATTGACTGAAAACTTTAAGAATGTTTTTTGCCATTCAAATATATTTTCTGCATTTTTATACTATCTTACAAAATTCACCCCGTTCCAACTGGAAATTCCGCCTATGCACACCACTATGAGCATAATCAATTATTATATTGTATCTAGATATTTCAGTGTGTCCCATGATGCATTTTTGCGCTTGTTTTGTTGTTCATTTAAAACTATTTTTTCTTTCCATTGCTTCTCTACTCATATATATATATATGTGTTTCTTGATGTGTCTATTACTCTTTAAAGGAGAAGCTGTTTTTCCACAAAGTGAGCGAGCGAATATCCAAGCCAAACATTTTTATCCTGCACAACCGCTGGGATGCCTCTGCGTGGGAGCCCGAGTACATTGATGAAGTGAGTTTGACTGTGAAACTACACTGCAAGCATAGTGTTTTCATAAGCGTTGCTTTTGCCATGCTACACCAGAAGCAGCAAAAGGAGATGCAATCAATAGTGAAATCTGCTTGTTGAGAACACTGAAAGCAGGAGTGAAATACTTGAAATAGACACTTAAGCAGCTCAAGATCGCTTCATTGACTTGCTGCTTGCTCAGCTGGAGTATCATTTCTCTTTGCTCACAGTGGCTCAGTGTCATCCACGCTTGCGCTTTGTGGACACTATGCTTACATTACATGTCTTGTGTAGTTTAGCTGTGAGAAAAACAAGATGGGTCCCTCTTATAAAGGGCTTATGGTACGCTTCATTGAGCCCTTCATTCGATTTGCCTACTTTTTGAGTGACCAAAATGTCAAACCTAATGGATAATGAGCTCCCTCAGGTGCGTAAGCAGCACATGGACCGCTGTGTGAGTTTCCTGGTGGAGGAGCTGAGGGTGGTGAGACAAGAGGAGGCTCCAGGCCGGATCTTCTTTGTGTCGGCCAAGGAGGTGCTCAGCTCCAGGATGCACTGTGCCCAGGGCATGCCCGAGACAGGTGAGATCGGTGAGGAGGGACCAAAGGCTAGGTGGGCGAGGTTGCATGACGCTGATTGACTGGCTGGGCTGGCTCGCTGATCAGGTTTGGGAACAATAATTATACGATATTGATATGGTTATGGTAATTTAGAAGGCAAAATATCCATTTACTTGAATACATCGGCATTCATAAGAAATTGACAAGCAGTTGCCAGCACACTCCTGACAGATTTTCCTCCATCGGCCCTGTAACAGGCATCTCTCTCCTGTTACTGTCTCGCCTCAAAAACATTGCTATATTAAAGCTTTGAACTGCTCACCTTACCCGGCCATCCATGAATGCCCACATTAACTATAACTTAATATGCTGGTGGTCCCCCATTATTATTTTTATTTGGACTTCTGCTGGTCTTTCTAGGTGGCGCTTTAGCAGAGGGATTCCACGAGAGACTGAGGGAGTTCCAGAGATTCGAGAGGACTTTTGAGGCAAGCACTGAAGCATAACTGATTGTCATGGTCCATTGTAATATCATTGTCAATTTCACGTTGAGTGGCATCGTCACACTAACTTACTGTATTTACAACTGCTCAGGAGTTCATCTCACACTCTGCGGTCAAGACCAAGTTTGAGCAGCACACGCTCAGGGCGTGGCAGATCACAGAAGCAATCAAAGCAGTCATGGACGCCATAAATATCGCATCGGCCGAAAGGAAGTGAGTTTCTCCCCCAGTTTTTTATAGGAGCATTGGTAATGTGCTACTGCCATACGCACCTAAACAGTATTGATTATTAATCATTAGATTAAAGGGATACTGTGATATTTCAAGATTTAGACCGTTTATCTACTTATGAACTATGAACTCATGGATACCATTTTTATGTATCTGCATGCTGTTTGGAGATGATTGAAGTTAGCATCTCGTTAGTTTAGCACAATTGCTGGAAGTCCCCCAGTACAGTAGCCAGCTCCTCTCAAAAACAGGGGAATAGACCTTCTAAATAATCCACGACTGGCTGGTTGGTCATTTATAGTCTTACGAAGCTATTCATAGTAATGGATAAATAGATTGAAGACCTAAATATCGCAGTATCCCTTTAAAGGTCCAAACGCTAGATCTGTGCATCCAAACCTCCAATTTTCACACTAACTTCCTACTAACATCCATGTACTGTATGAATTGTGCAAAACTCTGACTCAAATGTGCATCTCAGCATAGGATTTAGCCTTGAAAGAGAGAAGCTTTCCAATTTGCTTCTAACTATGACAACCTTTGCTCTTTCCCCTTTGACCTCTCCGTGTGCAGGATATTTTCCCTGGAGGACCGAGAGGACCAGAAGGACCGTCTAGAGTTTGTCAGAGGCCAACTTAACCGCCTGACCGAGAATGTCAAAGAGAAGATCAACACCATAACAGATGAGGTGGCTGCCAAGGTAGACATTCGCAATCACCCACCTACAGTTGTATAAAAAGGGCGGGACTGTCTGTTAAGCAAAATGACAAAGGGGAATAGCCTATCATTTACTGTAGGCCTGATTCAGAGTTGAGATAAGCACACACATCTTTCACTCTTGACCTAAATAATGAATTGATGTTAATGGGAGAACATTTTCATTAAGCACACAGATTTCAAATCAAAATAATGCAAGGATAGCGGTGTGTAAATGTGTGAGTAAATGATTTGTTTAGGATTAACAGATGAACAACTCTCTCATACAACACATATGTTTGTCTATAGTTGGGCTGACAAGCAGTTTGTGTTCAAGATTTTGTGTTCAATGATATTTTGTGTATTGTTAGCCACATATAAATAGTGTAGGCAATGGACAGATTAAGGTTAGTAAATTATCTGTTGGTTTATGATTTTACTATACATTTTTGTTTAGGTGACCGTTGCCATGGTGGAGCAGATTCGTGGTCTCCCAGCGCAGGTTGATGAGTTCAGTGCTGACTTTACACCACATGCATTGCCGTCCTACAAAGCAGTGAGTTCTGCTTCTAGATCCCATATCCTATCAATATTAACCCATGATCAACAGTTAAACTCTATCTTAATTGTTACATGTAGCCTACAGGCCTAATCCCAACAACACACTTTTTTTCAGGACAGAAAAAGTGGCATTAAAATTGTAATTCCATGGAACTATTTCACCCTTTCTACACTGTCATGTTTTTTCAAATGTGACATTTAACCTTCACACCCATGGGCAAACACTCAGATGTGCGCACAGACCTATGCACACAAACACACACTAGGGTTTCCGTTAGGAAAATGTGGCGCCAGACAATGTGACCAGGAAGATTTTAATTTACCGGCCATTTGAGAAATTTACCGGACCTATACATGCATGTATATGCATTGGGTGTGTAACCCATTAGATCGTCCACCCACAGTGCTCAGAATGATAGGACATTTAGATCACATTTCGATTATGGTAGTTCAGATCATGCAACTCCTGTAATGTAGCAGACAATAAAACGTAATTTTCAAACACTTGACAAAATGCAATTCGCAGGAAAACACCATTCTAAACAGCAAACCTGATATGAGTGGTTCCATATGTGAAAGAGATTAAAATCTCTGTTAAAAACCGAGAAAGAGTGGGAATCTAAAGATGCAACAACTAGGATGCGTTGCTAATATGACTAGGATTGTGCCTTTGGTTTCCGGACAACAGAAGAAAGTTGATATGAAAACCTATAGAACAGGAGAGATAGGCTGGTAGAGTGCAATAGTATAAGGAAATCCCGGCCAGCCAAGCCCTCCCCTAACCCGGACGACGCTGGGCCAATCGTGCACCGCCTCATGGGTCTCCCAGTCACGGCCAGCTGCGACACAGCCTGGGATTGAACCCGAGTCTGTAGTGATGCCTCAAGCCTTGCGATGCAGTGCCTTAGACTGCTGCGCCACTCGGGAGGCCATTAGGAAGTTTTTATAAAATAATTGCCTCCACGTTTCTATGGTCCAATTTTGACTAGGCTACTTTGAATCAAATCGAGGTAAGACATGCGTCATAATATGAAGTAAAACATTCTGGTTTCAAACAATTAAATATATGTTTTTAAAATGCATACTGCCTCCAGATCACATTGCAAAGTGGTGGGTAACGCACTGATAGCCTGCCTACTATTTCCTATGCACTTGAATGGTGCGATTCAATTACCAGTAAAGAAATAAAAATAGTAGCTCTTTTCAGTTGTGGCCATCAAATGTGTTTTTAACACACGATTGCATTTAGAATTGTTGCGGAATGACTTGGCTTATTAAAGCGTTTGATTCACTCCAGCAGCTACAACAGTCAAATGTATTTACATCGACTGATATTTCCCTTAATTATTTAAATGCAGGGCCTAAATTCAGGGCCTAAAATGTAACTTTTTGTTCCACCATCAACTGTGGTGGGTAGATTAAAAAATATACCAGTAAGAAGTAATGTGGTATATTAATCAATAAAAAAAATATATATATTTTACCCAAAATATCAGATGAGACAAAATGTTCAGCTGTCCTTTAAGGGCGGGAGGTTACCGTGGTAACGGGGTCACTTGTGTGAGATTTGGGATGTGACTAGTAGTAGCGTCTACAGCGTCTCTTCGCTATCAGTTTACCCGCTCAGGGTCAATTTGGCCAGCAACCATTTTCAATCAATTACAGGCTAACGGAATCCCTGACACACACACACACAGTCTCAGTGTACCCTATATGATCAGTATAGCTGGCTGGAGAGTGAGCGATCACGCTAAACAGGATTGAAAGGAAAGCCTCTTAAAGTCCTGCTGGTCAGAGGGGGGTGGATGGGGTCAAAAGACATAGGGTCAATAGGGCATTGTACTGTGTGTGTCTGTATGACTGTGTGTGTGAATGTAAGCTTTGTTTACATCTATGGATGATAACACAGTGATGTATGAACTTTAAAAGTACTGGTCAGTGTCGTACAAATTGTAGTATTTTTATGGCATTAGCACTTGATTGTGTATGATTGTCTAAAAAATATGATGATGGTAAACCAAATCTTCACTGACATCCTTTTGAGTAATAGGTTGTGTGTGTGACCAACCAGGTTTAAACACCATTAGCCCGCTGAGCTAAAGCCTGGCCAGAGCTTGGGGAGCTGTCCTAGGTATCCAGGTCTACGATAAGGTTACTGATCACGCGAGTGTGGTTCACTGAACCACATCCATTACATGTGGTCTAATAATCTCTTTCTCCTCATTGTTTTCACCTGCAGAAGCTTATGATGCATGTGGAAGAGAGGATGAGTACATGTTTGGCCTTTCGTTGTTCCACTGGGATCATTGGCCACATGCAGTCATGCCAGAAAAACATGATTGGTAGGTATAGTACACACTTTGCTTGAGCCGTGAATGTGTTGCTTGAAATTCCAAAACAGTTTCATGATCATGGGCATGACATTATTATATTATAGCGAATAGAGGGAGTGGGAATAAGAACCGTGTTGCTCCTGTGAAAGGCAAACAACGGTACACAGTTAACACAGTTAACACAGTTGGAGGGAATTGTAATGTGGGCTCATTAGTGAGGATTCCTACACTGCCCCGTCCGAACACAGATACGTCTCCGTGCTGGACCATCTTTCAGGTTTACGAAGCACGTCCATCCGTGCATTGCGATGGCTTCACTGGCGCCATCCCAAACCTCTGTCACCAATATAGCAAATGGAGGGATCAGCAATAGAACCCAGATCTCTCCTGTGAAAGGGAAACTTGCTACACATTGCTCCAATAGGGAATTGTAATGTGGGCTCATTAGTGAGGATCGCTACAATGTCAATCCATGAATTAGAAAGTAATTGATTTATATAGATGTATAATTTTTATATGTAGTTAAACCCATGATGAGGATTCTGTATTTCAGAGAATATTAGGCCGCTGCTGCCCCCTGATGTCCAGGAGCAGTTCCACATTCACCTACCCAGCAGGAAGTTTGTCCTGACCTACGACCTTAGCCTGGCCACCCTCTGCGCCGACTTCCAGGAAAACATCGACTTCCAGTTCTCTCTCGGCTGGACTGCCCTTGTCAGTCGATTCATTGGGCCGAGCAATGCCAAACGTACCCTGACGACCATGAACCAGAAGTTTCAGGTTAGCCATGGTCAGGGTCTGTATTCAGTCTCTCAGAGTAGAGGTGCTGATATAGGATCAGTTTAGCCCTTTAAATCATATTTCAAAAATATGGCATGGACATCATCCTAGATCAGCACTCCTACTCTGAGATGCTTAAAAAAAGTTTACTTTGACAACAGTAGGATAAATGAGTGATATGCCAGGGGTGGCCAGTCATCCTCTTGAGCTACTGGGACTGCAGGGTTTTGCACCAACCCTATTCTTAACGCCTGATTCAGCTAATCAAGGTCTCGAAGAACAGCTAAGTAATTTTAGCACGGTTGGAATGAAAGCCTGTACACCCCGTAGCTCTCGATGAGGAGGACTGATGTAGGTGGCCACCAGTATCATATGCCCTTAAATTCTCTCCAGAATACCTCTCCTACTGCACTCCAAGCACATGGTGGAACCAGCCTACAGGACCACATGGTCTTTTCAATGGCAACAGGTGTTGTGTCACTCACCTCAAGAGCCTCCATGACTGTGCTTGTCATTGGCGGAGTGGTATGTGCACGTTCTATTCTATTCAAACCAAATATGTTTGTATTTCCTTTTATAATGTACTCTATTTGCTAACAGCTACTGATAAAACTGAAAGGTGCTTGTTTTGGCCATCGCTAACACATGCATTGCTAGCCGTTATCTTTTGGCACACTAACGCTTAACGATAATTAATACACTTCCATACATGATTGAAGAAGGCAACGGAGCTCCGCCCAGTCTTTTTTTAAATTGCAGAGGGGGAAGCTAAGGCTACTGAGTAATAGTGAAAGGGGGAGGTATGTTGTGTGAGAGCTTTTTTCACCCGATTTGGGTAACTTATCACCTCTACATGTTTTTTAAAACACTACAAAGAGTTAAAAGAATGTGTCATTACATACCTATTTAAAGGTTTGTGTCGAATTTGAATAGGGCTTTTAGGGCAGCGCTAAAGTAATATTCACATGTAAACTGCGGCTATTACGGCTTTGAGAGAGATGGCTTGCAGTGATGACGCGAAAAATGAATGCCTTCAGTTGTACAATTGACTAGGTATCCCCCTTTCCCTATCCCTTTCACTTTCTTGTTTTTAATCTGCGAGAGAAACGTGTATCGTACAGCGTCAGAGGGGTCAGGTTTTCCTATTTTCTCGAAAACTATTGGTCTATTACAATGTCAATCAACGCTTGAATAGAAACATAGTTTATGCCACTGGGATTAGGATACCAACACAGTCACCACAGTCCCATTTGTTTTCATCGCAGCCTCGTTTGAATGCCATGGTACGCAAAATCTGTATGGAACAGTGTTGGCTATCGTTACTTGTTTGTAATGATAACAGATGACTTGCGTGCCAAAACTGACACAGTAAAGCAAACACTGACACATGATTATATTGCTAATTTGCTATTAATACTGACAACTGTTTGTAAAAGCTAATGCTAACACTGATTTTTCTTGCTAGTCTAGCACCGCTATTACAGCTAATGCTAAAGCAGGTGATCTCCTCCCACCCTGTGTGGCAGGTGTGGCGCTCAGTGGGCTGGAGACTCATCGCCCTCTCCGCAACACTTTATGGCCTGCTCTACCTGTACGAGAAGCTGACGTGGACCAACGCCTCCAGGGAAAGGGCTCTGAAGCAGCAGTTTGTGGAGCTCGCCATCCACCGACTTAGGGCCATCATCCCCTTCACCAGTGGGAGCTGCAGCCAGCAGGTTCACCAGTGAGTCCCAGTTCTACCGTAACAGTTTGAGAGAGGATAGGATTTAATTTTGTTTCTGTGGCTTTTGATTGAATTTAAATGAGTGTATGGTAGTGTTACGCAATTAACCAATTATTATGATTAATTATTTGAATTCCATTTCATCCAGTTTTTTTCTGTGAGCTCAATGCACACATTCCTCAATTTCTCTAGAGCTGTGGTCACCAACCTTTTTTGAGCGATCACTTTGAGTCAAAATGAAAAAGCAATTATTATTTTTACATTACTTAATTAAGAAACATACGATTGTGCAACATGAACCTATTAAAAACAGTACTGTAGTAATGAGGTTTGTGCAGTAAGCTGTAGGCCCAAAACATTATCACTGCATACAGTGGTTCCTCCTTTAAAAGTTGTGAGCTTACACTGCAGGACTTAGAGGTACCCAGCGTCATGGCTTCAGTGCTCCAGACCACAGCAAGGGGGAGTTAGAGCACTCATTATGCATTTGGGTCCAAAGGTTTTTATATGACCAATCATATCGAGTGGTTCCAATGACGAATTTGATGCGAGCCACCGGTCCCTGGTGACTTTCTTCAAAGATGGCTGGCAAAACATTATGGTGGAAGCAAATGTAAGTAGTTATAACGAGTCAAGCAAAAAATGTACAATTCAGAGGAATATGTTAGCTAATGTAGATACCAACGTTTGTGCATATTTTTTTGTCATAAAGTAAATTTACGAAAATAGCTATTTAGCAAATTAGCTGACTAGCTAACATTAGCCAGCTACTTAGTTAGTGTTATGACATGAGTGTGAATTTGTAATTCGTGTTTAATGTTTTAGGGACTCCTGAGAAAACCAGCAAACCAGGCTGTCGTCTTGTGAAACAGTGGATGTAATATCTACATTTTCGACCCCTTGATCAGCTCGCACTCTGGAAGTAAAGTATCTTTTTTGATACTTGAATAACTGAAATATCACTGTTCAATCTAAAGCAGCAGATCTCATTTTCAGGATACATCAATACAGCACAGAAAGCTTAACACCAGACTGATATTGTGGTTGTTCATTAGATTATGGGAAATGGGCAATATGCATACCATATAATATACTTACCTTCTTTGAAAATCCATCTATACCGCCAAAGATGACAATGTAGTATCTTGAAAAAAAGCATTGGAATTAAAAGTTAAATGTTTAACCTATTAACCTGCTTCATTATTTATGTGTTACCAGTTGATCAAGAACAACTCCAATTTAATACATCATTGAAAATGTGTCTACGAATAAGTAAGAATAGTTTAAAAGTTTAAATCAATTCTTATACTTGATGAAGACATTATACATCTTAGTATAAAGGCACAAGGCGAGACCCAGATGCAGACACAGGAGTCAGATGGTTGGAGTCTTACAATGTTTAATAATCCAAAGGGGTAGGCAAGAGAATGGTCGTGGACAGGCAAAAAGGTCAAAACCAGATCAGAGTCCAGGAGGTACAGAGGGGCAGACATGCTCATGGTCAAGGCAGGTAGAATGGTCAGTCTAGCAGGCACAGAGTCCAGAAACAGGCAAGGGTCAAAACCGGGACGACTAGAAAAAGAGAAAGGAGCACGGGAAAAACACGCTGGTTGACTTGACTAAACATACAAGACGAACTGGCACAGAGAGACAGGAAAGACAGGGATAAATAGACTGGGGAAAATAAGCGACAGCTGGAGGGGGTGGAGACAATAACAAGCACAGGTGAAACTGATCAGGGTGTGACACTTAGTACCCTATCAATTTATGATTTGTATAAATGTGGACCAGAGACAGGGGAGCAGGAACAGAGTATTTTTGCCGAGCAATGCAACGAAGCTGGATCATTCTGGCAATGATACCTGCACCATCTACACGCTGCAAAGACTCCTTAACTCTTCTCTTTTGTACACAATGGCCCATTGCGCTGAGACTTCCTTTGACCATTCTAAAGCCTGCATGGGGCATCCTTGCCTTAATGGTCCTGACTTTCTGGTCTAACTCTTCATCTGACATATCAGAATAGCATTCTCTGACAGACATATTGTGCTCTTTCATCCTTCTGTTAAAAAAAGCTAACCGTTACACTGACATGTAATATGATTATATATCGACTATGAAACAAAGGACATGGACATGGCCTGCTTATGAGTTGCCATGAAATAAAGTTAGAAGAATTCAACTGAAAATGGCGAGAACAGGCATTCGTAGCTAAATGTTTTTGGTTAGTTTGAGAATAATAATTGCATGTTTTATCATTCTATGTATGTATATATCTATGTAATACAGTAGAATGTTATGAACCGTCCCTGAATCGTAGGAGCTAACTACTAGCTATGTAGAAAATGTACAGAATAATGCCCAGTGATGCTTACCTGAGATTACATCATCACACAGTCCTTCATAGGTGTCTGCTCTGACTTCCTTTGTGTTGGAAAGAAAGGCTGAACAGTATTGTAGCCAAACTGACACTCAAAAAATTGTCAAAATGGAGGGTGGTTGATAACGAAATTAAAGTTAGTTTTGTTTTCAAATACATTTTTTGTTCTCAAAATATTATACTGTATGGCATTCCATTCCTTTCACGTTTTGCGCTCTATTACAAAATACTTGATTTCAAACCCTTTTTTTTTTACTTTAAAGCCTCGTTATTGCTTTCAGAACAATTATTTTTGATTGAAAATAAAAAAAGTTTTGCTATCGACAAAAAGAGAGCAACAAAAATGTCTGCAAGTTGGGGACGGGGCCTAATAGCTGAACAATAGACTATTCAACCTTTACTAAAGAATAGTCCAATAGCTGAGCTAGGTGTGAAAAACCCCTGTCCTATCACAGACCACATTTTCCCTAATGACCGAGGGGGAGTTAGAGCACTGATTATGCTTTTGGGTCCCAATGCATTACTATCTCTAACTGACAATGAATGGGCAATACAAACCAAATAATAAACTGATAATTGTGCACTACTTCAAATGAAACAAGCAGGGAGCAGGTTTCAAACCCTCAACCTTCTTGCCCGCAGGCCAGCGCGCTATCAACTGTGCACCAAAAGCATGCTCAAGCCACAAAGTTGATAGAGCATGTCCTCGCAGTAGCTTGCTACTCAATGTAATAAAGTAATGACTTTTCAAATAAGTTACCTTACACGTTATGTTGGCTGACAATTTGTTTGCTACGCTGTCCTTACGAACCACATAGCATATCATTATAGCAGTATGTACCGGTATGTTAGCTAGCTAGTGGTATTTTAGCTAGTTACACATCAAACTTGAGAGTATATTAACTATAGGCTAACTACCCAACGTTTATAGACTTGATTATTCCCGTCATTCTTAGCTTAGCTAAATGGCGTAGTCGTTATGCGTTCTCAATAGACATTTGGGTGCTTTCGTAAATTCTCTCTGGCTATCTAATTCGATTTCAGAGCACTCTCGTCTGAGTGTAGCAGAGCGCAGAGTAATGAATTTACGAGAGCTCAATACCCTTTGAATATAGCTGGTGTCAGGAAACTTCGCAATTAAATTGTTTCCAGCAGCACAGTTACAGTCACCAACACTCTGGTTAACACAAAATGCCTAACCAGCTATGGTGAGTAAAATGGTCAGAGTGGTGTCATTTGTGTCTGGAAGTAGCGATCAAGCTAGCCAATGTTAGCTTGGGTGCTTGACTGCTGTTGTAAGGCCAGGACGCTCAAATCAATCCTACTCCTCGGCCCGAACTTCCAGTGTGCGCTCCGAGAGTGAAACGGTCTGAATTTACCTAGAGGGTTTTTCCAGTTTTCATGGAATAGAAACACCATAAAATGTATCTAATTAATTAAGCAAGTACCAATCAAAAATTTGGACACACCTACTCATTCCAGGATTTTTCTATATTTTTACTATTTTCTACATTGTAGAATAATAGTGAAGACATCACAACTATGAAATAACACATATAGAATCAGTTGAGAACAAATTCTTATTTACAAGGACAGCCTACTCCTTCCTCCCTGTTGGGGAATTGAACCCTGGTCTCCCGCGTGCCTGCAATTTGGAAGACTATCAAATGCTTCTCAAAGACGCCCTCTGGTTGTCAAATTAGCAATAACTTGCATTAATAGCAAAAATGTCTGACAATTAGATAACTTGCCACAGAATGCTGCAGCAGCCCGCAAGGTGTGTCACAGTATGACACAACTTTTAAAGGAGGAACCACTGTATGTGACCGACTGGCTCGATTCGGTCTTATGTAGCATCATTTGAATTTTTTTTTTTTTTTACATTGGATGTATAAGTAGAGACTGAGAGCTAGAAAATGGCATATCATACACTACAGTTGAGGAACAAGGGGAAAGTAATTCTGCTTTGAAAGTTGATAAACTTGTAACCTCATTTGTGAGAAAAAGGCCCTTGAATGTTTTGGTTAACCTACTAGAGAGCGCTTCTTTGTCTACAACCATTCAGCATCGTTCACACCCTCTTTAGCCTTGACCCCACACATCTCTTTAAGGATTCACATGTGAGGCCATGTAATAAACAACCAAAGATTTCAAGACTAAAGGCTGGTTTATACTACGTCTATTGACAGTTGTCGCAGTGACATCATGAACATTCTGTTGCCGTCTGACATCAAACATGTCAGAATCTAGCTAGCTAAACAATGAACCATAATCCCAACTCATAACGTTACTACCCTGCATGAATCTGCAGGTAGCTAACATTAGGCTATAACTAGCAATGCAAATGGCTCTGAGATACTAATAATATTACTACACAGATCATACACGTAACGTTAGCTAGCGAGCCAGCCAGCTAACGTTAGCTAGCTAGCTAACACTACGCTTTAACTTGAAATGAAAAGCTATCATACTCTAATTCCACCGGTCATTCCACTGATTTCAAATCTCGGTCCTCCAGAAAGTGGAGAGCAACAGTTTTTCAGTTCTACTATGTGATCTTTCAATAAAGCCAAGTTAGAAAGGATCCAAGTTAGAAAGGATTACCTACACATACTGACCAGCTCATGTTATAGACAGAAGCATGCTTATATGGCAGACCAATCCAAACTCCTCTCTTGGCATGTCCAGCCAATCCATTATCTCAGACAATCATGGCTATTGGGAAGGTTCCTTCCTTTTTCCATGGCTCAACCAACTAGGCTCGTAATTTAACAATTGTATTCGTATTTACAGATGGCATACAAGTTTGTTGTTAAGGCACATGAAAGTTCACATGTTCCAGAATGCATTTCTGTCAAAAATGGTTTTAGATTTCTTTTTAAGGTTTATGTTAAAATGCCTCTCCTGTGAAGTAGTGACACGCGACATACGCCTAGTTTCCTGAAACGAGTCACATATTCGTTTTGCTTGAATTGCCTTGCATTTGTGGTTATACTCAGAACATTTTTTTAAATTTATTTATTTATTTATTTTTATTTTACCTTTATTTAACCAGGTAGGCAAGTTGAGAACAAGTTCTCATTTACAATTGCGACCTGGCCAAGATAAAGCAAAGCAGTTCGACAGATAAAACGACACAGAGTTACACATGGAGTAAAAACAAACATACAGTCAATAATGCAGTATAAACAAGTCTATATACAATGTGAGCAAATGAGGTGAGAAGGGAGGTAAAGGCAAAAAAAGGCCATGATGGCAAAGTAAATACAATATATCAAGTAAAATACTGGAATGGTAGTTTTGCAATGGAAGAATGTGCAAAGTAGAAATAAAAAAATAATGGGGTGCAAAGGAGCAAAATAAATAAATAAATAAAAATTAAATACAGTTGGGAAAGAGGTAGTTGTTTGGGCTAAATTATAGGTGGGCTATGTACAGGTGCAGTAATCTGTGAGCTGATATTTCAACATTTTATGTTGTGCCTTTCAATGTCCCTCCGCTCTCCCTTTAGAAGGTGTTGACAGTGTTGCGTAAACTTAAACAGGAACTCAATCATAAAAACAGCAGCTCTTTGCTGTATTTGTTGACTGTCTCTCTCTATTCATGGTTTTAAAAGCTTTGAAATCACACATATCAACTTTGCAGTAGCTTTTTTTATATACCTGCTATGTTACTGCAAACAAGAAGATCTGAGCCATCCGATTGACAAGTGGCTGGCCTGTAGTGGCTGGCCTGCTACCCCCTACCTTCAGACATATGAAATGGTTCAAAATTGGAACACATCACCTTTTTTTTACAGATCTCCATCGACCGGTTGGTGACCACTGTTCTAGAGATAAATCAGATCAAGCCTGAACTGTGCGATGTATTAGGGAGTTGTAGTTGCCAACTGGCTAATATTCTACATAGTTTAGCGCAGAAAACATGGTAATTAACTAAAATGACCATAATCCATTGCACACCTACTTGTCTGGTCTGTGTGTTTATTTTACACCTGTTAAGTTAGGTTAGTGTGGGGTAGACACAGAGAGGGAGAGAAGAGACAGAAGAATGCGCAATCGAGAGGGTTAGAAAGCAGTTGCTTCGCAAGGTATTTCTACCGGAAAATACATGATCAAAATGATTGATAGTTGGTATTCAGCAGTCATAAAAGTCTGCCTTATTTACTTTTTAAGAACTAGTAAAATAGTGATTTTGTCAGGCAGCATAGGCAGCAGCTCTATTGAGATGAGATGATGACTTGAAATGAAATAATAGTCATCAAATAAAACAAATGTAATATACACAACTGAAATATTTTATTCAAGTAATGTGAATAAATGATGGTTAATAAGTGATAAGCAGTAATGGGCAGATACTACCATCATGGGACTTTTTCTCTGTGTTGTTAGAGCATTCAACCCACAGAATAGTGCATTTATTTATATATTTTTATAAACGAAATCGAAAACCGCGATTATTTATAATCGAACCGAAACCAAATTGACCTCAAAAAGCTCAGCACTAGTGTATGGTGAGTAGAGTACTAACTTTACAAAAATAATTGCAGTTACAATGCAGTACATTGCAGTTCCACTGCTGTGTCTAAAAAATTACAGAATCTATTGTAACTGCAGGGTTACTACAGCTTTATACAGTGCAGTCATTTTGCTATTAACTGTGGTTATTTTACAGTTATACTGTCATGTGTATCCTATGTAGCCTCAATGTGGAATCACTCGCTAATTAGCTGTGCGCTAGTAGTGACAATCTTCCAAGCGATGTCACCCTCTATTTGACCTAGAGATCGTGTCACCCTTGCTCAACCAAGACCATGTTTTTTGTAGAGCTATTGGTTAGAATGTTGCTTTGTGGGTGATAAGGGTCTCTGAAGCTATACTGTTACATGTACAGTACTGTATGTGTATTTTCCAGCTCTCATGCCCTCCTAACGTGACCTTTTGGTTGTGGCAGGGAGTTGGCAACGACCTTTGCCCGTCTGTGCCAGCGGGTTGACCTGAGCGAGGTGGAGCTGGAGGGGCACATTCGACTGCTGAGTGGCAGGATCCAGAGACTGGAGAACGTCCAGCGACGCTCCAAGACTCTCAGGTCGAATAGCCACTCTACCTTGCATTGTTCATCTCAGCTTTTTAATGTCTGATAGTAGGGCTCTCTGAACACATTGTATACACACACACTTCAATACAAACTACTGACATGAAAAGTTTGAAAATAACAGAGTGATAAATCTCTTCTGTTTCCTACAGACACAGAGCCACAGATCTTGAGTCTCAGCTGGAGGCATTCTCTGCCCAGTATCTGCAGAATCAGTGCTGAGTGAACAGATCCTCACAAGGAGATACATTGAGGTTTTCAATGGAACTGGTTCTGGTCTGTGGTACCATGATCATTCTATACAAAAACTACTCAATTTCCAAGAACCAATTTAAAACCAAAAACAGACATTCCCACAACTTCCAAGGAACCAAATGTTCTAGCTGGATAGCATCTGGATGTATCATTGCATGTGTTATCGCACGGGGCACATCTCACACAGGTACAGTGCATTTGGAATGTATTCAGACCCCTTGACTTTTTCCATATTTTCTTATGTCACAGACTTATTCTAAAATGTATTAAATTGTTTTCATTTCATCATCAATCTACACACAATACCCCATAACGACAAAGCAAAAACTGGTTTTTAGAATGTTTGCACATTTATGAAAAACAATGAAAACTGAAATATCACCGTACTCAGACCCTTTACTGAGTACTTTGTTGAAGCACCTTTGGCAGCGACACCTGTATTTTGGGAGTTTCCCCCATTTTTCTCTGCTGATCCTCTCAAGTGGGAGTGGGAGTGTAGCTGCACAGCTATTTTCAGGTTTCTCCAGAGATGTTCGATTGGGTTCAAGTCTGGGCTCTGACTGGGCCGTTCAAGGACATTCAGAGACTTGTCCCGAAGCCACTCCTGCGTTGTCTTGGCTGTGTGCTTAGGGTTGTTGTCATGTTGGAAGGTGAACCTTCCCCTTAGTCTGAGGTCCTGGGCACTCTGGGGCAGGTTTTCATCAAGGATCTCTCTGTACTTTGCTCTGTTCATATTTCCCTCGATCCTGACTAATCTCCTACTCCCTGCCACTGAAAAACATCCACACAGCATTCATGCCAAAGAGTTATATCTTGGTTACATCAGACCAGAGAATCTTGTTTCTCATGGTCTGAGAGGCCTTTAGGTGCCTTTTGGCAAACTCCAAGTGGGCTGTCATGTGCCTTTTACTGAGTAGTGGATTCCGTCTGGCACTCTACCATAAAGGCCTGATTGGTGGAGTGTTGCAGAGATGGTTGTCCTTCTGGAAGATTCTGCCATCTTCACAGAGGAACTCTGGAGGTCTGTCAGAGTGACCATCGGGTTCTTGGTCACCTCCCTGACCAAGTCCCTTCTCCCCTGAGTGCTCAGTTTGGCCGGTCAGCCAGCTCTAGGAAAGTCTGATTGGTTCTTTTAATTTTTAATACATATGCAAAAATTTCTAAAAACCTGTTTTCGCTTAATCATTGTGGGGTATTGTGTGTAGATTTATGAGGGGGGAAAGTATTGAATCCATTTTAGAATAAGGCTGTAACGTAACAACATGTGGAAAAAGTCAAGTAGTTTGAATACTTTCCGAATACACTGTATACAGGGCCAAGATGATTCAGTAAAAAAACAGGCATAGTGCCATACAGTATTTTATTTAGACAGTTGTGAAATGACAGAGGGGTATACAGAGAGATGGGAGTAACAGTATGAAGTTTTAGGTCTCATTTGACATTTTAGGGCTAGATTCAATCAGCGCTATAGTTCGCTATGAGGTCATTTCCAATTGAGCTGACATACGCAGCATTTACCATGAATGCAGTCTCTGCGAATACGGGAAAACTGCCTTTAAATTTTAATTGCGCTATAGCACTGAACTTTGGCATTACGGATTGAATCGAGCCCTTAGAGTGAAGAATGAACCCCGGTCTGCGGTGGGGAGAGGGAGTATATGTGTCTAGAGCCTGTGGTGTTACCTCTAGACTACGGGCTCTGCACACACCATACAGTATTGCCATGAAGAAACTTTTGTTTTACAGATGGGACCTGTTTTGACTTCCTATGATCTAAGTCAGTAGTAGTTTTTCACTCATATTGTACAGTATTTGTAGTTCAGGCTACTGAGTTTGAAATGAATCTCTTCTTCAGCTTTACAAACATCAGTTATTTTCCAGCTCAAAAATAATGTTAGTGTTGACACACTTCAGCAAAATAATAGGATAAATATATGGTATACGGTTCATTTTGCTGCTAAGTTCTACAACCAGGTTTGTCACCTTTGTACCAAGTAAACTCAAATGTATTGTCCTTTTATTTTTGCAACTCTGCACATTACATTTAGTATATTACAGAGACACTGTTTATTCATGACTGTGCTTTTCATCTTCACTCAAGTGAAGATATGAATAAACAGACTTAGTTACTTCATATCTACTAAGTGCAATAAATCTGGCCAGATATTTATTGGGTCTGTGTTTCTTGCCTGTTGAGGATTTGCCACACCAGGGTGGAAATATTGTTTGACGGGAGGCAATATACGGGTCGTTACATGAATATTGTGCCTGACATTTTTTCAAATATTTTAAGTAAAAATGTTGCACCAGTGTTGAATTTTAAACGCCTACCATATTTAATGAAGTGCCCTTTAATACACTGAGTGAACAAAACATTATGAACATAGACTGACCAGGGGAACGTTATGATCCCTTATTGATGTCACTTGTTAAATCGACTTCAATCAGTAAAGATGAAGGGGAGGAGACAGGCTAAAGAATAATTTTTAAGCCTTGAGACAATTGAGACATGGGTTGTGTATGTGTGTCATTCAGAGGGTGAATGTGCAAGACAAAAGATTGAAGTACATTTGAACAGGGTATGGTAGTAGGTGCCAGGCACACCACTTTGTGTCAATAACTGATGGGTTTTTCACGCTCAACAGTTTCCTTTGTGTATAAAGAATGGTCAACCACCCAAAGGACAACCAGTCAACTGGGGGAAACACAACATGGGCCAGAATCCCCGTGGAATGCTTTTGACACCTTGTAGAGCCCATGCTCCAATGAATTGAGGCTGTTATGAGGGCAAAAGGGGGGGTGCATCTCAATATTAGGACGTTGTTCTTAATGTTTTGTAGACTCAGTGTATAAACCACATGGAAAATTCAATAAATCAGACTTTCTTTTGTTCCATGTTATATTTTCCTGACCTCTATTAAGATTTTAACCCACTTAACCCCAAGTTTTGTTGCTTTGACAAAGTAATTTCTGAAGATTATTATTTATTTAATGTAATTAGTGATTCATTTACATTTGTCCCTAATTTTAAGGTCAACCCTGTTACGTGAACTGAACTCTCGTTTTAATCTTCCTTTTTAAATATTTATTTTCAAAAGAAAAAACTGAGCTTGTCATGCATAAATAGTCAACCCTGTTACCCATAGACAAAAAAATGCTGAAGCTTGCATTCAATTGCCCCTCCCTGTTGCACAAATCAAGACTCCATTCCCCTTGTGACAAGGGGATTTATTGCTGATTTCAGATGAAATCGTCATCCTGTTTATTTAATTGGCACTTTGACTAAATTACAGGACCCAAAAGGTGTGTATCCATTGATGGAATGACCCATATTACACCAACACGGGTAGCCTAGTGGTTAAGAGCGTTGGGCCAGTAACTGAAACGTCGCTGGTTCAGAGCCGACTAAGTGAAAAAAATCTGTTGACGTACCCATGAGCAAGGAACTTTACCCAAATTGCTCTTAAATTTTTTTATTTTATTTTTTTATTTCACCTTTATTTAACCTGTTGAGTGTAGGGGCAGTATTTTGATGTTTGGATGAAAAACGTACCCAAATGAAACTGCCTATTTCTAGCTAGAAACCTGGGTGAGCAACTTGATGCCCTGCAAATGGTTGTGAATGAAACCACTCAAAGCAATAATGCTCTATTCCAAAAGCTGCAGACCAAATACGATCAGTTAACCTTTTGTGACTAGGGGGCAGTATTATAATGTTCCCAAAGTAAACAGGCTATTTTGTCAGGACCAGATGCTAGAATATGCATATAATTGACCGCTTGGGATAGAAAACACTCTAAAGTTTCCTAAACTGTAAAAATATTGTCTGTGAGTATAACAGAACTGATATTGTAGGAGAAAGCCTGAGAAAAATCCAATCAGGAAGTGACTCTTATTTTGAAACCTCTGTGTTCCTATGCATCCTTATTGACCATTGAAAGGGATATCATCCAGATTCCTTTTTCTATGGCTTCCCTAATGTGTCTACAGTCACTAGACATAGTTTCAGGCTTTTATTTTGAAAAATGACCGTGAACGACAACATTGCATCAGTCGTCAGGCTGTGGCTCTCAGAGTGATTTGTGCGTAATAGACAAAGGCGGCCAGTGTTCCTCTCGCTCCTACTGAGAAGCCAAATGTCCCGGTTGATATATTATTGAATAGATATTTGAAAAACACCTTGAGGATTGATTGTAAAAAACGTTTGCCATGTTTCTGTCGATATTATGGATCTAATTTGTAATTTCTTTCGGCATGTCGTGACCGCAATTTCCGGTGGATTTCTCAACAAAACGTGAACAAGAAAAGGAGGTATTTCGGCTATAAAAATAATCTTTATGGAACAAAATGAACATTTGCTGTCTAACTGGGAGTCTCTTGAGTGAAAACATCCGAAGCTCATCAAAGGTAAATTATTTAATTTGATTGCTTTTCTGATTTTCGTGACCAAGCTTCCTGCTGCTAGCTGGACATAATGCTATGCTAGGCTATCGATAAACGTACACAAATGCTTGTCTTGCTTTGGCTGTAAAGCATAATTTAAAAATCTGAGATGACAGGGTGATTAACAAAAGGCTAAGCTGTGTTTCACTATATTTCACTTGTGATTTCATGAATATGAATTATTTTCTAGTAAGATTTTTGTCCGTTGCGTTATGCTAATTAGTGTAGTTGATGACAATTCTCCCGGATCCGGGAGGGGTAGTTCTAAGAATTAACAAACACAGCGAGATCTGGTCAACAGGGTTACGGATATCCATGTGGTGCGTATTCCTACGCCACCCGGAGAAACTCCTACCTTTGTTAGACAATACAAAATCCGTCTCGCAGCATACGCAGCGGTACAAGAGATTATCGATTCCTTATTAGCTAAACGGATAATCAGGGAATGTAACAGTATGCACAGCGCTCCCGTGTGGCCCATTCTAAAACCAATGGGTAAATGGCATCTTACCGTTGACTATAGAGAACTCAACAAACTGGTTCCGTTGTCTCGTTGGCCATTGACACAGCTAGACCAAGAGTTGCCAAAGGTAGCAAACGCCAAGTACTTCTCCACCGTCGACGTGGCTAATGGTTTCTGGACCATGACAGTCGACCCTCGTGACCAACACAAGTTGGCTTTCTCTTTCTCGAACAAGCTCTTCACGTTCAATCGTTGCCCATTCGGGTATGCGAACTCCCCCTCAGAGTTCAACATCTTCCTGCACAAGGCAATGCCAGACGCAGCCTCTAGGGGGACGATAATCTACGTGGACAACGTTCTCATGAGAAGTGAGACTTGGTCACACGACCTCAATGAAATGGACCACGTTCTCACCCAACTCGGGACTGCAGGGGCTAAGTTGGCCATCATGAAAGGACAATGGTGCAGGACCAAGGTAAACCACGGGGGCTTCTGGTGGGTACCGAGGGCATCCTGCCACAGTCTAACCAAATCCAAGCAGTCCGCAACATCAAAACACCTACGAACCTTCACGAGGTGCGCAGCTTCTTGGGAGTATGTAATTACTCCCGTCAATTCATTGAAAACTACGTCGACTTGTCGAAACCGTTGACGTGCCTTCTTCAGAAAGACACCCCATTCGTCTGGGATGTCACTCACAACGAAGCTGTGGCTTCCTTGAAAAACCAGCTTTGCAAGGCACCCTGCCTGGTATACCCCAACAAAGACAAGACATTATTTTTGGAAGTCGGTTTCTCAGAGCACTGCCTTAGTGCTGGGTTGTACCGAAAATACGAGCAAAACACTCAACCCTGCTGAACACAAATACTCAGACTGCGAAAAAGCTCTGCTGTCGACAGTCTGGGCAATCAAACACTTTCCCAGTTATGTCGGCGGACAAAAGGTGATCATAGAAACATGTCACCAGCCTTTGACTTTTCTGAAAAGCCAACGAATCCGTGAGGGTGCTGTACACAACAGCAGGATAGCGGCTTGGCTTATGACGCTGCAGAGCCATGAGCGAAAAACCTGCTTTTGGGCAGTGCTTTGGCGATGTGTCAACGCTGTGGTGACGATGGAACCTTTTCCGCACCACTCCCGAAGAGAACGTGTGTCTTGAAATGCCGATTGCATTTGTAGATGGCTGTTCTTACCGCAATCTAGACCACTTGCAAGCTGGGGTGGGATTGGTATGGCACAACAACATTCCGTGCAAACCACTTCAATTTCAGCTTGGCAACAAGACCAGCCAGCTTGCAGAAGTGGTTGTTTTACTCCATGTGTAACTCTGCGTTGTTGTATGTGTCGAACTGCTTTGCTTTGGGCTAAAGGCAGTTAGATTTGGGTATGTCTTCAGGCGGGAATTGAAAGAAGGGGGGGGGTAGCTTTAAGAGGTTAAACATGAAATAAAGGGACTTTAGAACAATGGTTTCCGTCAGCAACAATGGTGGTCATGACGATAGATGGACTATGAAAATGTATGTCATTTTTGTTCTGTTATTAAAGGTCAACTTCTTGGATATAGGGGGCGCTCTTTTAATTTATGGATAAAAAAAGTGCCTGTTTTAAGCGCAATATTTCGTCACGAAAAGATGCTCGACTATGCATATAATTGGCAGCTTTGGAAAGAAAACACTCTAACGTTTCTAAAACTGCAAAGATATTATCTGTGTGTGCCACAGAACTCATGCTACAGGCGAAACCAAGATGAAACTTCAACCAGGAAATGGGCAGAATTTTTGAGGCTCTGTCTTCCATTGTCTCCTTATATGGCTGTGAATGCACCGGAATGAGCCTGCCCTTTCTATCGTTTCTCCAAGGTGTCTGCAGCATTGTGACGTATTTGTAGGCATATCATTGGAAGATTGGCCATAAGAGACTACATTTACCAGGGGTCCGCCCGGTGTCCTTTGTCTAAATTGGTGCGTAATCTACAAGCTGCACGCAGTTATCCAGTGATTGAGAGGAGAGAGGAGGCTTTCAACGAACGATATATCATGAAGAGATATGTGAAAAACACCTTGAGGATTGATTCTAAACAATGTTTACCATGTTTCAGTCGATATTATGGAGTTAATTTGGAAAAAGGTTTGGCGTTTTCGATTTCTCCTAAACAAATCATATTTCAGGAAAAACTGAGCATTTGCTATCTAACTGAGAGTCTCCTCATTGAAAACATCTGAAGTTCTTCAAAGGTAAATTATTTTATTTGAATGATTTTCTGGTTTTTGTGAAAATGTTGCCTGCTGATGCTAACGCTAAATGCTACGCTAGCTATCAATACTGTTACACAAATGCTTGTTTTGCTATGGTTGAGAAGCATATTTTGAAAATCTGAGATGACAGTGTTGTTAACAAAAGGCTAAGCTTGAGAGCTAGCATATTAATTTCAATTCATTTGCGATTTTCATGAATAGTTAACGTTGCGTTATGGTAATGAACTTGAGGCTGTATTCACGATCCCGGATCCGGGATGGCTCGACGCAAGAAGTTAATAGATGGATGACGTTATTACAAAAACATTGTAATGTGAAGGGTTTTCCAAGTATATATATATGTCTAATGTTTATACATTGTACGTTGTATGGAAAATATCCAAATCAAAGAGAATGTTTTGGGGAAGATTAAATGTTAAGTTAGTTGTCTAAAATGGGATTTGAGAAAAATCTAGTCCTTGCCTCATTAACTTGGTACGCCCAGAGAATTGCCCTAAAGGCAGTTTCGCCCACTTCTGACCCAAGGGTATAAAACCTGTGAGTATAGAATTTACAACAGGACTACGTGACCTCAGCTGCAGCAGTGTCTGAAAAAGTCAACCAACCCAGAACGCAACGCAAGTTTGAGGACAAAGAAATCCTTTTCTACCCAAGCTACGGATGAGTAGCTGTGTCTAAGCGGGTGAATTCAAGTTGAACCACCTAGCCTCCAACTCCCATCGAATCGTGGTATCTCTAAATGGCTTCATTCCTATGCTGTGAGCTCTGAGCTACAGAGCTGTCTGTCCTCAGAAGACACCTTCCAGGGAAAAGGGGGGAGGGGACAGACTCCTAAGCCAAAAGGGACACGGACACCGGGAGGACGAGCAATGAGGTGCGCAGGAGAAGTGCGTCATCGAACAATGTAACGGGCCACGCAGAGAATCCCCAGAGATCACCCCCCATGTAATTACTTACTTATATTCTGACTCATAAGAGCGGCAGTTTGAGGCAAGGCTAGGGTTAGAATAGCATAGCTGACAAATTCACCCAAATGTATATTTCCCTTGTGTACTTCATTTTCTCTCTCTTGAAATTCCCATTGTGGGTAACACGCGCCATAGTGTGTTGGCCCATTATACTAAGTTCTAATCAGTAGCCTTTAACCTGTTAAGCCTACGGGGGCGCTATTTCATTTTTGGATAAAAAGACGTTCCCGTTTTAAGCGCAATATATCGTCACAAAAAGATGCTCGACTATGCATGGAATTGGTAGCTTTGGAAAGAAGACACTCTGACGTTTCCAGAACTGCAAAGATTTTCACTGTGAGTGCCCCAGAACTCATGCTACAGGCGAAACCAAGATGTTTCTGCAACCAGGAAATGAACAGGATTTCTGAGGCACCGATTTGCATCATCTCCTTATATGGCTGTGAATGGGACAGGAATGAGCCTGCCCTTTCTATCGTTTCCCCAAGGGGTCTGGAGCATTGTGACGTATTTGCAGGCATATCATTGGAAGATTGACCATAAGAGACTACATTTTCCAAGTGTCCCGCACGGTGTCCTGCGTGGAAATTGATGCGCAAAACTCAGGTGCTGGTATTTTTCCATGGAATTCAGAGAAAAACCATGCTTCCACGAACGGCATATCAATGAAGAGATATGTGAAAAAACACCTTGGGGATTGATTCAAACAGCGTTTGCCATGTTTCGGTCGATATTATGGAGTTAATTCGGAAAAAAGTTCGACGTTTTGGTGACTGAATTTTCGGTTCGTTTCGGTAGCCAAATGTGTAGTAACAAAACGGAGCGATTTGATTACTTTGCTGGTTTTTGTGAAAATGTTATGTGCTAAATGCTACGCTAATGCTACGCTAAATGCTACGGCAGCCATTATCACTCTTACACAAATGATTGATTTTCTATGGTTCAAAAGCATATTTTGAAAATCTGAGATGACAGTGTTGTTAAGAAAAGGCTAAGCTTGAGAGCAGGCATATTTATTTCATTTCATTTGCGATTTTGAGAAATCGTTAACGTTGTGTTATGGTAATGAGCCTGAGGGTGTAGTTACGCTACCGGATCCGGTATCAGTAGTTCAGAGAGGTTAATGTGTTTTGTCTATGTGTATGGATAGTAACTTGCTGGCTGACTTTTGTCCATTTGCAATATGTTTAAACGGTGATAGACCATCACCAAATTGACATTCTGAAATCAACACCAACGAGCAATGGAGAGGAACCAGAATCACTGCCCGGCCATCCTGAGTTCATCGGGCCAGTCAATTTAGCATTTCTACAGTATTTTTGAGCATGTCAAATTCGTGATGGTAAATGCTCATTGAAACATATTGCAAATGGACAGTACATTTGCAATAAGATTCAACAGTGAAAAATAATCACCAAATGGACATGATGAAATCAACACAACGAGCGATGGAGAGGAACCACTATCACTGCCCGGGCATCCCGAGTTCATCGGGCCAATAAAGTTTGCATTTCTGCTGTATTTTTGAGCATGTCAAATTCGTGATGGTAAATTCCCATTGAAACATATTGCAAATGAACAGCCGAGCGCGTGGTGATTGGAATGGGTTACCAGGAGCACATTTTTAAAATTGTTTTTAATGCCTTTAGGGGGGTGCAAGGGGTCTACGGTTGGGTAGTGAGTCCCACTCCTCCCTCATCAGACAAGACAAATAGACCATCTAGGTTGATTCATGGCTTAACATAGTGCTATATATCATTTGTGCAGTATAAATGCCATTTGGACATGGTTCACTGACTTTTGGGTTTGGAAAACGTCTTCCTATGATTGTAAATGGAAAATGGACATATCATCCTGATTTGGCACTTTCACTACTTTCATATTGCAGTTGGCCATTTCTTATGGTATTTGGCCATAGTTCACAGACTTTTGACTTCAACTTCCTATGATATCATATTGCAAATGGACATAACATCCTGATTTGGCACTTTCAATACTTTCATCTTGCATTTGGACATTTCTTATGGCATTTGGCAATGGTTCACTGACTTTTGTTTTCAACTTTTGACTTCCTATGAAATCATATTGCAATTGGACAAAACATATGCCTTATGGACAAGTAAAAAAACAATATGACAAAATATTACAAAAGCATGTTCATACATTCTTATACCAAAAAAATCTAAAGAATTTTTAAAAACGGTCCAGAAAGCACTTTTTTAAGGGGGTGATACGTTTTTTCAAATTTTCAAAATTTGACCCTTGGGTCTTGATGTGCACTTGCAATATGAAAATGTACTGTGGAGTGCGCTCGCCATCTATTGGATTTTTGCTGTGACACTTGGCATTTGCCATTTGCCATTTGCAATACGTTTTGAATCAAATGCCATCCATTTGAGTGGTATTGTACATCATGTATATGTTTTGTACGATGCCAATATGTTCATATTCATTTTTGTCCATTTCAGGGGGTTATTCCCTTACGGCCTGTTTGAGTTCAGTGAGTATTAAAGTCAGCATAAAAAGAAACGTCCCTTTTTCCGGACCCTGTCTGTAACGACTTTCTTCCTGGGAAGGAGAGGACCAAAGCGCAGCGTGGTGAGTGTTAATCTTATTTAATAATAAACCCAAACTGAACACTTCAAATTACAAAACAACAAATGTGAAGTCCTATCTGGTGCATAGACACAAAGACAGGAAACAATCACCCACAAATCCCAACACAGGCTACCTAAATATGGTTCCCAATTAGAGACAATGACCAACCCCTGCCTCTGATTGAGAACCATATCAGGCCAAACATAGAAGTAGACTAACTAGAAACACAACAAAGAATGCCCACCCAGCTCACATCCTGACCAACACTAAAACAAGGAAAACACACAAGAACTATGGTCAGAATGTGACAGTACCCCCCCCCCCCCCCCCCAAGGTGCGGACTCCGACCGCACAACCTAAACCTATAGGGGAGAGTCTGGGTGGGCATCTGTCCGCGGTGGCGGCTCTGGTGCTGGACGTGGACCCAACTCCATCATTGTCTTAGTCCACCTCCTTAGCGTCCTTTGAGTGACCCTCGCTGCCGACCTTGGCCTAGGAACCCTAACAAAGGGCCCCACTGGATTAGGGGCAGCTCCGGACAGAGGTAGTTCAGGACTGAGGGGTAGCTCAGGACTGAGGGATAGCTCAGGACTGAAGAGTAGCTCAGGACTGAGGGGCAGATCAGGACTGAGAGGTAGCTCAGGACTGAGAGGTAGCCCAGGACTGAGAGATAGCTCAGGCTGGTTGACGGCTCTGGCATCTTCTGGCTGACTGACGGCTCTGGCAGCTCCTGGCTGATTGACGGCTCCTGCAGATCCTGGCTGAATGGCGGCTCTGGCAGATCATGGCTGAATGGCGGCTTTGGCAGATCCTGGCTGACTGGCGGCTCTGGCGGCTCCATGCTGACTGGCGGCTCTGGTGGCTCCATGTTGACTGGCGGCTCTGGCGGCTCCATGCTGACTGGCGGCTCTGGCGGTCCATGACAGAATGGCGGCTGTCGGCTCATGACAGGCGGGAGACTCTAGCAGCTCTGGACTGGTATACAGAAAATACCCGAGCTTTGAAGCGAGCTTCCAGAAAATTGGAACGGAAATGGCGCCACACCAAACTGGAAGTCTTCCGACTAGCTTGGAAAGACAGTACCGTGCAGTATCGAAGAGCCCTTACTGCTGCTCGATCATCCTATTTTTCCAACTTAATTGAGAACAATCCGAAATTCCTTTTTGATACTGTCGCAAAGCTAACTAAAAAGCAGCATTCCCCAAGAGAGGAAGGCTTTCACTTCAGCAGTAATAAATTCATGAACTTCTTTGAGGAAAAGATCATGATTATTAGAAAGCAAACGGACGCCTCCTTAAATCTGCGTATTCCTTCAAAGCTCAGTGGTCCTGAGTCTGCACAACTCTGCCAGGACCTAGGATCAAGAGAGACACTCAAGTGTTTTAGTACTATGTCGCTTGACACAATGATGAAAATAATCATGGCATCTAAACCTTCAAGCTGCATACTGGACCCTATTCCAACTAAACTACTGAAAGAGCTGCTTCCTGTGCTTGGCCCTCCTATGTTGAACATAATAAATGGCTCTCTACCCACCGGATGTGTACCAAACTCACTAAAAGTGGCAGTAATAAAGCCCCTCTTGAAAAAGCCAAACCTTGACCCAGAAAATATAAAAAACTATCTGCCTATATCGAATCTTCCATTCCTCTCAAAATTGTTCGTAAATGCTGTTGCGCAGCAACTCACTGCCTTCCTGAAGACAAACAATGTATACGAAATGCTTCAGTCTGGTTTTAGACCCCATCATAGCACTGAGACTGCACTTGTGAAGGTGATAAATTACCTTTTAATGGCATCAGACCGAGGCTCTGCATCTGTCCTCGTGCTCCTAGACCTTAGTGCTGCTTTTGATACCATCGATCACCACATTCTTTTGGAGAGATTGGAATCCCAAATTGGTCTAAATGGACAAGTTCTGGCCTGGTTTAGATCTTATCTGTCGGAAAGATATCAGTTTGTCTCTGTGAATGGTTTGTCCTCTGACAAATCAACTGTAAATTTCGGTGTTCCTCAAGGTTCCGCAGTATTCGGAAGTTTGGATGACTGAGGTGCCCAAAGTAAACGGCCTATTACTCAAGCCCAGAAGCCAGGATATGCATATGCATGGTAATATTGGATAGAAAACAAACACTCTAAAGTTCTTCTCTAAAGTTCTTCTGTTGGCACTCCAATATGTCCCATAAACATCACAAATGGTCCTTTTGTTCGATTAATTCCGTCCATATATATCCAAAATGTCAATTTATTTGGCGCGTTTGATCCAGGAAAACACCAACTTGGCAACGTGACAACAAAATATCTCAAAGGTTAGCTGTAAACTTTGCCAAAACATTTCGAACTACTTTTATAATACAACTTTAGGTATTTTGTAAAGTAAATAATCAATAAAATTGAAGACGGGATGATCTGTGTTCAATACAGGAAGAAAATAAACTGACGCTAGCTTTCTGGTCATGCACCTCTATCAAACAGTACACATGAAGTGACCCTCGTTTTGAAAAGGGCTACTTCTTCATTACACAAAGGAAAAACCTCAACCAATGTCTAAAGACTGGTGACATCCATTGGAAGTGGTAACAACTGCAAGCAAGTCCCTTAGAAATCTGGATTCCCAATGAACACCCATTGAAAAGGGAGCGACCTCAAAAAAACAATCTGAATGGTTTGTCCTCGGGGTTTCGCCTGCTACATAAGTTCTGTTATACTCACAGACATGATTCAAACAGTTGTAGAAACTTCAGAGTGTTTTCTATCCAAATCTACTAATGATATGCATATCTTATCTTCTGGGGATGAGTAGCAGGCAGTTGAATTTGGGCATGCTTTTCATCCCAAATTCCAAATGCTGCCCCCTATCCTACAGAAGTAAATTTTATCGATTATTTACATTTTAGGGTACCTGAGGTTGGATTAGAAACGTTGTTTGAAATGTTTGGACCAAGTTTACAGGTAACTTATTAGATACTTTGTAGTCATGTTGGGCGAGTTGGAACCGGTGTATTTCTGAATCAAACATGCCAAATAAATGGACATTTTGGGGATATAAAGAAGGAATTTATCAAACAAAACGACCAATCATTGTGTCACTGAGACATTTGGGATTGCAAAAAGATGAAGATCTTCAAAGGTAAGCAATTTATTTTATTGCTATTTCTGAGTTTCGTTATGCATCTCTTTGGTTGGAAAATGTTTTTCATGCTTTTGTATGCGGGACGCTGTCCTCAGATAATCGCAAGATTTGCTTTTGCCGTAAAGCATTTTTGAAATCTGACAGAGCGGCTGGATTTATAAGAAGTTAAGCTTTATTTTGATGTATAACACAGAAATCTGGATGTTTTTTCATTTGAATTTTGCGCAAAAGAAAGATGCCCAGGGCCACTGCTCATCTGCGTGAACGTGCCTTAGGCATGCTGCAGGGAGACATGAGGACTGCAGATGTGGCCAGGGCAATAAATTGGGTATTCACTTTCTACTTCACACTCATTAAATGTCTATTTTAAGATTAACATGTAATGCATTGGACAATTAAATTCTTGTTAATCTAACTGCATTGTACGATTTACAAATTGGCTTTACAGCGAAAGCGTACCATGCGATTGTTTGAGGACGGCGTCCCACATCAACATATTTTGCAACCAGCACAGGCTTCATAAAATCACAAATAGCGATTTAAATAATCACTTACTTTTTCAAATTCTTCCTCTGTTTTCAATCCCAAGGGTCCCAGCTACAACATGCATGGTCATTTTGTTAGATAAAATCCTTCTTTATATCCCAAAAAGTCTGTTTAGTTGTCCACTCGCTCAACATGCAGACAAAGGAATCGCTAAACTTTGTTAAAACAAGTCAAACTATGTTAATTTTTAATCCTCAGGTACCCTATAATGTAAATAAACTATAATATTTCATAAGGAAAGAAGTATGTTCAATAGAAAAGTAAAATTAGAAAGTGCATGGCCACTTCGTCGCGTGCCCACAGACGAAGATTTCCAACTGTGACTCCCGGTACCAAAACTCAAAATTCTTCCTAGTTTTGGAAGAAACAAGCCTGAAACCTGGAACAAAGACTGTTGACATCTAGTGGAAGCCATATGAATTGTAATCTGGGAGCTGGAATTGCAAAGGACCCATAGCTTTCCATTGAAAGAGCATGGGATCTCAAAAAAAAAAGATGCTGGTTGGTTTTTCTTCTGAGTTTCGGCTACCATATCAATTGTATTATAGTCTCATACATTATTTTAACACTTCTACAAACTTAAAAGTGTTTTCTATGCAATGATTCCGATTATATGCATATCCTGGCTTGTGGGCCTGAGTGACAGGTAGTTTACTTTGGGAACGTCAGTCAGGTGAAAATTCTAAAAAAAGGACCCTAGCCTGAAGTTACTTACAGATACTATGCTGTTTTAGTTAGATAATTTTCCATTGTTATATGTTAGTATTTTGCTAATACAGGCTTGTCTTGTGTGAGTACGATTACAGTATGTGACATACTGTTTTCACAATCTTTGTCACGATTACAGTATTGAGTAGACCAAAGCACAGCGTGGTGTGAATGCATGATTTAATGAAAAGACGGAAAAAACACGAAGTACACTAAAACAAACAAACAAACAAACTAACTAGACGAACATGACTGCTAAAGAAACACTGTGCTAACAAGCAACATAACATAGACAATAACCCACGAACCACAATACAAAACAGGCTACCTAAATATGGTTCCCAATCAGAGACAACGACAAACACCTGCCACTGATTGAGAACCATATCAGGCCAAAACACATAGAAACAGACTAACTAGACATAGAATTCCCCCTCATATCACACCCTGACCAAACAAAACATAGAAACAAACAACGCAAATAATGGTCAGAGTGTGACAATCTGCAGGAACTTAGATGTGTGGAAACATGCAAGAAGGAAAAAACAATGGTGCCTACGTCAGCTCTCTTAATCTGCACATACAAGCTAAATCAGCTTTTACACACCAAGCTCCGTCCCTGTTTCCACCCATCTGCTTAATTGCCACGAAGACAAAATGGGTTGTTATTTTTCAACAAGAGGAGAGAGACAACTGTTAGTTGGGCTTTCCCAATGATGCACTGTTAAGTGGTTGTTGTTGATTGCTTCCTTTTTGCAAATCTTATAAAATTGTTGTTTGAAAGAATCTGCAGTCTCTCTTCCTATAGAATTTCTCTGACAATTTGGCGACGAGGATGGGATGCAAATTCCGCTTGCTGATTGCTCCTGGGGAGACAGAAGTTAAATTGAGCGCAGGGGCTCCGTTAGACGTGGCTCAGGGTAGCCCACACTCCGCTTAAGCGGAGCAGGAAAGGGACCCGCTGGGACCGGCAGGGAGCGTCAGTAGAGTGGATACGTCATTCTGGACAGATCAGATAAATTAAGGGGTGAGACTGGTTTCTTTAAAACATCATAGAAAATCCTGTTCTGGAACAGGTTGTGCACATTGTGTTATTGTAGTAAAGACACCCCTAGTTAGAAATGTTGTTATAGCAGAGTTATTTCTGAATAGGGGAAGTCCTAGAAGTAATTCTAGGGCAAAAACCCTGTTGAAGCAGGGTGACCCTTTAGGAATCTCCAATTGGGATATTTTTTTTGAAGCAGAAGTATTCTGTTTAGAGACAGGGGTTGTGTTTCTCTGTTGAAGCATGGGATGATATGACACGGTTACGAGTTATGTGATCCCAGCGCAAAGAAAATATTCCTTCAGGAAAAAAAGAAAAAAGGACATTGTACAATAAAATTGTTTTGTCAGTGAACTGGTAAAACAGTTGGTTATGATTGCGAAACTAGCTATACATTTAAAACATGTGTGTGTGTGTGTGTGTTGACGAGAAATTTATTTTAATGGACAAACGATTGACCGTATTTTGGTAATATGTGTTGTCAAACTTCCCCAAAGTTACACTTGCCTCTATACTACGTGGCACTTCACCTGTGTTGTCCGGCAGTGGTTCTGATCGTTTGCTAGTTTTATTTATTTTTTATATTTGAAGCGCGAGACTGGTATAAGACATTAGGTCTTCCATGTTCTCTAGTAGTAAATTGGCAGACACTTTTGTATTGGTTCTAATACAAGGTATCAGGTGCCGTGACCAATTAAAAGGCACAAATACCATAACTATTCTCTGGGGAAGTGGATATCACTAACTTGAAAATTGCTAAAATTGGCATATATTAAAACCATGAGTGAGGAAATCTAAACTCTGGATACTGTTGAGAGAGGCGCAGAAATAACCATCATAGAAGAGGTAAACTATAGCAAAGCAATAGAGGCACTAAAGGCAGTGCAAGAGAATTCTACCAATTTGTCTCGAATATGGGAAAAAAATAATCATGGATAAAATTGGGCAACATTTCTCTGCTGATGGAAAATTACAATCTAATAAAGACTGCAGAGATGCTATTGTGAGTTGGCACAATGACATAAAATAAAAATCTAAAGCTGAATACATCAGCATTTTGATGTCAACGTTCTATCAACAAAGAACAAAAACCGTTAAAACCAAGTTTAGTACATTTAACATTACTCAGCATAACCGCACTAATCATACTATTTGTAAATTGTGTATGTAGTATGCTTATTGGTATTAAGATACAAATTAATAGATTTAACTAATTATGACAAATGTTAAGAAAATGTTGAGCAATGTTATAAAGTAATGACTTTCAAATAAAGTTATGTTGACTGACAATTTGTTGTTTACGCTATCCATATGAACCGCGTAACATGTCATTGCACCGAACTTGCTAGTATATTAACTATATGCTATTCAACTACCCAACATTTTTAAACTTTATTAATCACGTCATTCTTCGCTTAGCTAAATGGTATTGTGCATTCTCAATGGACATTGTTAAAACGGGTACTTTGTAAATTCGCTCTGGCTATCTGCTCTGATTTCAGAGCACACTTGTCTGAATGTACTAGAGCCCAGACTAAGTGATGAATTTCCGAATGCTCAACACCCGTTGAATATGACCGGTGTCAGTAAACATCAGGGAAAAACGTAATTCAATTGTTGCCAGCAGCACAGTTAGTCACCAATGCATGGATAACATGGGAAAAGCCTAACCAGCTCTGCTAGGGTGAGTAGAATGGTCAGAGTGAAGAGGCAGTTAGCTTGGGTGCTTGACTGCCTTTGTGAGATCAGAGAGCTTTGATCAACCCTTCTCCTCATCCAGAGCGGGCAGTGTGCGCTCTGAAGAGTCTGACTTTCCAAAACACCTGATGTTGTAAAATGTCTAACTAGTCATTTGTTATGCTAACAAGCTACCAAGAGGCTGCATAGCAACAGCATCAACTTCCGGTAGACATGTGAAGCTCAACTGAAAGGTTACCGTTTGTTTACAGTATACTAAACTTATAGTATGAAGTATATACTCATTAAGTCTGTAGTATACGTGTCACGGGAGTCTTCGTCTGAAGAAGAGGAATCGGATCAAAGCGCAGCATGGTAAGTGTATTTTTATTTGAACTGAACACTAAACAAAAATAACAAAGTGAATAAACGAAACCGAAACAGTCCTGTCAGGTGCAAAACACTAAAAAGAAAACAATTACCCACAAAACATATGTGGGAAAATTCTACCTAAGTATGGTTCCCAATCAGAGCAACGATAGTCAGCTGTCTCTGATTGAGAACCATACCTGGCCAAAACAAAGAAATACAAAACCTAGAAAAAGGAACATAGAATGCCCACCCAAATCACACCCTGACCAAACCAAAATAGAGACATGAAAAGCTCTAAGGTCAAGGCGTGACAATACACTATATTAGTATTGTTATTCGAACACAGCTTGGGTATGTGAGTACATTGAAAGAATATGTACGTCTGCTTTGATGTCAGGTTTGAAACCTGTTATCAAAATGGATATTGTAGGGGTAGTGAAAAAAACATAGTGTCATTGGAAAAGTGGATGTACAGGAAATAGAGCTTGAAATGGGTTAAATTAATGACAGGAAAAGTATTATATTTAGTGGGGAAACAGGCAGAATCGAAAGCAATGTGACTACTACCCATGTCTTTGAACATGGGACCAGCAACAATACCCAGATTATTTTACATGGCGATGGGTGTGGAACTGATTTTGAGCTTGGATAATCCTTGCGAGAATCAAAAACAGTGGATATTAGGTAACATATTAAAATTGGCTGCATATATGGGCGAGAGAACAAATTATGTTCTGAAAATAGTCTAACTTGTATCACCCCACATTTAAACAATCGCTAAATGGTGTGAATTTGAGGGTTCTGTGTTGATACAATATGTAGTGAATTTGAAACTCATATGTCAGATATCACCTCATTAGTAAACTATTTGGTAGAGCAGGGCCAAAAGGCATCATATGGGAACCAGCGAAACAAGATAACATATTTGGGGGTTTTCGATTTCAGAAGTTACGAAGCAAATTACACATGATCGAGTAGGAACAATGCAACTCAGGAAAATCCTAGGGGTTTTAATATCGTGAGACACCTTATTCCGAAATATTTTAATAGAATTGATGAAAGGCAAGATGCTTCACAAGTAATTGAAGTGGCCTCCCTGTGAACAGAAATTATCATGTTTGTTTTGATTGTAATTTAAAACTTTTTGTTCAACTGGTATAGTAAGTTAATTGGAAAGTAAGAATTTCTAATTTGAATTGTTTGGAATGATTAAGATATAGCGAAATGGAAACAAGTAAAATGTTCATTTCACTCCCTTTGAACTGTTTCCTTGCGAGAGTAGTTAGTGAAATTCTGCAGTTTTATAAAAGTATCGGATCTGGCCATAGAGGGAGCTCCCAAATAAGTAAGGCCTGGGCATTGGTTTGTTTGTTTTGCCATACGTTTTACCAGCACAGGCGCACACAACTCACCGGTTAGGATTATTTGTTAAGTCGTATTAATACCATGTTTGATTTATTGTGTGGTGTCTTTTCATTTGGTTGTAAATTGGGTACGCGGAATGATGGAAGTGTTTTAAATGGTTTCTGAGGTACAGGGAAACAAAAATAAAGAAAACACATAATGGGGTTGAATGACCTCTGATTTGGCTCCCTGCTGAGGCCCGATCACCCTCACTAGAAAGACTGAAGCCATTGGGTGAGATTTAAATGGGCTATGTAAACACTAAAAATTAGGGAGAAGTTTATAATTTAGCAGTAGTCCTATGTGTAATTCGGAACACGAGAAGGAGAGAGGGAGCTGCCTTGAAGAATGAGGAACACCTGTCTCTAGTCTATTTTACCATTACCTTATGGGATATACTTATTTCCTTATGGAGTTATCAAGAGTTGTTATTCTAATTTGGTTATTTTTGATTTAACAGACAGTGTTGTTTTTAATTACCGGTCCCCTGGGGCTTTTGGTAAATATGCTTATTTGTTTCTTTACATGTCTGCATATGAAAGGAAGAAAAGCTTTTCTCATCTCTAGTTTTTTTTGAAGAAGTGTATTGCTGTTGTTGTTGTTTTTGTCTTGTTTGACAAATCTCACCAGATTGGGACTGTTGTACGGTCTGTATGTCTCCCTAAGGGGTAACTCTGTGGGGAGGTCGCCAGTATGATAAGGGAATATAAACACATTTGCAAAATGGTTTCAACAAGTGTGTTATGCTCTTGAAGTTTGTCTTAGACATTTTGATATTAAAAAACTTCTTAGGGCTAGGCCCCTTTTTCCCCTCAATTTCCACCTGAATGACATGCCCAAAGTAAACTGCCTGTTGCACAGGCCCTGAAGCCAGGATATGCATATAATTGGTACCATTGGAAAGAAAACACTTTGAAGTTTGTAGAAATGTTAAAATAATGTCGGAGAATATAACACAATAGATATGGTAGGAGAAAATCCAATCTGAATTTTTACAATGGCAAGTACGGGAAATTAGCTCCCTGGATGGTATTCCTATGGCTTCCACAGAGTGTCAGCAGTCTATGTTCAAGGTTTAAGGCTTGTAACTTCAAAAACGAATAATAAATAACAGTTTTAGTACAGGGACACAATCTTGGAAATTCGTATTTGCGTGCGCCATGAAGACATTACGCGCCTGTTTCCTATTGAACATACTTCTATCCATAAGAAATATTATAGTTTGATTACATTTTAGGGTATCTGAAGAGTCAATATGAACATATTTTGACTTGTTGAAACAAAGTTTAGCGGTAGATTTTCAGATTCCTTTCTCTGCACGACACTACATGTTATAGCTGGGACGCTTTGGATGACAAATCAGAGGGAGATTATAAAAAAGTTTATATTTAATCGTATTTGTGAATTTATGAATCCTGTGTCAGTAGAAAAATATTTTGATGTGGGGCGCCGTCCTCAAACAATCGCATGGCATGTTTTTGCTGTAATAGCTACTGTAAATCGGACAGTGCAGTTAGATTAACAAAAATCTAAGCTTTCAACCAATATAAGACACTTACACGTACCTTAATGTTTAATATCCATAATTTTTACAATTATATATTTGAATTTGAATTGTTTCACCGGAAGTTGTCCTGCTAGCGGGATGCCTAGCCCTACGAAGTATTTAATAGAAATCTAAATTACATCTGGGCTGGAATAATACATTATGGCCTTTCTCTTGCATTTCAAAGGTGATAGTTTTTCCAATGTATAATCTTTTACTAGATCTATTGTGTTATAATCTACTACATTTCTTTCTTATTTCCATAAACTTCAAATGTTTTCTTTCAAACTGTACCAAGAATATGCTTATCCTTGCTTCAGGGCCTGAGCTACAGGCAGTTAGATCTGGGTATGTCATTTTAGGCGAAAATTGAAAAAAAGGTGAGAACTGATTGTTTGAATCTCAGCTAATGCTTACTAACAGCTCGCTAACAGTTGATGCAACACTCAAGTTTCCTGTCTGAACTGGCTTTGCTTAATTCAGCAAAACTATCATATGATAGTCTAAATTAAAATACATTAATCAAAACAACACAACATAAAGATTAACAAACAAATGTATCTTGATTATAAACTGATTAAACATAAAGTTAGTCTTTCTTTTAAGAAATTCCATTAGATTGAGATTTTCTTTGGTAATAATGATTTTGTTCTGCATTTTTAATACAAGTATTAAAACATGCAAAGTTATGGGCAATTACTCTCATTTTATGCATATTTCACCAAACGAAAAAGAAAATAAGCACAGGATTCCTGCATATTTATCTTCACAATCCAATCTTTTAAATGTATTTGTTATTTTACCAGGTAAAGTTGACTGAGAACACGTTCTCATTTGAATCAACAACCTGGGGAATAGTTACAGGGAAGAGGAGGGCGATTAATGAGCCAATTGTAAACTGGGGATTATTAGGGGACCGAGGGCCAGATTGGGAATTTAGCCAGGACACCGGGGTTAACACCCCTACTCTTACGATAAGTGCCCTGGGATCTTTAATGACCTCAGAGAGTCAGGACACCCTACACTACACAGGGCAGTGTCCCCAATCACTGCCCTGGGGCATTGGGATATTTTTCTAGACCAGAGGAAAGAGTGCCTCCTACTTGCCCTCCAAGACCACTTCCAGCAGCATCTGGTCTCCCATCCAGGAACTGACCAGGACCAACGCTGCTTAGCTTCAGAAGCAAGCCAGCAGTGGTATGCAGGGTGGTATGCTGATGGTAATAATAATACATAGGCCGGGTTGCTCACAGTGACTGTCACTGAAACAATTTTATTTATTTTATTTTTGCAATAACTGTACTGTACAAAACACTGACATCATCTGGTGAGCACCATTACATTTAAAACAACTATGAGCAGGCAAAGTTAGTAAATTAACATTTTCCTGCTTAGTTGAATAATAAACCTCCTCTTGACTCAAACAAGGACAACAGTCTTGGCGTGTAGTGGTCATCTTCTCCATTATTAAGGTGAATTGAAGCTGGATGATTGTGATCCTTCTGATAAGTCACCCAAGTTACCTATGTTGATGTTGGGGTGGTGCTGAAGATGATGAATAGTGGTGCGATTTCCATTTGAAGCATTTAACACAGTGTTGAAGATCAAGAGGAAACCTTATCCTAACCTTAACATTAAAGAAGGATGAAATCCAGAAGGATGGATTTATAGCATAGATAGAGCAAGGAGAGCTACATGTACTATTATTGCTTACACCTATCTAATACTCTCAGATCTCCACAAGTGCCAAGGGAGCAGGGCTCATAGGTTAAGCAGCCATACTTCTTTCCATTGTTGAAGTAATCACTGCTCTAACATAATTTGATATGTCTAAACAAATGGTTCCATTGAATTTCTTTGACCCATCTAGTGATGTCAGATTAGGGAAGGAAGGATGCATTTTTTAGAGTATTTGAACAAGGCCCAGGTTTGTCACGCATAGCTGTGGCAAATTTTTCCACTACGCCATGCTGATGAAAAGAGGCATCAAATATCACACGTCACCACTTGCTCACCTCAATTTGAAGAATTTGGATGTTCCAGATTTTTGGGGTCATACTTGAAAATTATTTAAGCTCCAGACATTCTCTGGCTACTCTTGTTTTGTGGGACACTCTTGAAGTTATGGACATTCAAGAGGATATAGAAGGCTTTGAGGATGAAGACATGTCCGATCTGGACATGGACGATATAGAAACTTGGGAGTTTCTGGACTTTTAAGATTATCTAGATTGCCTGGTGGCCATAAGCATGGTGAGAATGATGATCAATTGATGAATTGTTTTGTTGGATATCCTTTCCTTGTTTGTGGAAACTAATTTTGCCTAAAGATTTCCATGGAGTCAGAAGTTTACAAACACATTAGCCAAATAAATTTAAACTCAAACTTTCACAATTCCTGACATTCAACCCTGGTAAAAATTCCCTGTCTTAGGTCAGCTAGGATCACCACTTTATTTTAAGAATGTGAAATGTCAGAATAATAGTAGAGATAATGATGTATTTCAACTTTTCTTTCTTTCATCACATTCCCAGTGGGTCAGAAGTATACATACACTCAATTAGTATTTGATAGCATTGCCTTTAAATTGTTTAACTTGGGTCAAACGTTTCAGGTAGCCTTTCCACAAGCTTCCCACAATAAGTTGGGTGAATTTTGTCCCATTCCTCCTGACAGAGCTGGTGTAACAGTCGGGTTTGTAGGCTTCCTTGCTCGCACACGATTTTTCAGTTCTGCCCACACATTTTTTATAGGATTTAGGTCAGGGCTTTGTGATGGCCACTCCAATACCATGACTTTGTTGTCCGTAATTAAGCCATTTTGCCACAACTTTGGAAGTATGCTTGGGGTCATTGTCATTAAACCAAGCTTGAACTTCCTGACTGATATCTTGAGATGTTGCTTCAATATATCCACATATGTTTCCTATTTTAACAAGGGTTAAAAATAATTAACTTACTTGGGCCAAGAAACACGAGCAATGGAAATCTGTCTTTGGGCTGATGAGTCCAAATTTGAGAATTTTGGTTCCAACCGACGTGTCTATGTGAGATGCAGAATAGGTGAACAGATGATCCCTGTATGTGTGGTTCCCACCATGAAGCATGGAGGAGGAGGTGTGATGGTGTGGGGGTGCTTTGCTGGTGAAACGGTCTGTGATTTATTTGGAATTCAAGGCACACTCAACCAACATGTCTTCCACAGCATTCTGCAGCGATACACCATCCCATCTGGTTTGCGCTTAGTGGGACTATCATCAAATCAAATCAAATCAAATGTATTTATATAGCCCTTCGTACATCAGCTGATATCTCAAAGTGCTGTACAGAAACCCAGCCTAAAACCCCAAACAGCAAGCAATGCAGGTGTAGAAGCACGGTGGCTAGGAAAAACTCCCTAGAAAGGCCAAAACCTAGGAAGAAACCTAGAGAGGAACCAGGCTATGTGGGGTGGCCAGTCCTCTTCTGGCTGTGCCGGGTGGAGATTATAACAGAACATGGCCAAGATGTTCAAATGTTCATAAATGATCAGCATGTTCGAATAATAAGAAGGCAGAACAGTTGAAACTGGAGCAGCAGCACGGCCAGGTGGACAGCAAGGAGTCATCATGTCTGGTAATCCTGGGGCATGGTCCTAGGGCTCAGGTCCTCCGAGAGAGAGAAGGAGAGAATTAGAGAACGCACACTTAGATTCACACAGGACACCGAATAGGACAGGAGAAGTACTCCAGATATAACAAACTGACCCTAGCCCCCCGACACATAAACTACTGCAGCATAAATACTGGAGGCTGAGACAGGAGGGGTCAGGAGACACTGTGGACCCATCCGAGGACACCCCCGGACAGGGCCAAACAGGAAGGATATAACCCCACCCACTTTGCCAAAGCACAGCCCCCACACCACTAGAGGGATATCTTCAACCACCAACTTACCATCCTGAGACAGGGCCGAGTATAGCCCACAAAGATCTCCGCCATGGCACAACCCAAGGGGGGGCGCCAACCCAGACAGGATGACCACATCAGTGAATCAACCCACTCAGGTGACGCACCCCTTCCAGGGACGGCATGATAGAGCCCCAGTAAGCCAGTGACTCAGCCCCTGTAATAGGGTTAGAGGCAGAGAATCCCAGTGGAAAGAGGGGAACCGGCCCGGCAGAGACAGCAAGGGCGGTTCGTTGTTCCAGAGCCTTTCCGTTCACCTTCCCACTCCTGGGCCAGACTACACTCAATCATATGACCCACTGAAGAGATGAGTCTTCAGTAAAGACTTAAAGGTTGAGACCGAGTTTGCGTCTCTGACATGGGTAGTCAGACCGTTCCATAAAAATGGAGCTCTATAGGAGAAAGCCCTGCCTCCAGCTGTTTGCTTAGAAATTCCAGGGACAATTAGGAGGCCTGCGTCTTGTGACCGTAGCGTACGTGTAGGTATGTACGGCAGGACCAAATCAGAGAGATAGGTAGGAGCAAGCCCATGTAATGCTTTGTAGGTTAGCAGTAAAACCTTGAAATCAGCCCTTGCTTTGACAGGAAGCCAGTGTAGAGAGGCTAGCACTGGAGTAATATGATCAAATTTTTTGGTTCTAGTCAGGATTCTAGCAGCCGTATTTAGCACCAACTGAAGTTTATTTAGTGCTTTATCCGGGTAGCCGGAAAGTAGAGCATTGCAGTAGTCTAACCTAGAAGTGACAAAAGCATGGATTAATTTTTCTGCATCATTTTTGGACAGAAAGTTTCTGATTTTTGCAATGTTACGTAGATGGAAAAAAGCTGTCCTTGAAATGGTCCTGATATGTTCTTCAAAAGAGAGATCAGGGTCCAGAGTAATGCCGAGGTCCTTCACAGTTTTATTTGAGAAGACTGTACAACCATTAAGATTAATTGTCAGATTCAACAGAAGATCTCTTTGTTTCTTGGGACCTAGAACAAGCATCTCTGTTTTGTCCGAGTTTAAAAGTAGAAAGTTTGCAGCAATCCACTTCCTTATGTCTGAAACACATGCTTCTATCAAGGGCAATTTTGGGGCTTCACCATGTTTCATTGAAATGTACAGCTGTGTGTCATCCGCATAGCAGTGAAAGTTAACATTATGTTTTCGAATAACGTCCCCAAGAGGTAAAATATATAGTGAAAACAATAGTGGTCCTAAAACGGAACCTTGAGGAACACCGAAATGTACAGTTGATTTGTCAGAGGACAAACCATTCACAGAGACAAACTGATATCTTTCCAACAGATAAGATCTAAACCAGGCCAGAACTTGTCCGTGTAGACCAATTTGGGGTTCCAATCTCTCCAAAAGAATGTGGTGATCGATGGTATCAAAAGCAGCACTAAGGTCTAGGAGCACGAGGATAGATGCAGAGCCTCGGTCCGATGCCATTAAAATGTAATTTACCACCTTCACATGTGCCGTCTCAGTGCTATGATGGGATCTAAAACCAGACTGAAGCATTTCATATACATTGTTTGTCTTCAGGAAGGCAGTAAGTTGCTGCGCAACAGCCTTTTCTAACATTTTTGAGAGGAATGGAAGATTCGATATAGGCCGATAGTTTTTTATATTTTCTGGGTCAAGGTTTGGCTTTTTCAAGAGAGGCTTTATTACTGCCACTTTTAGTGAGTTTGGTACACATCCGGTGGATAGAGAGCCGTTTATTATGTTCAACATAGGAGGGCCAAGCACAGGAAGCAGCTCTTTCAGTAGTTTAGTTGGAATAGGGTCCAGTATGCAGCTTGAAGGTTTAGAGGCCATGACTATCATTTGTTTTTCAACATGACAATGACCCAACACACCTCCAGACTGTGTAAGGGCTATTTGACTAAGAACAAGAGTGATGGAGTGCTGCATCAGATGACCTGGCCTCCACAATCACCCTACCTCAACCCAATTGAGATGGTTTGGGATGAGTTGGACCACAGAGTGAAGGAAAAGCAGCCAACAAGTGTTCAGCATATGTGGGAACTCCTTCAAGACTGTTGGGGAAGCATTCCAGGTGAAACTGGTTAAGAGAATACCAAGTGTGCAAAGCTGTCAAGGCAAAGGGTGGCTACTTTGAAGAATCTAAAATATATTTTGTTTAACACTTTTTGGGTTACTATATGATTTCATATGTGTTATTTCATAGTTTTGATGTCTTCACTATTATTCTACAATGTAGAAAATAGTAAAAAGAAAGAGACCCATGAATGAGTAGGTGTCTCCAAACATTTGACTGGTACTGTATGTTTAATTTCAAATCAAGGATGTGGTAAGGATTCCAGTACAAGGGCTCCACTGGGCTGTAATAATACTGTTATGTGACTTTATTTAGTGAAAATGTGTTGCAGCTGTGAGACATCCAGAAAAAAACAATGGCATTCAGCTTATGTAACAATACTTTAATTTCTAAAATATTATTTGAATATTGACAATAAATCCGTGTTTAATTTTTCTTTACAGGAATACTGTATGCTATACAGTGGCATGAACATTTGGAAAAGCTAAGTGACAACTAATGATGGGTACATGCTTACAAAGGATATGACTTCACAACATGTTTACATGCTAAACATATTGCATATTGATAAGTACAGCTATTTTTAATTAAGTTGGCTTAAAGGGATAGTTCTGCAAATTACAAAGATAGATGATCAGATGTTTCTATTGACCAGAAGAGAATATTATCCATAGTAATGGATGGCTCATAGTTGTTTTCTTATCATGCAAGTACACTAACTTATTTTGTAATTTGGGCAAACAATTCCTTTAATCACAAATATGCAAGTGCAGATTGAGTTTTAGTGCTTGTGGTTACAGGCGACATTTCAACTGTAGCTTGTAAGTAAAATATATTCCGTTGCTAATACATGTAATAGTTGTTCTTAGAGAAATGCATTAAATATATATCGGTATTATCCTGTAAATACAATTTTTGATAGGTTTTGTTTTTTATGTACAGTGCCTTCAGAAAGTATTCAGACCCCTTGACTTTTTACACATTTTGTTACGTTACAGCCTTATTCTAAAATTGATTTTTTTTATTTATCTCAGCCATCTACACACAATACCCCATAACGACAAAGAAAAAAGTGTTTTTTTTTTTAGAAAATACAGAAATATTACATTTACATAAATATTCAGACAATTTACTCAGTATTTTGTTGATGCAGCTTTGGCAGTCTTTTTTGGTATGACGGTTTAAGCTTGGCACACCTATATTTGGGGAGTCTCTCCCATTCTTCTCTGCAGATCCTCTCAAGCTCTGTCAGGTTTTATGGGGAGCGTTGCTGCACAGCTATTTTCAGGTCTCTCCAGAGATGTTTGATTGGGTTCAAGCCCAGGCTCTGGCTGGGCCACTCAAGGACATTCAGAGATTTGTTCCGATGCCACTCCTGCGTTGTCTTGGCTGTGTGCTTAGGGTCGCTGCCCTTTTGGAATGTGAACCTTCGCCCGGGTCTGAGGTCCTGAGCCCTCTGGAGCAGGTTTTCATCAAGGATCTCTCTGTACTTTGCTCCGTTCATCTTTGCCTCGATCCTGACTAGTCTCCCAGTCCCTGCCTCTGGAAAACATCACCACAGCAGGATGCTTCCACCACCGTGCTTCACCGTAGGGATGGTGGCCTGATTGGTGGAGTGCTGCAGAGATGGTTGTCCCTCGAAGTTTCTACCACAGAGGAACTCAAGTGCTCTGTCAGAGTGACCATCGGGTTCTTTGTCACCTCCCTGACCAAGACCCTTATCCCCGATTAGTCAGTTTGACCGGGCTGCCAGCTCTAGGAAGAGCCTTGGTGGTTCCAAACTTATTCCATTTAAGAATGATGGAGGCCACTGTGTTTTTTGGGACCTTCAATGCCGCAGAATTATTTTGGTACCCTTCCCAAATTCCTTCAACCTCATCGCTTGGTTTTGGCTCTGTCAACTGTGGGACCTTATATAGACAGGTGTGCCTTTCCAAATCATGTCCAATCAACTGAATTTTCCTTAGGTGGACTCCAAGTTGTAGAAACATCTCAAGGATCATCAATGGAAACAGGATGCACCTGAGCTCAATTTTGAGTCTCATAGGAAAGGGTCTGAATACTTGTGTAAATAAGTTATTTCTGTTTATTTTTAATACAGTTGCTAAAATGTAAATATGGGGTATTGTGTGTAGATTGAGCATTTTGTTTTTATTTAATCAATTTTAGAATTAGGCTGTAACTTAATTTATACAGTGCACACTATTTACATTGTAGAAACAGTGGGGAAACTGTTTAGTAACTTTGCCATTTGATTTGTATGTACTGTACAATGTCAATAAATATTATTATACTACATTACACAAGCCAACATTCTCAAATTCCATGGCCAACATTCAACTTATTGAGAATCTGAGAAGGTAAAAAGACCCAAAGTAAATTCTAAGGAATTGGTTAGTGTAAATCAGGGTTCTCCAAATCCACTTCCAGAGAACAGGCTTTTGTTCCAGCCTGGCACTAACACATATGCTTTAAAAAACAAATCGTAATGTCTTTAGCCTTTGCATGTGGACAGAAGTTCAAACTCCCAAAGAAACAATGAGTTTGGTTAATTGAACTAAATATGAGACAACAGTCACTGTTATACAAATATACTGTATATTGCATAGGGAATTTACTGTCAATTCAACACACATGTCCACTACCAATTCAGTTGTAAACCAATATTCACTTTAAACACCACAACTTTTTTCTGGTAAGAAAGAGTAAACTGGAAAATCTATCCTCAAAAACAGAATTTCTTAAAAAGCAGATGACTTATGCTTGAAATCATATCTCATCAAACACTGATTCGTAAAACCAATGAACGAACGGGTGACTTGCATAACTTGTTCTAACGGGTCTTTTGAGTGCATTTTCCTCGCTGTTGACTTAATCACTCATTTGAACATGACAGGCTGCTTTAGAGGGATTTCATTTTCAGTGGTTGTTGCCACACTTTGAAGCCTGGATCACAAAGCACTGTTTGAACGTCACTAGTTGCTACTGAGATGTTAGTAAAGATGAGAGGCAGACATCCTTTCATGTGACTGATGTTGAAAAAACAGATGGAACAGGTGTCGCAAGCAGGTGTGTGCGGGTACTTACTACTTGAATAGTAAGTGGGCATTGTGGAAAAACACGACACTTATTGCTGTAGAGTGGTTGAAATAAAATCAAGCTACACACACACACACACACACATACACATACACACCAAATGGTACAATGATTGTTCGTCCAGAGGCAGTCTGTGTACCGACAAACGTGTGTGTATGTCCAAATTAGCTTATTTACTTTCCGGCCTATCGGACCTGTCAACCAGTCATATATTACATACTGTACTTGGAGCATTGCATGGAAGTGATATTCCAAATAAATACAGGTATGTACAAAATGACAAAAAACTATACACAAGAGGACTCTAGTCTATACTATTACACACAATTTGACCATCAGTACCTGCTGTCTATAAAAGTGATTACGACTTGTGCATTTGATATCATTTCACTTAGTATAAGGCTTCAGTTCTTTCACAATGTGATTGCCGGGCATGCATGGCTTGTTTTTCCTCTACTTTACAGCAGACTCTGTCTTTCCTTTTCTCAGTCAACGTTGTGCTCTTCGGGGATAAAAAAAAAATAGTAGTACCCCATTGCAGTGGTGCAAATCCGTTTCAACGGGTTACAAACAATCTTCCCATCCACTTAAAGTAGATGGTATATGACCACACAGCAGAAGTTGTATACAGTGCCATACCAAAACGAATGGGGAATAAATGACCACGTTTGATCTATGGCTGCGTTATTGTAGCCTAATTTCAGCTGCTGGAGGCCAGTCTAAATTAAAAGAGTGTGTATATTTCCCAAGTTGGTTCAGGTCTTCCAATATTTCCACTATAATGGAATTACAAATACTAGAACACCTCCATTATTCTACAATCCCCCCTCTTTTTCTGATCTTCAATAACATTCATCTCTCTTCTGTCAGACATTAATTTAGCTTTACATTAACAGAAGCCATTCTTGGTCACCAATCTGGCAACCCTCTAGCCAATTAGCGAACTGTTTATCTGAGGAGCCCCGCTAAACCTGGTCACATAACCCGCCCCATTTCGAAGGCCTTCATGAGACGGTCCAGGTCTCCAAGGTTCGCAGCCTGGAAGAGCTCGGGCCGGTCCATCATGGAGAGGGCGATCCGAAGGGCAGCCCAGATGTTAGCCGACATGACTTGGTGACTCTGGCTCTGCCTCTGCTGGTTAAGGGCAGTCAGGAAGTTACTAGCTGCCTCCCTAAAAAAAAAAATCGGGAAAAAGATTTAAAAAACAACAACTTTAAAGTCTTTTAATTATTACTCTCTTTACTTTATCTTAGGAGAGAGTTCGCTGATATTACAATTTTACTTCATCTTAAAGGAATAGTTTGCCGTTAGTCAGTCCCTCATTAGACTGCGTTCAAGGTAAGGAAACAGTAAACTTGACTGAACTATCCCTTTAAACCTGGATATACCATTCCTAACCCCACAGGAAAGTAAGCCTTCAACAACATCGTTCTACAGTTGCCATGGCACCCTAGTAGCAGCCTAAGTGTAGCAGCGTGATGTTGTTCCCCTAGATTATGATAAACTTTTGTTATTGACCAAATACTTAATTTCCACCATAATTTGCAAATGAATTCATTACAAATCCTACAATGTGATTTTCTGGATTTTTTTCTCATTTTGTCTGTCATAGTTGAAGTGTACCTATGATGAAAATTACAGGCCTCATCTTTTAAAGTAGGAGAACTTGCACAATTGGTGGCTGACAAAATACTTTTTTGCCCCACTGTACATGTGATTGGTTTTGTCCATCGCGTACATCCGTACCCCCTTATTGTTCTCTTTTGCCTGACCTTCGGCTAGCAAGGTATGTTGTCCTTGTCTCCGCGATATTTCAATATAAAACCGTGGTATTTATTGTAACTCGTGAGTACTTGGGACCGTGTTTGTGTGAGTGTCCATGTGCTTGCGAAGGTGCCTGAGAGCTATGACTGCGCCAAGGGCTAACATGTTGTGTGTTGTCTCTTCGTGTGCAGGTATGTCTTTATGTTGTCTGAATTATGTTCTGTATCATTTTGCTTGTATTGTATGGTGTGCTCTTGTGCACTGAATGTGCACGCAGCACCTGTTATTTCCTTTTGACGCTCTCTTTTGCCTGCCCATTGCAAGGTGCCTGAGCACTATGACTGCGCCAAGGGCTAAAATATTGTGTGTCGTCTCTTCGTGTGCAGGGCAAATAAAAACAATTCAACTAGCAGACCTCCAGTTGTGGCAGCGTACTAATTAAAAGTACACAACGCAGAACGAACCACGCTACATAAGCCTTTTTTTTGTGTAAATATTTTGTAATTCATTTGGATTGTTTCCATACAATCTTTTTGTTTTAAGAATGAACAATTAGTATAGCTAATATCATCAGAATCAACCACAGCACTAAGACTGAAGCTGGCAAGTCATTTGTTTGTTTGGCTAGCAAGCTAATGTTAACAGGCTAGCTGGCAAATGTTTTGATTCAAATGCCAGCCAGTGTTCAGAGGTTGAGGATGAAGAGAAGCCTGAAAAGCATAACGGCAGAGGTGTCCAGTGATGAGGATCGTAGGGAGGACATGTGCTTTCTGGCACCACGTGACTGCCGTAGCATCATCCAAGTGGGTGCTCCATTTCGGTAGTAGACGCGAGACACCTTGATAAGACCGTGCTGCTTGCTTGCCCCCTCCCTCAGATGACCACTCAAGCCATGAACTTTCTCATGACTGTCCATCTCATGATGATGTGACGTTGTTTTTTCTAAATTGCATGTCTTATTTTAAAGCTCTGAGATTCTTTAATGTAATGAAGGGCGCTATAAAGTCTAAAATTATTATTGCATCTTTTAACCCACTCTCTCCCTATCTGACTGCTCTCTCACTCAGCTCAACCCATCCCATCCCATACCCCTCGCCTACTTGTGCGCTCCCAGGTTGATGCAGCTGATGCCCAGGTTGTAGCGGGACCTGATGAAGCCTGGCTGGAGCTCCAGGGCCCGGGTGTATGCCTCCACTGCCTCCTCACTATGGTCCCCATTAGCCAGTGTGGCCCCCAGGCGGTTCCACAGCAGGTAGTCCTGACAGACACAACATAACCAGAATAGGTGGGGGTGAAAGGGTGTGTGTGTGCATGTGCGTGTGGTAGGTTTAGGTGTTTTTGTGAAAGGTTTGTGCATAGTGTGTGTGTTTCTGTACTATATTAATGGATACCTCAGGTCTGACAGACAGGGCTGACTTGAAGGCCTCCACAGCCTTGTCAAACTCGGAGCTGAGGTTGAACAGGACCCCAAGGCCTGTCTGGAGGTCCGGGTCCACCCCATCTGTATTCAGCAAGACGGCCTCCTGATACAATCCCTTGACCTCCGCCAGCTGGCTGCTGCAAGCACACACACACACACTGTGACAATTGACACACTGTGCACTTGATGTGCTTCAAGACAGTAACCGAAGTGCATGGATTCAACAAGTTTAAGTAAATTATGCAGAAATTTTCAAATGAGCTCCATCAGAAACGAAGGACATAATTTTTTTGCCAGATAGGCTTAATATGTTAAGACATTGTTAAGATATCCTGAGATTGAAAGAAGTCATCTTGAGACTGAGGCTATCCTAAAATGGACACTTTACATTATAAAGGCTCATATATGCTTATAACAAGGAATAATGCAATATATCTGCAAGCTACAGTGGTTCCTCCTTTAAAAGTTGTGTCATCCTGCAGCACATCTTGCGGGCTGCTACAGCATTCTATGGCCCGTTATTTAATTGTCAGCCATTTTTTACGTTAATGCAAGTAAGCGCTAGTTTGACCACCAGAGGGCAACTTTGAGAAGCATTTGATAGTCTCCCATATTGGCATTACTAGAAAATGTAAAACCTTTTTTGTAATAACAGAGTACATGAGATTGATTTTAAGAAATTTGGCTTAATTAATTTGATATTATCGTGTTTTTATTCCGAGAAAAACGAAACCCCCAGGATTTCCGTTAGGATGGAATGGAAAATATTGCGCTGTACACGTGACGGTCGGGAGTAGACTACAGCATAGGAGGATTTTAAATTACTATCTAAGGTGTATAACATTTCCACACCCTAATTGTAGTGAAACAAATATTCATTTCGCCTATGGTAGGCATATCTAAAATATATTTATTTCAATGACGAGACTCACTGCCAACAATTACATTGGAGAATTCTAAATTAATATCTAAGGGGATATTAGGATCTGTGAGAATATCTAAGGGACTTTTATAGCATTCTAAATAAATAAGTAAAAATAATAATCACTTTGTTTAAAAAGTAACAATATTTTGGAGATTTCATTTTAATTTAACCTAGAGTGAGCGAGAAAAAGGCCATTCTTGAACATGGTGAGACATTCTCACTAATTTGTAAATAAAGCCAATTTATTATTTAAAATTATTTATTTCTGGAGAAACCTAACTTGATTATTTAGCAGACATCACTTGCTTATATTCAGTCAACACATTTATCTTAATATCATGGAATATAATTGAACATTTTCATTTCACCATGCTTGTCTCAGAACAGTGCGAAACGGTGCTGAAATAGACGTCTACAGCGGGAAGGTTATATACAGTTGAAGTGGGAAGTTTACATACACCTTAGCCAAATACATTAAACTCAGTTTTTCACAATTCCTGACATTTAATCCAAGTAAAAATTCCCTGTCTTAGGTCAGTTAGGATCACCACTTTATTTAAAGAATTGCCTTTAAATAGTTTAACTTGGGTCAAACGTTTCGGGTAGCCTTCCACAAGCTTCCCACAATAAGTTGGGTGAATTTTGTCCCATTCCTCCTGACAGAGCTGCTGTAACTGAGTCAGGTTTGTAGGCCTCCTTGCTCGCACACACTTTTTCAGTTCTGTCCAAAAATGTTCTATGGGATTGAGGTCAGGTCTTTGACTTTGTTGTCCTTAAGCCATTTTGCCACAACTTTGGAAGTATGCTTGTTCATTTGTTGGTTTTGGAGCAGTGGCTTCTTCCTTGCTGAGCGGCCTTTCAGGTTATATAGGACTCATTTTTACAGTGGATACAAATACTTTTGTACCTGTTTCCTCCAGCATCTTCACAAGGTCCTTTGCTGTTGTTCTGGGATTGATTTGCAATTTTCGCACCAAAGTAGGTTCATCTCTAGGAGACAGAACGCATCTCCTTCCTGAGCGGTATGACGGCTGCATGGTCCCATGTTGTTTATACTTGCATACTATTGTTTGTACAGATGAACGTGGTACCTTCAGGCATTTGGAAATTGCTCCCAAGGATGAACCATTTTTTCTTTTGATTTTCCCATGATTTCAAGCAAATAGGCACTGAGTTTGAAGGTAGGCCTTGAAATACATCTAAAGGTACACCTCCAATTGACTCAAATGATGTCAATTAGCCTATCAGAAGCTTCTAAAGCCATGACATCATTTTCTGGAATTTAAAGGCACAGCCTTTAGATAGCAAATGTTCCTTTTTTCCAAAAAGATTATTTTTGTAGGCGAAATAGCTCCGTTTGTTCTTCACATTTGGCTGAGAAATCGACCGGTAATTGCAGTCACTACAACGCCAAAAAATATTCCAAATTAGCTCCATAATATCGACAGAAACATGGCAAACGTTGTTTATAATCAATCATCAAGGTGTTTTTCAAATATCTATTCAATAATATATCAACCGGGACTGGTGGCTTCTTAGTAGGATAGAGAGAAACAATGGCCGCTTTTGTCATTTACGCACAAAACACTCAGAGACTTCAGCTGACCACTGACGCAATGTTGACGTTCAGGCTCATTTTTCAAAATAAAAGCCTGAAACTATGTATTGTGACACTAGACACATTAGGGAAGCCATAGAAAAAGGAATCTGGTTGATATCTCATTCACTGCTCAATAGGGACGCATAGGAACGCAGAGCTTTCTAAATAAGAGTCCCTTCCTGATTGGATTTTTCTCAGGCTTTCGCCTGCAATATCAATTCTGTTGTACTCGCAGACAATATTTTTACAGTTATGGAAACTTTAGAGTGTGTGCTATCCTAAGCTGTCAATTATATCCATATTCTAGCATCTTGTCCTGACAAAATAGCCGTTTACTTTGGGGACGTTATTTTTCCAAAAATGAAAATAGTGCCCCCTAGATTCAAGAGGTTAAAAGCCATTTAAAGGCACAGTCAACTTAGTGTATGTAAACTTCTGACCCACTGTAATTGTGATACAGTGAATTATAAGTTAAATAATCTGTCTGTAAACAATTGTTGGAAAAATTACTTGTGTCATGCAGAAAGTAGATGTCGTAACCGACAAAGGTATGGTTTGTTAACAATACATTTGTGGAGTGGTTGAAATACGAGTTTTAATGACTCCAACCTAAGTGTTTGTAAACTTAGGACTTCTACTGTATAATGACAGTGAGCGATTGTAATCTGAATAAAGGCCAAAATAATTTTTATGAAAGCCAAAATATAGCCCTGCTAATAGCCATAATGTACAACATGACTATGTGTGTTTGAAAGAGTATTTTCCAGTAAGCAACTATTTGTTTGCCTTCATTAGGCAACTTTGTTCCAATATTTCTGTAATTCAGTGCTATTTATTCGGACAATAATTTGTTATGGATCCGTAACTAAATCAACATCTGCATTTTGAAAGAGTATTTTTTTAATCATTATTTCATTAACAAAAGTATAAAGATGCTGATGATGAAATACAGTACTGTACAGTATATGCTTTTACATTTGGATAATAAAGCATTTAGAAGATATAAGTCACCTGCATTTGTTTATTAGGCTACTGTGCAGTCCGACAAGTAAACAGCCTACAATACATACTGTAGAAAACATGGGAAGGTGCCTAATTCCTTACATAAGGGAGAGAAAGCCATGTCCAGACTTTCTTGGTGACCTCAAGTACCTTCAATAATGGCTGTACAAGAGAATGCTGGCACGCGGGAGACCGGGTTTCAATTCCCCGACGGGGAGGAAGGAGTAGGTTGTCCTTGTAAATAAGAATTTGTTCTTAACTGATTCCATATGTGTTATTTCATAGTTGTGATGTCTTCACTATTATTCTACAATGTAGAAAATATTAAAAATAAAGAAAAATCCTGGAATAAGCAGGTGTATCCAAACTTTTGATTGGTACTTGGTACCCTCTGGGTTTCTGTTAGGATGGAACGGAAAATATGGCGCTGTATAACGTGATAGTCGCCAGTACAGTATTGGGCTATTTAGCTAAAGAATCTTCATGTCCTGCGGGCAGGCCACGCAGAAGACCGGGGTTCAATTCCCCGACGGGGAGGAAGGAGTAGGCTATCCTTGTAAATAAGAATTTGTTCTTAAACGCCTTGCCTAGTTAAATAAAGGTTATTTTTTAATTCTAGTCTAACCAACACCCAAACGGAGATGAACTGAAAATAAAAATCTAATTGATTGATCAAGACCAGTCCCCATGTTCGTCTCAGAGCAGCGGCAAACAGTGCTACAGTATTTGTAGGCTTATTGCTTCTAACGTCAATATGCTCTTTAAATAAATAGGACCTACACCACTTTTAACAGCACATTACTCAACACTAGTGAGACTCATGTCACCTACAGTATATCAGAAAATATGACGTGAATCTCCGCCAATAATTACATATAGAGGATTGGAGGACCCAGTTTTAGAGTTCTCTTTCTTTTCATATATTTTTACCTCCATTGCTGATAAACACACCCCGTTAAAGTGATTTAGGGTTAAAAAAATCAAACTAATCCTTGGTTCTCCTCTGATTTGAAAATCCTTTTCAGGCAAAAGAAACAAGCATGGCTCTTGGCGAGGAATACTGGTGAAACAGCTGATTGGGTGATTTTTTGTCAATTGAGAAATAAATGGACACGTGGAATAAAAAAGGCCAAATCTAGTGCTATGACAGAGTCTGCTGGTGATCCCTCTAACTTCTGGAAATCCGTTAATTCACTTAAACGAGGAAACTCCTCGACGTCCCTGCCAAAGCAAATTACATTAGAATCTGGGATCGTCAGTGACCAAACTGAAATTTGTGATGTTTTTAATAAGCACTTTATTTCTGCTGGTTTTCTTTTTGAAAAATGGCCAATATGATCCTGACCGGTCTATTGTTTCAGCCCCTCGGCCCCCAGCTGATGTGGAAAACAGTAAGCCGTTTTTTTATTTTCAAAAAGTCACAGAAGATGAGGTCTTATCTGCTATAGATTGAAAGAAATCGTTAGGCGCTGATAATCTGGATCCATATTTACACAAGTGTGCAGCACCTATCAATGCTAGTGCAGTGACGCACATCTTCAAATCAAACATTAGTTGTAGAAAAGATTCCTGAAGCTTGGTTAACAGCTTTTGTTTTACCACTCCTCAAGGGAGGTGATGGTAGTGAATTGGATAATTATCAGCCCATCTCTAAGCTCTCCTGTTTGGCAAAATTTAATTGGTGAATAGGCAACTACAACCATTTTGAACTGTTATCAATACTCTTTCTAGCAATCAATCTGGCTTCAGACCTAAACACAGTACCACTTCGGCCACTGTGCGTGTTGTAAACGATATTGCTAATGCCCTAGATAATAGAAAGTACAGTGTTCATAGATTTGTCTAAAGCTTTTGACACTGTAGGCCATGCAATAATTTTGGGTAAGCTGTCGTCAATAGGCCTGGAATCGGATGCCTGTCGTTGGTTTCATGACTATCTTGGAGTTGGTTAAAGGGGTGCCACAAGGTTTAATACTTGGTCCATTATTGTTCACTCTCTGCATAAACAATATCGGTGATGAGGTAATAGTGTCAAATTCATCTATATGCTGATGACACTGTCATGCCCTCTATTGCTTCAACGGCTGACCAAGCATTATCACAGTTGGAGACCAATTTTAAGATATTACAAGGGTCTTTTTTACAGTTGAAACTTGTTTTAAATGCTAAGAAAACACATTTAAGATTTTTAATAGGTCCAGAAAGTTGAAAATAGACTTGCACTTACGATCTTAGATGGCTCTCAAATGAATTGGGTCTCTGCATATAAATACTTAGGGATATGGCTGGATGATAAACTGACTTTTAAAATGCATGTTAACGAACATTGCAAAAAGCTAGGCTTCCTCTATAGAAACAGGACATGACAAATTGTGCAAGCTACTTTTATGCCTGTTATAGATCATGGGGATATTATTTTACATGCATGCTACGGCATCCACACTTAAACCGCTGGATGCTACTTATCATTGTGCACTTAGGTTTATTACATGTGCTAGTTACAGAACTCACCACTGTGTTTTAGATAAAAATGTGGGTTGGACTTCGCTGTCCATGAGACAAGAACAACATGATCCCATGTATGTCTATAAAGAACTTCTGAATAAAATACCTTCTTATTTATCATCATTTATCAACATTGGAATTATAATTCATAAAACCAGGTCCCTGAGATCTCCACAGAGTTGGGTATGGTTGCCTTTTCCTGTTACGCTCCTTGCTTATGGAATAGCCTGCAGACTAAACTTGAGACTTGTCCCCCTGTTGCACATTTTAAACATTTATTGGAGGATTTTTTAAATTGCTTGTAACTGCTTTGGGTAATGCAAGCTATTGTGCTATTAGGGGAATAACCTAACACTAATGTTCAAAAGTTTGGGGTCACTTAGAAATGACCTTGTTTTGTCCATTAAAATAACAAATTGATCAGAAATACAGTGTAGACATTGTTCATGTTGTAAATGACTACTGTAACTGGAAACAGCTGATTTGTAATGGAATATCTACATAGGTGTACAGAGGCCCATAATCAGCAACCATCACTCCTGTGTTCCAATGGCACGTTGTGTTAGCTAATCCAAGTGTATCATTTTAAATGGCTAATCGATCATTAGAAAACCCTTTTGCAATTATGTTAGCACAGCTGAAAACGTTTGTGCTGTTTAAAGAAGCAATAAAACTGGCCTTCTTTAGACGAGCTAAGTATCTGGAGCATCAGCATTTGTCGGTTTGATTACAAGCTCAAAATGGCCAGAAACAACTACCTTCCTTCTGAAACTCGTCAATCTATTCTTGTTCTGAGAAATGAAGGATATTCCATGAGAGAAATTGCCAAGAAACTGAAGATCTCATACAATGCTGTGTACTACTCCCTTCACAGAATAGCGAAAACTGGCTTTAACCAGAATAGAAAGAGGAGTGGGAGGCCCCGGCGCACAACTGAGCAAGAGGACACATACATTAGAGTGTCCAGTTTCAGAAACAGATACCTCACAAGTCTTCAACTGGCAGCTTCATTAAATAGTACCCGCAAAACACTAGTCTCAACGTGTGAACAGTGAAGAGGTGACTCTGGGATGCTGGCCTTCTAGGCAGGGTTGCAAAGAAAAAGCCATATCTCAGACTAGCCAATAAAAAATAAAACACTGGGCGGGAAGATTGGAAAAAAGTGTTATGGACAGACGACTCTAAGTTTGACGTGTTCGGATCACAAAGAAGAACATTTGTGAGACGAAGAAAAAAGGAAAATATCCTGGAGGAGTGCTGGATGCCATCTGTCAAGCATGGTGAAGGCAATGTGATGGTCTGGGGGTGCTTTGGTGGTGGTAAAGTGGGAGAATTGTAAAGGGTAAAAGGGATCTTGAAGAAGGAAGGATATCACTCCATTTTGCAACGCCATGCCATTCCCTGTGGATCGCACTTAATTGGAGCATATTTCCTCCTACAACAGGACAATGACCCAAAGCACAGCTCCAAACTATGCACTAACTATTTAGGGAAGATGCAGTCAGCTGGTATTCTTTCTATAATGGAGTGGCCAGCACAGTCACCACATCTCAACCCTATTGAGCAGTTGTGGGAGCTAGTGCCCATCAAGCCAATCCAACTTGTGGGAGGTGCTTCAGGAAGCATGGGTTGAAATCTCTTCAGATTACATCAACAAATTGACAACTAGAATGCCAAAGCTCTGCAGGGCTGTAACTGTTGCAAATGGAGGATTATTTGATGAAAGCAAAGTTTGAAGGACACAATTATTATTTCAATTAAAAATCATTATTTATAGCCTTGTCAACATCTTGACTATATACAGTATCCTATTCATTTTGTCACAAATTTCTTGTTTTCATGGAAAACAAAGACATTTCTAATTGACCCAAAACTTTTGAACGGTAGTGTATGTGTAAATGTAACAATCTGCTGTTGTATTTTTTTAATGTTATCTGTGATTTTTTTGTTTGTCTTGTGTAATTTGTTAATCACTGTACCTAAACTGTATGTGTAAACATGTATAGGCAGGGCCCAGCTCAGTCTGTGTTCCTTGTTGAAATAAAGGTATAATAATAATATTTCTGAAATTTAGTGATATTTATTCCCATAGTAATTCGTTATGGATCCATAACTAAATAAACATCAGCATTTTGAAAGAGTATTTTTATCATTATTTTATTAATGAAAGCATAAAGATGTCATTATTAGTTACATTGTTTTAGTTTGAATGTGCAGACTGGCACTAAGAACAGCGGGAACGTTTCCCTAGTCAGCGCCATTATTAGTGCGATGCCCCTTAAATATTTTGGAGATTTGGTTTTCAAATCATGTCAAATTTGTGAAAAAAAGGTCATTCTTGAACATGGGGTGAGACATTGTTACTAATTTGTCAGTTTGTTATTTGGAATAATTTATTTCTGTTTTTAGACGGAGAAAAACCAAAAACCTACAGTCATCTCATGGGTCTCCCAGTTGAGGCCGGCACATTTATTGAACCAGCATGTGTAGCAACACAGCTTGCACTGATATGCAGTGTTTTAGACCAATGCTCCACTCAGGCGCTGTACAATGTGACCGGTCGGGAGTGGCCTACAGTACTACAGTAATAATCCAAACAAAATAAAATAATAAAAACCTGAGTGTAACAACAGTTTTAGTCAGTAATACTGAAGTCGTGCACAATTTTCCATTTAGGTTTGTGTCGCCCAGTCAGTTAGAGCCACAGTAGGACCGAAAAGCATAATCAGTGCTCTAACTCCCCCCTGCACTAGTCTGGAGTAATGAAGTGGTGACGCAGGGTACTGTACTAAACAACAAATGACCTCTAAGTCCTGCGGCATAAGCTTGCATCTTTTAAAGGAGGAACCACTGAATATGCATTGTAACCATGAGGTGGGCGTACCAAGAGGTTGGCGTATGGGGACGACCCCTACGTGGTGTGGTGGGGGACCCCTGCAGGAGTGGGCTCCGGCTCCCTGGCAGTAGGTGTTTATAACGGGGGTTGTGGCAGATCCATCGGTGCAGGGCCTTGCAAGCATCCTGTTGCATGCCTGTGTTGGTCAAACTCACCGCCAGGGCCATGAGGGCCGGCAAGTTGTTGTGGTGGAGGTCTAGACACCTGCAGACAGGGACTTCTGTGATTTCTGTGCAAGGATGTGCTGGTTCTGTCTTTTTTGTGTGCACGCCAGGTGAGGTCATTTCAGGTAGGATGGGGAGAGGATGGGGAGAATGCATCTTCCTTGGAAATGTTTTGAAATGTTTTAATAATCACTTTTTTTTTCTTGGCGAGAGACTCAATTTTTGCTGATGCACAAAACACCCATTGAATTAGGTTATTTGAGGATTGAAAAAAGGTCATTACTATGTTTACTGTTAACCCTATCAAGTTAAACAACATAGTTGTGCTGTTGTAATGAAGGTGAGTCAGACTCTTACGACTTAAATCAGAACTGGAGACCAGGGTTCGATCCCACCTGTGACACTGTATACATGTATATACAGTGCTTTTCGTTAAGTACTCAAACCCCTTTACGTTTCCACATTTTGTTACATTACAGCCTTATTCTAAAATGTATTAAATTGTATTAAATCAAGCTACACAAAATACCCCATAATGATGAAGCAAAAAACGATTTTTATTTTTTATTTTAGCACATTTACATACGTTTCCAGAACCTTTACTCAGTACTTTACTGAAGCAACTTTGGCAGCGATTACAGCCTCGAGTCTTCTTGGGTATGACGCATCAAGCTTGGCACACCTGTATTTGGGGGGTTTCTCCCATTCTTCTCTACAGCTCCTATCAAGCTCTGTCAGGTTGAATGTGGAACGTTGGTGCACAGCTATTTTCAGGTCTCTCCAGAGATGTTTGATCGGGTTCAAGTCCGGGCTCTGTCTGGTCCACTCAAGGACATTCAGAGACTTGTTTCCGAAGCCACTCCTGCGTTGTCTTGGCTGTGTGCTTAGGGTAGTTGTCTTGTCCTGTTGGAAGGTAAATCTTCGCCCCAGTCTGAGGTCCTGAGCGCTCTGGAGCAGGTTTTCATCAAGGATCTGTACGTTGATCCGTTACTCTTTGCCACGATCCTGACTAGTCTCCCAGTCCCTGCCGCTGAAAAACATCACCCACAGCATGATGCTGACACCTCCATGCTTTACCGTAGGGATGGTGACAGGTTTCCTCCAGATGTGATGCTTGACATTCAGGCCAAAGAGTTTAATCTTGGTTTCATCAGACCAGAGAAACTTGTTTCTCATGGTCTGAGAGTCTTTAGGTGCCTTTTGGCAAACTCCAAGCAGGCTGTCATGTGCCTTTTACTGAGGAGTGTCTTCCGTCTGGCCACTCTAACAAAGGCCTGATTGGTGGAGTGTGGCAGAGATGGTTGTCCTTCTGGAAGGTTCTCCCATCTCCACAGAGGAACTCTAGTACCATAGGGTTCTTGGTCACCCCCCTGACCAAGGCCCTTCTCCCCCGAAAGCTCAGTTTGGCCGTGCAGCCAGCTCTAGGAAGAGTCTTGGTGGTTCCAAATTTCTTCCATTTAAGAATGATGGAGGCCACTTTGCTCTTGAGAACCTTCAATGCTGCAGACATTTTTTGGTACCCTTCCCCAGATCTGTGCCTCGACAAAATCCTGTCTTGGAGCTCTACGGACAATTCCTTCAATCTCATGGCTTGGTTTTTGCTCTGACATGCACTGTCAACTGTGGGACCTTATATAGACAGGTGTGCCTTTCCAAATCATGTCCAATCAACTGAATGTACCACAGATGGACTCCAAGTTGTAGAAACATCTCAAGGATAATCAATGGAAACAGGATGCATCTGGGCTCAATTTTGATTCTCATAGCAAAGGGTCTGAATAATGTAAAAAGTGTGTTTTATTTTTAATACATTTGCAAAAATGTCTAAAAACCTGCTTTGCTTTGTCATTATGGGATACTGTGAGTAAATTGCTGAGGATTTTTTATTATTATTTATTTAATCAATTTCAGAATAAGGCTAACGTAACAAAATGTGGAAAAGGTCAAGGGGTCTGAAGGCATTGTAAGTAGAAACAACTCATTTTTTACCTCTGGAGTGACACGATGGCTGCCTGCTCATTCTCATTCTCGGCCTGTGTGGTGCCCAGAACCTGCCAAGCCTAAAGACGCAGAGAGGGTTTCAACCAAACTAACACATCAAACAAAGTCAAACAATACTACACCAGTACTCCTGAGCTAACCAGTACTTCACTAAAGGAAATCTTATGCACAGTTCAAACATAAATTTTATGGCGAGTGGAACTGAATGGAAATTAAGAGCGGCCTGGCAAGGTTAAAAGCTTTGCTTGATGTACCGATTGGTTTCATAGAATTGCTCTCAACACTGCAGCAGACTTCCTCGTTGGTTTTGGGGCGACATAACAGCGACCTCTTACAGAAATCCGAGACAATGATTGTGCTTCTGTTGTGGGTGTGGTAGTGAAGCAACTATTATTTGCATGCAATTAACACATGTTAATATGTATTACCATTTCTCCTGAAAGTGGAAGAACTGCTCTGATGTGCTGCATGAAACAAAGGCTTACTTCAACCGCACTGGGCCAAAAGAGAAGCTGCAGAACTATTGAAAGAAATCGGACGAGGCTCACTTAATGGTTTCAGACAGCTCTCTATCCCCGCTCTTCCAAAGATAATTTTTTGTTTGTTTGTTTGGTGCGGCGATAGAGTGGTGTTTGAACTAGGGCTAAAACTCAACAAATACAAAGAAAATAAGACACAAGACACATTTCTCGAATTGATTCAATAAAGTAAACTCAATACTTCACACAATGTTACCTACAATTAAAACAAATAAATGAGGCTGTTAACTGAACCTGAATTTCACAGGTTTCTGATTTTCCCCAAAAAAGTCTAACCTTTTAAATCAAAAAACAAAAACAAACTTGGATGTTCTAAGTCCATAACACATCAGGAGACCACGTTTGAGGTCTGGGAAAAAATGCATGACATTTATTTATTGTAGTTACCCTTTAGTTCAACTGCGCAGGCACCTAGAAATGTTGTTTGGTTAGTAGTGTTTCTGTAGCACATAAAATGGAAATTGCAAAAGAAATGGCCACCGGATTGACGCAAATAATCATATCATTATGCCAGGTAGGTGTAACGCATGTGAAACGGCTAGCTTAGTTTCAATCGGTGACGTCACTTGCTCTGAGACCTTGAAGTAGTGGTTCCCCTAGCTCTGCAAGGGCCGCGGCTTTTGTGGAGCGAACATTCAATTGAGAAGGTTTCTGAGAAAGCCTTTCCATCTACCAGAAGACGGTAACATCGCTATATTTCTTAATTGTGTAAAAACCTGGACATTTAACTTCCTATTATGAGGCATGTCTTACCTTGCTTCAAAATACCTATAGCCAAAATTCCACCATAGAAACATGTAGGCAATTATAGTCTTCCCCCTATGCGTTCTCCTGTTCTATTGGTTTTCTTTCATTGTCTATCAGCCAAAGGCATTATCCTATTCATATTAGCAATTAGTGATGAGCGATTATTGCTTTGAGGTTGGTTCGGATTCGGTTGGCTTATAAAAAAAATATATCAGTTTTCCATATCAGTTTTTAAACATTAAATGCACAATGCATTTTGTGGGTTGAATGCAGCAAGAATACAAAATAATACAATTAATAAAAGTCCCATGATGGTAGTGACTGCACATTACTGATTATCACTTATCAATAATTTATTCACATTACTTTTACTTCCATAAAATATTTCAGTTGTGTATATTACATTTGTTTTATTTGATGACTTCCAAATCATCATCTCCATAGAGCTGTTACCTGACTGCTGAACTGCGAGATACCTCTTCTGTCTCTTTTTCGTAGCAGGCGTTACCAAGTTTTCTGCACTAAACTATATAGAATATTGGCCTGTTGGAAACTACAACTCCCTACTACTACTTCGCATAGTTCTGGCTTGATCGGATGTATCTCTACAGAAACTGTGCAATGTGCACAAACAAAATGTTGGTTAATCGCTGAGCACTATTAGCAACCTGTGATAGTTCGTGCATCTTAAAATCTATCCTTTCTAACGGATATTTTCATCTCTGTCCATGAAACAGCTTGTATGTGCAGTGCGCATTTTAGAACAATGTTTTCCGCAAATTGCATTTTGGAACATTTGCGTGTAAGCCTACCTCTGTGTGTACATAGCTGCTCTTAAAATGTGAATAAATAATAGTTTATCAACATTTTAAGCTAAACATTCTGATCTGTTCCATCAGACTTATTAATTTATACGACGTATACCTCCATTACACTACTTTAATAAGCATCGTGGGGATTAAGAAATAAATATACGCAATGCCCACTGAAAAATATGTGTATAATATATATATACTTGTGTATACCCTTCACTACACCACTGAACTCAACGATCTTTTACCTCCGAGTCCGATGGGTCCTGCAAAATGGCCGCCTCCAGTAGCAGGACAGCATTGTTCAGGTCTCCATCTCTGGCCTTCTGCTGCCCTTCCTCAAAAGCATTGGGCCACTCTTTGTACGGGTTGTTGGTGTGAAAGTAGTAGCCCTGTAAATATCACAGGCATCTTTTTGAATGAATTGCATACGTTTGTGTAAATAATGTCTGCATGGTCATACGAATACAAGTACAATGGTTAAAATGACATAATTGACAGTAGGGTATTTGCGGTATAACAGTTCATTCATGAAACAATACAAATGTATAATCTTCTTGATCAGTGTTTCACACCGCGGTGTAATAACGGTCTCAGTGAGGCATTCAAATATGTGTTATTCATGAGGATCTATACTGTGTGGCTCGTTCTATTTCAAATCATCCAATTATATGGATGAATTTCTATAACCGCAGCAAATGAAGTTAGGCATTGTGTTCAGGGCATAGCAGCAGTATGCACCAGCACCAGCCCTAACTGTCCCTCCAATCCCACCACTGCCCAACACTTACGCTAAGTCTCCATAAAGCAGATCATGAATTATTATTCTTCCATACCACAAGGGTAAAGATTTACTTTGTCTACATATCACAACGCATTTATTACACATCTATAAGCATTTCATGAATGTGATATAACAGGTCCCAACAACATTTTTAAAGGTAAGTGTATATCAATAGCATATCTATAATACATTCATGTCATGCAATAGCTCATATTACAATGACAATGTAGTGTTATCATTATGGATGTTCTCAAAAGTGTTTGTGAATATTCCAAAAGGCCCAAACACATTTAGAAAATTATGCTGATATATAGGCCGGTATAGGCCCATAACTACTTCTTCTCAGAGGTCAATGGGGCACGAGGATCCCCACAGGGTTGAATCCTCAGGGTAAATTGTATGGATCAAATAGTGTAGTTGAGGGTCATATCATAACGCTTTCGTAACTCATTAACACCCCTCCACATCACAATTAGGCCTAAGTTGGTCATACTAGTCTATAACACGCACATGAAGGGTCTATGTAGGAATTCTATGCAGTCAAAGTAAAGTTAAATCTATTTTCCCATTCCCATGAAGCATTTATAACGAAGCACTTCAAGGTAATTAACTGTAGTTTGCCACTGATCTATAACACCAACATTTAAGGTCTGAAGTGCTTAGTTGTGAGGTGCTTCTATGCAGTCAATATACTGTCATTTGTATTTTCCCATTCATAAAGCATTTATAAATAATGTATAAACATGTGTCCGTATTATTTTTGATGAGTCAGACAGCACACAATGTTAAAGGAAATGTGAACATTTGATAGAAAATGAATCCTACTATTGACTATTCTTGAATATATTTAACAAATATTCAAATTTCCATTTCAAACTCATAGCCATAACTTTTTTAGTGAGTAAACCATACAAACACAGGGTGGTAAAGCTAGCTAGAATTTCCTTGCCTGGCTACTCAAACTCCTTGCTCCGGCCAAACACTACGCCATGCCCACAGATGTTAGTTTCTTTTCCACAATGAGTCTGCTTCTGACGACCTCTCGTCTCTCGATTTCCAGAGCGCTTGACTAGTGGGGCAAGAACAAGCATAAGTAATGAGGCGTTTAGGAAATTTGTCATTGTCTTTGATTAATTTTATTTTTTACAACACCCCTCATTTTGACGTCACCACAAACAACTTCATTGATGGCAGTTTCAGATTGATGTACTGTATGTAGCGAACGATAGAGCAGTGGAGTAATTCCATTTGAGTCGTCAGTCAAAGCATTTCCCCATTATTCACTAATGTAGCCTAACCGGTCACAAGATGGCAATATTATTCATTTTACATCGTTTATCATCTTACGTACGACTTTAATGTACTCAGCCAGCAACACACTACTTTCCCTCGTGGACCGGCTGGTACATAAAGCATCCTCCATTCAACTGCAAAGACATCGGTTTCCTCCTTAACCTGATTTACCTTGATTGAATGGCTCATCAGTAAAAATATGCTTACCGTCTTAACAAAAATAAAAATTTCCACCACCATTTTCAGATTTTCGGACAACTTCCAGATGTTGAACATCGCGAGTCTGTTTATCCCTGGTTGAACGCAGACCGCAACACCAGCAAGTAGCATTAGTCACCCTAGCATGGTGGTGGAACATTTTATTAAGATACTACAAATATTTTCACCGTTTTTTTTCCACCAAAGAGAGTGTAGCACCTATTTCCTAATGCCAGAAATGCATATAATAATTACTAAGAGAACACAAAGAAAACATTCCCAAATTGCAAACTTAAATCAATTGTTATACTATTGTAATGTTGTTTTAAAAGGTGAGTTTACGGTTCTCAAAATCAGCTCTAACTTTGGAAACAATCCCAAAGCCCACCGCTGCTGCAACGATTGGATTAGAACAAGTCACTCTCCCTCTGCTCTCATTTCCCCATTTCACTCGTCTCAGTGCACACGTCTCCCGAATCTTCAAACATCATGTATGAATCAGAATCTGTAGCTAGTCATCGTTGTTCAATCTAGTTATTTCCTGTTGACTTTGCTGACAACATTATGATTGTTTTTGTCTGTCTACTTGTCGTTGTTTAGTAGGCCTATGTTGTCTGTCCGTATAATTATTTCATTGCTGACGACGTCTGTCATTACGTCATGATCCAAGCCCAAGCATGCTTGCTATTATTATTTATTCTCACCCAGGCATGTTTACCGAGCGACAGATCATTAGAAAATAAAATGACAAATGTAGATACTTTTTAAAATGTATTGTATAATGTTGGCTGGCATATAAGTTGCGGGAGAGAAAAGTTTTGCTCCTCTCATAAGTACAACAATATATAGCTGACATTCATCTAAATCTGTGCCTGGAATAAATGCAGGCAGTAGTAGTACTATTTATTAGCCTATTTCATTAATAATTGAATAGAACTAAGTAAGTATCATGTGCATTTTCATCTGTCGGGGTCGTTTAAAAGGAACATAATGCACTCTGAGATGCACTCCGAGTGAATGCGCACTTCCGGGTTGTCTGATCACGACTAAATCCGATTACGACTATGAAGTGTGATAAAACGGATGTGATTATGAATACAATGAGATCGACACACCCCTATTCTAAAACATCTCAAACAGCCAGCAGCATCAACAGAGAACAAGCATTTTTATGGGCTTCAGTGAGCATGGAAGTGAACAGGGTAAGGGAAAGACCTAAAGGTCAAGGACCTTTTAAAGGGTTCTTTGGCTGTCCCCATAGGAGAACCCTATGAAAAACCCTTTTTGGTTGCAGGTAGAACACTTTTGGTTTCATGTACATGGAAACCTGGAACTAAAAAGGGTTCTCCTATGGGGACAGCTGAAGAACTCTTTTGGAAACTCTTTTTCTAAGAGTAACTATAGAGCTACCGTATTTAGCTCACGTTTTCCATCTAAATAACACAAACTAACCAAATGTAAACATGTCTGCCAGTTGTTGGTAGCTAACTGCTTGTGCTGTCATACTATAGATGGTACAAGCGTATGGGATAGAGTAGTTTTGGCTGCGACTGAGGGACTGTGGATGGATGGCTTGTCAGATGGATCCACGTGGGTTGGCGAGACCCCTCCAGCATAATGTTATTTCGAAATCAGCTACGGGCTAGGGCATCTCGAACATATTCCCTACACTGGACTGATGGCAGATCATTTGGGCGTTCTGTGGCTCCAGGGGAGTTTTCTATACGGCCTGCTGAGTGCAGGCTAAACTGAACTGCAAAGCTTCGGCCATGGATTCAATCGCAGATCTGGTGGAATTTCTGAGAAGCCCTGAAGCCAGGCTTTCTTTGGAGGGGTGGATTGTGGATTTCTTGGGGGGGGGGGGGGTTTATTTATAATTTTTTTTGTCTTTACTCTTAGGATCGATTCTTCTTGAAGAAGAAGCAGCAGCTAAGCTAACATTAGCTTGCTATAGCTAGCTATTCTCTTCCTCTGTTTTTGAATGAATTTGTGTTTTTTTCTTTCTAGCTGACAAAATAAGTGAGCTAGATTTAGTTTATATACTGCCAAATGTCGATAACATAGCTACGTTTGTCACTGGTATGAGCTAGTAAATATCCTAAACCTAGACAGTGATAGAATATCACCTGGGAGAGAAAGAGGAGAGAATTCACTTTCTTTTTCATCTGCTGCTGGCTTGCTAATGTTCACTTAAGTATGTTTTTTCACATGTAATTGATGAAATTAGATTTGTATTCTATAAAGATTGTAATTGTGTCAGTATGTTATGAATATTGTAGAAACATGCCACTTGGTGCACACCAGGCCACAGGCAATATGTTCCTCCACTGTGAGTCATAGAAATTACCATCTTGCTTTCGGAGCTTTCCATCAGTCTTCGTGGTTTTTATATGGGGGGGGAGCGTAAACTTTTCGAAGTTAGAATCCATTTTTCACGTTAGAACTCATTAGTTAATCTACAGCACCAACTACATAAATATATGACAGGGTCCATTATCTGCTACTTTAAATCTTGTTAAGGAGGAAACCAATGCCTTTGCAGCTTGAATGGAGGATGTTTTATGTATGAGCCGGTCCATGGGGGACATGTGTATTACCGGCTGGGCTGACTGTGTCCATACCTAACAGTAATACGACATCAGGAAGAACTAAGCCCTCTAGGGGTTTCAGCGCTATCACTAATGTAGCTAGCTAGCTAAGCCCCTGGCACAATGTCAACACGTTAATAGGCATAATACTCGTTAAACATTTATTCCATATTTCCATTCCACTTTGGCACATTATGAACCTTTTTAAAATGGGACAAATTAAGAGACAGAAACCAGTTGATTTTATTTTGACCATTGAGGTATAAAATAACGGTTTTGACAGCAGAAGAGAATGTGAAAGGTTAGTATGACATTACTTCTGGTTGACAGCCCAGGGTTCTTATTAACTATTTTTGTTAATTTAAATGTGCAAACGTACAATGTCAGTCATGAAATAGTGAACAAAAAGGTTAACTAAATGTTTTTGTCAAAGCGAGAGGTCAACAGGAAGTGATATTTCACTGACCTCTCACATTCTCCTCCTGATTAGCTTCACGTCAGGAGAAAGGGGCAGCTGCAACCCAATATGGACCGGAGTATGGGCAAGTGGGTGTGTTGAAAGGAAAGTAGTGGGCGTGAGGAAAGGAGTGGGTGTGTCAAGCGCTCTACTATCTATAGGTTAGACGGGTTTGATTGAGTTTTTTCCCTTCAGTTCCTTTAAGTTAACACGCAAATATCATACGTTGAGCTACCGTACGGCGAGAGTTTGGACTTTGCTTTGAAGCCAGAGGGGGAGTCTGAGTCGTATTTCACTGTTACAGAAATAATTGTAAATTTTCAGTTATAAAAGTGACAATGGTTTATTTTATATTAAAAGTACTGATGATGGGTGTACTGTTTCTTGTATGTGTTGTCTGCTTACTGTGACTGTCACCCTGATATTGGCTACTAGGTAGCTATACTTCCCACGCCATTGCCAGTCAGTAGTGCTTGGCAAGCGGGAGCGAAGAGCACTGTGTCCCAGTGTTGTTGCCATTCATGCCCTCCCAATTGAGTAGTAGACTGTATGTATGTATCAAGGTGACATCTAGATGATTATCAATATTAGTTATTTCTTGTGTAGGCTGCGATGCCGTGATACAGCTGCCCAGTGAGAAGCACCTCAGTTCGGCAGGCACGCCGATACAACACCGGTGCACTTGTCATTCGCACCGGCTTAACGACTTGCCGTGCAGCAAAAATCAGCCACGCAAAACTGTCTCGAGTGGCAAAAAAACAACCCAATTAGCTGATTCGCTTTTCATACACCCACTCCTTTCGACACACACACTCGCTGGGTTTCTTCATGGCATCCAAATCATAAATAGATTTAATGCATTGCTCAGTTATGTATAGAGCCATCGTGGAATGCTCTGTCACCAGAGGTTACTCAGGCAAAAAGGCAAGGTTAGCTTTAAAAAACAGATAAAAACATCTTGTATCACAGCGCCACCACTCTTTCTAAAGATCTAATTTAACTGTACTGTACATAAGAATATGAATATGTATGTATGAATAGTGTGTACATAGTATTTTTGTTGTCTCTTGGTGACTTTCCTATATATAACTCTTATTTTAATGAAATATCTTATCTTGTCCATTACTGTATTTTTTCTGTGGACTCCAGGAAGAGTAGCTGCTCCTAACAAACTCGCCCATACTCCAGTCACCATATTGGGCTGCAGCTACCCACATCCTTGACGACAACTTCCTTCACAACAGCTCTGTTCTGCAAAGTGCAAGAAGTATGAATGCTCTAATTTCTGCGGAGGCCAGATTGACCATGCGGACCCTTTAATTAAGGTGGAAATGCTAGCTAGCTTTACCACCCTGTGTTAGTACGTTTTACTCATAGTTATTGCTATGAGTCTGAAATGTGGAACTTGATTTGAATGCTTTGAATATTGATCTTTGCTAAATCTATTAAAGAAAAGTCCAAATGAAAAATGTCAATAGTAGGATTCTTCAGCAATTGTTTCTGTGTTACATCTGGAAAATTTAAATAAAATATTTCCCTTAAAGGGATACTTCTGGATTTTGGCAATGAGTCAGATGATACAATTTGTATCTCTGTGTGCAGTTTGAAGGAAGTTGCTAACTAGCTTTAGTGTGCCGGTAGATAGCATACTTTCAGTCATTGCTCTATCACTAGTTAGCATTGACTAGAAAAACTCTCTAACTTCCTGGATGCATGGTATCCATGAGTTCATCTGACTCTGGGGAAGTAGATAAAGGACTTCATTGTAAAAATGCTGAAGTATCCTTTTAACATTTTGTGTTGTGTCCGTATTCTTTTTGATGAGTGAAGCATGTTTATGAATGAGAAAATAGAAATCACAGTATATTGACTGCATAGAATTCATACATAGACCTTTAATGTTGGTTGTATAGATCAGACTGGCAAACTGCTCAGTTAATTGCCACGAAGTGCTTAGCTATAAATGGTTTGTGAATGGGAAAATTGATGACTACTTTGACTACATAGAATTCATAAATAGACCCTTCATGTGTGCATTGAAGACCAGTTTGATCACCTTAATTGTGATGTAGAGGGCTGTTCATGAGTTACGAAATGAGAACTACACCGTTTGAACCGTATCATTTACCCAGAGGATTCAACCCTGTGGGGATCTTTATGCACCATTGACCTCAGTGAGAAGAAGAAGGTAAGGTAAGTCCGTTGGGGGCAATGTCAGAAGCACACTTTTGAGAACAGCCATAATGATGACACTATGCTGTCATTGTAATGATGCATCTATTAAGATACATAATGAGCTCTTGCATACCATGACATGAATGTGGTATAGATGTCCTATGGATACATTTAATTAACCTTTAACAATGTGGTCTGGACCTGTTATAACACGTTCATAAAATGCTTATAGATGTGTAATAAATGCGTTATGATATGTAGTCAAAGTAAGTCTTTACCCATTATAGAAACAAAAGAGTATTTACCAGACCTGGGTTGAAATACTACAAATTCTATTTCAGTTATTTTAAGTAAGTATTTAGACAAAGTTCCTTTGAAATTACACATAGTAAAGTATTGACATGCATTTAACAAAACTCAAACACAGAAAATAGCATTTTGAAATGCAAATATTTAAATACTTTATGCATTTAAACCCAGGTCTGTTTGGTCCTAGAGGTATTTGAAATGTATTTATAGAAAATTAGAGCCTTGTTCGATGCTGTTGACAGCAGCCATTTGTTTAGATAAGAATTCAAGAACAAAGGCAACCCTCTGAACTATGAAGGTCTTTACCATGGTGGGTGAATAACCTATACAACAATTGAATTATGATGCAAGTATTAACATAACGTAATAGCAATATAAATATGACAGATTTTCTTCATTTTGGGGAATGGATGTTGATTTAACATACCGGTATGTTTATTGTCATATACATTTTTACAATATATTCTGGCAGAATATGGTTAGGGCATTATGTGTTATGGTGGGTAGTTATTATTATATATCAATGGAGTGACAACTGCAGCATTATTTCTGATGAATGAATGTGAAACACAACCTTTCAGATTGAAAATAATAATAATTCCAGGAGGAAACATATTGACTGCAAAGAAAATAACAAGTAAATGCATGTTATTAATAAGACTTAAACCAATGGGGGATAGTTGTTTACTATTCCACTACTGCCCCTTTCCATATCCCCTGTCTGTCTCTCTTCCTCCCTCTCCTTTTTTCTCCCTCATTATTGTGATCTCTCAACATTTGAGCAACAATCTGTTCCAATTGAGACAATAGAGGGAGTTGAGAGAATTCTAGATTAAGTATCAACCATCAGTGGTCTGTCATTTGAAGCAACACATCACTTTCTCATGTTAGCTCTACACTACCTATCACTAATGAGTGCAGTTGTGAGATTCCTAGGTTAGTGATAGGTTGAAGATGAATTCAAAGGTTTGGTGATGACATCGATACTACTGTTTTTCTCCATGTAAAATATTGGATTAGATAGCTTAGAGGAAGGGATGGTGTTTTGTACCATCGCTTGTGGTTTTAAAAGGTTATTTTGGGGGGTAATATCAGGGATTAGTATCAGGGATTATGGTCAGTAATTGCATCTCTTTGAATGGATAGACATTTTGTGAATAAATTCTGGGATTGGTGGGAAAGTTTAGGTAAATGATATTGGAAACTCTAATGGGAGATTTTTCCAGATTAGTATTAGTGTTGAGGAAAGAATTAGGTGTTGGGGGAGTTTACCTTCTCAATTGGAGAGCTGCTGGGTGGTATCGGGCCTTCATTTTCTTCCTCGAGCCAATTCCTGCGAGCCAGTTCCTCCCATTCTGCCTGCATCTTATCCCAGAACTCTGTGTCCGACTGATGAGAACAGAAGAGAAAGAGGTGTTGGAATTGATTTCTGCTTCGTAATGGCCCAATCCCACAATCATCCACTGGACATATCCCATTCCCATGGCCCTTGGTGACACCCTTATGGGATTTAATGGTAGCTAGATACTACAAGGTCAGGTTCATTAGAACACACTGTAGCAAACTGTTTCTCAACAGAAAATGAGCGTTTCACCTTGTTCAGATAGGATATCCCCGTTTCACTCATTATTGGTCTGTTTTCTTCCGTTTCGTTCCTATTGAAGTCAACTCTAGTGTAAGCAATATGGTATAAACTCCACATAGCCTTTGGTGTTTGTGACAATACAAAAAAGGTATAAATACAATGCTAGTTAGAGCTAATAGGGAGGGCCAACAATTAAAGGGTCTAGAGAGGTAAAAACAATGGAATAGTTTAGGATTGGGTCATTGGCTTTTATACCATTCTCTTCCAAATCTTCAATGAGCTATTTCCATTCTAACCATTATTGGCTGTCCCCGACCCAAAATAATATCTTGGTTGACAGAGGGTCGTCTGTTCTTTCGACATGTCAATTGGTAGACATTTTAAAACATGTATTTTTTCATTTATAAACGTTTTAATAAAATCAACTACATGCACTGAGCTTGTCTGATGTTTAAGCACACTGTTTGTGTCACGCCTTGGTCTTAGTATTTTGTGTTTTCTTTAATTATTTGTTCAGGCCAGGGTGTGACATGGGTTTGTGTGTTGTGTTTCGTATTGGGGTTTGTAGTATTTGGGATCGCGGCTGATTAGGGGTGTTGTATAGGCTTGGCTGCCTGAGGCGGTTCTCAATCAGCAGTCAGGTGCTTCTCGTTGCCTCTGATTGGGAACCGTATTTAGGTAGCCTGAGTTCGCTTTGTCTTTCGTGGGTGATTGTTCCTGTCTCTGTGTAGTTTCACCAGATAGGCTGTAATTAGGTTTCACGTTCCATTTCATGTATCGTCACTTTTCTTCATTAAAGACATGAGTAACCACCACGCTGCATTTCGGTCCGACTCTCTTTCTACAAACGAAGAACGCCGTTACAGTTTGATGAAATAATTAACACACACAAATGACTCAAGAGAGAGCCAGAGATCAAGATAGAAAGAAAATAATTTGAAGAAAAATTTTCCCAACTCTCCTACTCCTGCTGCTAATGGCCTTCACAGAGAGAGGCCTATATATAACAATGCAAGTAACTTGTATTGCCAACTACGTAAAAGAAAACCGACAAATAAAATAATTTTAGGTAGAAAATACCCTAATAAAAATAAATGTCCTATAAATCACATTGGCTACGCATGGCAGTTTGTTCATGTTCTTTGAATCGCATCATCTCTCTACACCGCCTGTCTACAACGAACTTAACATATTTTATCAACTATCAACTGGGTCCGGCCCACTGGATGAGGGATTGACATTTTTCCCTTTCACCCAGAGGCTCGGTGGTTATCGAAAGGGAGAGAGCTGGAAAGATTTTTTAATACATTGAGGAACTATTGTCATTCTCAATAGATGTAAAAACAGACTTTACTTGCTGTTTAAGGTGAAGACACAATTACTTTTCATTCGTGGTGGTGAGTTAAGACAATCAGAAATACTATCTGACATCCCCAAATGGCCACATTTATATATTTATGCACAGGATAGGTAGCCTATGCCTACCTCTATGCGCAATCAGGTGTGCGTCCTTACTCAACATTGACAGGAGCGCTCCAAACAAAAGTAGTAAATAAAATAAACCAAAACGTGTCTTACAGGTATAGCATAGGTTGTGAGCTCTGCAAACAATGTGTCCACTCCGATAATGAGAACAGTAAACGACTGTAGAAATAATATAGCCTATTGAATCTATTAACAGAAATTACCGAAACCAAAGAAACATTGTAGATTAGAAATTATGGGGATTTATGGTAAATGTACTATGATATACACTACATGACCAAAAGTATGTGGACACCTGGTCGTCAAACATCTCATTCCAAAATCATGGGCATTAATATGGAGTTGGTCCCCCCTTTCCTGCTACAACAGCCTCCACTCTTCTCGGAAGGCTTTCCACTAGAAGTTGGAACATTGCTGCAGGGACTCATCCGTCAGACTTCCAGATGGTGAAGTGTGATTCATCCCGCCGGAAAACACCTTTCCACAGCTCCAGAGTCCAATGGCGGCGAGCTTTACACCACTTCAGCCGACGCTTGGCATTGCGCATGATGATGTTGGGCTTGTGTGCGGATGCTCGGCCATGGAAATTCATTTCATGAAGCTCCCAACAAACAGTTCTTGTGCTGACTTTGCTTCCAGAGGCAATTTGGAACTTAGTAGTGAGTGTTGCGACCGAGGACAGACAAATCGTCTGTCCTACAAGCTTCAGCACTTGGCTATCCAGTTCTGTGAGCTTGTGTGGCCTACCATTTTGTGGTTGAGCCGTTGTTGCGCTTAGACATTCCACTTAACAAACTATGGAGATTGCATGGCTCGATTTTATACACCTGTCAGCAACAAGTGTGTCTGAAATAACCAAATCCATTAATTTGAAGGGGTGTCCACATACTTTTGTATATATAGTGTACGTAATGGGGAATTGATAGACGATAACAATCAAAGGGAAAAATATTCACACAATTAAGGCATGAAACAATGAACGTGCACAAATTGGCAGGACAGATCGCATTCTGGAGAGAGACGTGCCTTGTGGATCTTAGCCACATTCCCCTTCTTCTTGACTCAACATTTTTATTTCACCTTTATTTAACCAGCTAAGCTAGTTGAGAACAAGTTCTCATTTACAACTGCGACCTGGCCAAGATAAAGCAAAGCAGTGCGACACAAACAACAACACAGAGTTACACATGGAATAAACAAGCGTACAGTAAAATTTAAAATCATTATCTTCACACATACTATACTGTAGGTCTAAGGAAAACTTAATAAATGGTGTCATGTCCAAAGCAAAAGATATTTATGGAAAAACCCATGCAATTTTGAAATAAATGCAATTTCACTTTTTTTTATATTATAAAATTGCTTGGCGTGCCAAGGCAAATACCCTCGCGTGTGCCTTATGTTGCAGATGCCTGTCTTAGAGTGATGGACTGTGACATTCCCGCAGCCTCCGCAATGGATTAATCCACTGAGACAGGCACGAATCAGACACGTGTCTAATGGGCCGCTCAACAAAAATAATCTGTCAACCAAAAGCCTTTTCAACAAACAATTGACCTGTTGGGCAAATGGGGTCAGCCCTAATATCCACAAACTTGCAAGGACCAAGCTAGTGCATTCGGAAAGTATTCAGACCCCTTCACTTTTTCCACATTTTGATATGTTACAGCCTTATTCTAAAATGGATAAAAATATTTTTTTCTTAAATCAATCTACACACAATACCTCAGAATGACAAAGCGAAAACAGGTACTTAAAAATGTTTGCAAATGTATTAAAAATAAAAGTATTCAGACCCTGAAAAAAATCGAATCCAATTGCGTGTTTTGTTGCTTGTGTTCGCTTACTCAATTTGCATGCCCCCACTGGCCTCTGTCCAAGACAACACACTGCGATTTGAACAAAAATCCATAATTTCACCCATTTACTGAAGCATATTTCTCCCGCTGCTAAATATGGGTCTTGTCAGTTCAAATTAGCCTCAATAGATAGATACGCTATATTTGGAAAGAAGCCATCTTCAATGGGAACAGAAGAAACAAATACATTGCCAAATCTTCTGATTTTTTTTTTTTAAGTAACCTTTTTTTGGACAGAGAGTCTGCTGAGACCAAGGTCTATTGTACAGATGAGCCCTGTATCAAACAGACACATCAATATACGAAAAGCAAAATAAGCATATAAAACAAATGCATTCTTCAGTAAAAGGGTCCTCAATCAGCCATCTGAATTGCCCTAGTCACCAATTCTTCCAATTTTTGAGTTTTGGAGATTATTCCATAAGTAAGGTGTAAAAAAACTAAAAGCAGATGTACCTAACTCAGTGAAGATCGAAGGGATCTCCAGATTAAACCATCCCTGAGGCTGAGCCTGGTAGCTCGTATGTCTGCAGGTTCCCAACGAAGTAAGACGGAAGTCTATGCAACAGGGCTTCATAAACAAAAAGAGTGCAATGCATCAATCTACAAAACTTCAAAGAGGGCCAGTCTACTTTCTGATACAGAAAGCAATGATGTGCACTGAACCTGTCACCCGTAATAAAGTGTAGTGCGTTACGATAAACTTTGTCCATTGGTTTAAGCACAGTGGCAGCTGCATTCATATAGGCAATATCACCATAAACTATAACCAGTATGAATGTTGACTGAATTATTTGTTTTCTGCTATTTAATGAAAGGCATCCTATTCCTCTCAAGGAACACCATCAGAAGAAAAACATTGTGTCCTGTCTGTCACGCCCTGGTCTTAGTATTTTGTGTTTTCTTTATTATTTTGGTCAGGCCAGGGAGTGACATGGGTTAATTATGTGGTGTGTTTTGTCTTGTTTTTTTTGTAGGTATTGGGATTGTGGTATAGTGGGGTTATCTAGAAAAGTCTATGGTTGCCTGAAGTGGTTCTCAATCAGAGGCAGGTGTTTATCGTTGTCTCTGATTGGGAGCCATATTCTTTGAGTGTTTTGTGGGTGATTGTTCCTGTCTCTGTGTTTGTTTGCACCAGATAGGCTGTTTAGGTTTTTTCACATTAATTGTTTTTGTATACTGTTCGTGTTTTCATCTTTATTAAAGATGTATACAAATAACCACGCCGCATTTTGGTCCGATCCCTGCTACACCTCCTCTCCTTCAACAGAAGAAAGCCGTAACAGAATCACCCACCACAACAAGACCAAGCGGCGTGGTGACAGGCAGCGGCAGCAGGAGCAGCGAAATCCAGATTTCTGGACATGGGAGGAAATCTTGGATGGTAAAGGACCCTGGGCTCAGCCTGGAGAATATCGCCGCCCCAAAGAAGAGCTGGAGGCGGCAAAGGCGGGAAGGCGCTGGTATGAGGAGGCAGCACGGCGACGCGGATGGAAGCCCTAGAGTCAGCCCCAAAAATGTATTGGGGGGGGGCACACTGGGAGTATGGCGAAGCCAGGTAGGAGACCTGCGCCAACTTCCTGTGCTTACCGGGGGGCTAGAGAGACCGGGCAGGCACCGTGTTCTGCTGTGGAGCGCACGGTGTCTCCAGTGCGGGTGCATAGCCCGGTGCGGTACATACCAGCTCCTCGTATCGGCCGGGCTAGAGTTGGCATCGAGCCAGGTAAGGTTGGGCAGGCTCGGTGCTCAAGAGCTCCAGTGCGCCTGCACGGTCTGGTCTATCCAGTACCACCTCCACGCACCAGCCCTCCGGTGGCAGCTCCCCGCACCAGGCTTCCTGTGCGTGTCCTCGGCCCAGTACCACCAGTGGCAGCACCACGCATCAGGCCTACAGTGCGCCTCGCCTGTCCAGCGCTGCCAGAGCCTTCCTCCTCTACAGCGCTGTCGGAGTCTCCTGCCTGTCCAGCGCTGCCGGAGCCTTCCTCCTCTGCAGCGCTGCCGGAGTCTCCCGCCTGTTCAGCGCTGCCAGAGCTGTCAGTCTGCAAGGAGCTGTCAGTCTGCAAGGAGCTGCCAGAGCAGCCAGTCTGCATGGAGCTGCCAGTCTGCATGGAGCAGCCAGAGCTGCCAGTCTGCATGGAGCAGCCAATGCTGCAGCAAGAGAAGATCAAGCAAATTAGCCCCAGAAGTTGATGGATCTTCCATCATGCCAACTAGAGGCTGGGAGAGGGAAAAGCAGTCGATTGACTGATCAGGGTAAATTAAACCACCATTTCTTTCAAATAAAAGTCCTGCGGAGATAACACATTGATTAAAATAATCACTTATCAAATGTTTCTCAGTGAATATGTTAGATCCACAGCTTTCTTAGGCAGGGAGAGATTCATTTCCACGCTTTAGTGCATTAACTGTTTTCCAAAATTTAGACGGGACACCATCAGAATATGAGATAGAAAGTTGCATGATTTAGCGTTCTTGATTGAGGAGGTGTATCTATTTCTCAATTGCCTGAAAAGCTGGCAATCAGCTAAAGAGTAAATCAATGAAACAGATAAATGCGTATTTTGGCTTATGGCAAAACCTATAACCAAAAAACATATATAATAATAATAATAATAATAATAATAATATGGGGATAGTGATATTTAGATTACATGACGCCACAAGAGATTATTTCACATACAGTACCAGTCAAAAGTTTGGACACACCTACACATTCAGGGGTTTTTCTTTATTTTTACTATTTTCTACATTGTAGAATAATAGTGGAAATCAAAACTATAAATAACATATATGGAATCATGTGGTAACCAAAAAAGTGTTTTTTATATTTGAGATTCTTCAAAGTACACTTTACACCTTTGCACACTCTTGGCATTCTCTCAACCAGCTTCATAAGGTATGCATATCAATTACTTGTTAAAATTTTAATTGTGGAATTTTTTCCTTCTTTATGCGTTTGAGCCAATCCGTTATGTTGTGAGAATGTAGGGGTGGTATACAGAAGATAGCCCTATTTGGTAAAAGACCAAGTCCATATTATGGCAAGAAATGCTCAAATAAACAAAGAGAAAGGACAGTCCATCATTACTTTTGGACATGAAGGTCAGTCAGTCTGTAAAATGTCAAGAACTTTGAAAGTTTCTTCAAGTGCAGTCGCAAAAACCATCAAGCGCTATGATGAAACTGGCTCTCACGAGGACTGCCACAGGAAAGGAAGACCCAGAGTTACCTCTGCTGCATGCAGAGAATACTTTCATTAGAATTAACTGCACCTCAGATTGCAGCCCAAACCAATTATTCAGAGTTCAAGTAACAGACACATCTCAACATCAACTGTTCAGAGGAGACCGAGTGAATAAGGCCTTCATGGTCAAATTGCTGCAAAGAAACCATTACTAAAGGACACCAATAAGAAGAAGACACTTGCATGGGCCAAGAAACACGAGCAATAGACATTAGACTGGTGGAAATCTGTCCTTTGGTCTGATGGTTCCAAATGTTTGAATTTTGGTTCCAAAAACCGTGTCTTTGTGAGATGCAGAGTAGGTGAACAGATGACCTTTGCATGTGTTGTTCCCACTGTGAAGCATGAAGGAGGAGGTGTGATGGTGAATTGCTGGTGACACTGTCAGTGATTTAATTAGAATTCAAGGCAAACTTAACCAGCATGGCTACCATAGAATTCTGCATCCCATCTGCTTAGTGGGACTATCATTTGTTTTCAACAGGACAATGAACCAACACAGTTAGAGCACTGATTATGCTTTTGGGTCCTACTGTGTCTCTAACTGACAATGAATGGGCGACATAAACCTACATATAAACTGATAATTGTGTACAACTTCAGTATTACTTACTAAAACTGTTGTTACACTGAGGTTTTTACTGTTTTATTTTGATAGGGTTATTTTGCTCTTACTGTAGTAGTGTAGGCCACTCCCGACCGGTCACATTATACAGCGCCTGCGTACTACATAGCAGTGCAAGCTGTGATTATACAGCGCCTGCGCACTACATAGCAGTGCAAGCTGTGATTATACAGCGCCTGCGCACTACATAGCAGTGCAAGCTGTGATTATACAGCGCCTGCGTACTACATAGCAGTGCAAGCTGTGATTATACAGCGCCTGCGCACTACATAGCAGTGCAAGCTGTGATTATACAGCGCCTGCGCACTACATAGCAGTGCAAGCTGTGATGCTACAGATGCTGGTTCAATACCTGTGCCGCCCATGACTGGGAGACCCATAAGATGATTGTAGGTTTTTAGTTTCTCTTGCTCTAAAAACAGAAAAATAATTCAAAATAACAAACTGGCTTTATTTACAACTTAGTAACAATGTCTCACCCCATGTTCAAGAATGGCCTTTTTCTTGCTCCTTTTACGTTATTTGAAAAATGAAATAATCTCCAAAATATTTATATTTTTTTATACAAAGCGATTATTATTATTAATTTAGAATTATATAAAAGCCGTTGGATATTCTCCAAAAATATATTATTAACCTGTTATTAGCAGGACAATATACACTGCTCAAAAAAATGAAGGGAACACTTAAACAACACAATGTAACTCCAAGTCAATCACACTTCTGTGAAATCAAACTGTCCACTTAGGAAGCAACACTGATTGACAATACATTTCACATGCTGTTGTGCTAATGGAATATACAACAGGTGGAAATTATAGGCAATTAGCAAGACACCCCCAATAAAGTGGTGACCACAGACCACTTCTCAGTTCCTTTGCTTCCTGGCTGATGTTTTGGTCACTTTTGAATGCTGGCGGTGCTTTCACTCTAGTGGTAGCATGAGACGGAGTCTACAACCCACACAAGTGGCTCAGGTAGTGCAGCTCATCCAGGATGGCACATCAATGCGAGCTGTGGCAAGAAGGTTTGCTGTGTCTGTCAGCGTAGTGTCCAGAGCATGGAGGCGCTACCAGGAGACAGGCCAGTATATCAGGAGACGTGGAGGAGGCCGTAGGAGGGCAACAACCCAGCAGCAGGACCGCTACCTCCGCCTTTGTGCAAGGAGGAGCAGGAGGAGCACTGCCAGAGCCCTGCAAAATGACCTCCAGCAGGCCACAAATGTGCATGTGTCTGCTCAAACGTTCAGAAACAGACTCCATGAGGGTGGTATGAGGGCCCGACGTCCACAGGTGGGGGTTGTGCTTACAGCCCAACACCGTGCAGGACGTTTGGCATTTGCCAGAGAACACCAAGATCGGCAAATTCGCCACTGGCGCCCTGTGCTCTTCACAGATGAAATCAGGTTCACACTGAGCACGTGACAGACGTAACAGTGTCTGGAGACGCCGTGGAGAACGTTCTGCTGCCTGCAACATCCTCCAGCATGACCGGCTTGGCGGTGGGTCAGTCATGGTGTGGGGTGGCATTTCTTTGGGGGGCCGCACAGCCCTCCATGTGCTCGCCAGAGGTAGCCTGACTGCCATTAGGTACCGAGATGAGATCCTCAGACCTCTTGTGAGACCATATGCTGGTGCGGTTGGCCCTGGGTTCCTCCTAATGCAAGACAAAGCTAGACCTCATGTGGCTGGAGTGTGTCAGCAGTTCCTGCAAGAGGAAGGCATTGATGCTATGGACTGGCCCGCCCGTTCCCCAGACCTGAATCCAATTGAGCACATCTGGGACATCATGTCTTGCTTCATCCACCAACGCCACGTATTCTTAGGTAGCGTAATGACTTTTGCTTCCCTCTAAGCCTGGTGGCACACACTTTCTAGTAAGCTTAAATTGAAAATATGGCAAATAGGAGTGGCAATATCGTCCGCTATTATCCTCAGTCATTTTCCATCCAAGTTGTCAAACCATGGTGGCTTGTCATTGTTGATGGACAAGACATTTAGTGCAGGGTGAGCTGCATACAGTGGACTACCTCCTAGGGCACACCGGATCAGTGCTAACAGTATAAATCTGGTTCATAGGCACATAATTACTGCATACAATAGCTGTAGGATCAGAGGCATTCAGAGCAGTTAGAGGGATATGAATTAGGTTACTTACATTGTATTTACCAATGCCCCTGGTGTAATGTACATTTGTTGAAGCATTACGTCAACTCTGACAATAGTAGGGATTACCTGAGCTGAGCTTGGGTCATTGATAAGTCATTGTCTCAACGCAGCCTTATAATGCTTTGAAAGGATCCAGGAACCCATATGATTTGGGTGGATCCCATCCCCTTTATAAAGGGGATTGTCTTTGCCTTTGTTTCCAAAAGGTATTGAAATTGTCAACAAAAGTTACACCCATTGAGCTGCAATAATCACGTAGCCAGTTGTGAAGAGAAAGAATCCTGCTAAAGCGATCAATGCCACGATTCAGAGAGGGCACAGGAGCAGATATTTGTTAGTGTCTAGCAGAGAGTCAATCAGCTCTTTAAAATCCAGTTTCAACTGCTCAGTGCTGCCCATCATAAAGTCATTAAAACCCACATGGACTACGATACAATCAATTCCCATGTCCTGACGTAGTACATTCAGGAACAGCTTAGTAATGTAATTTACTCGAGCGCCGGGATAGGACATTGATTTTGCACCAGGAAAGGTCATATTTCTTACCATGGAGCTGCCCAAAATCACGGCTGGCTAGAAGGACGAGGAAATCCGCCGACTCCCACGCTTCACATATTTCGAAGAACCCTTTATGGACTGGCGAGAGGCAGAATAAGTTGAGCCCGGCGCAGGCCTCCGACAGATGGAGGAGCCCACTCGATCCAGAGCAGGGAGAGAAGGTTGCCGAAGTCGCCTTTATAATTGTAGTAGTAGGCATTGTGGCCCCAGGCACAGGCATCTCCAGCGAGGAAAGTGCAGGAAGATCAGGTTTCAGGACAGCGAAACTATTCATTGTTTGTATCCGCTCTGGGCCTCTCGTTGAGAGTGTAGACTGCTTTGCACGAGGCAGATGTCTTCGGCTTCCTGGCTTGTAACATGTGACCATCTTTGATTGCCTTGCTCCTTTTACTGTGCTACTTCCATTCTGCCATCAGATGGGGGAGGTCCGGGCAACACTGGCGAGCGCAAACGCCATCCTGCCACTGGCGTAGAAAATGTAACGTTCCACTCTGCGTTTTCCCCAGTTTCTTACGTAGGCTGGCGACCAGCGTGATCAAAGAAGCCACCTCAAGTCTATAATCCTCGGCAAGTAAACAATCGCCGCATTGGAAGTCAGAATGATCCGGTTTGTCCCGAAACAAAGCGTAGTAGATACAGCTCTTAGAGTGCTGGAACCGTTAATTTATTTCTCCAGACAGAGGGCTCCATTGCAAAACTCATCTGTTACCAACTTTGTTAGTATGATGGCTAGCAGCTTAGCGTCTCCATCAAGCAGGCTTCAACCTGTCTGTCAAGCAGGCTTCAACCGGTCTTAAGCGGGATTCCGGGCACAAGAAATAGCGGCCCTAGCTGTTAAAAGCTAACCGTGTCGCGGAAACCATGCAAAAACAAGTTTGTAGACGTTGTAATCAGCAATGTCATGGTCCTTATCCCGGGATCGAGCCATTTAGACAAGTCTCCAAGAGAATTAAAATATCCGGGCGCGTGTCATGCACTCAGATATCAAGAAGGTCGATCTTTGACAAACTTTGCATGTTGATATGCAACAGCTCAAGCCTCCTACACGATTTAAAACAGTGGGGGTATCCATATTTATGGCATTTAAAGTATGAGCACTGGATGAGCTTACCACAGTGGGCTTCCCAAATGGGCTAACAGTGGAATTGAACTTTATGGTCAAGATTATTACTGACAATACCTCTGGGAATATAGTTATCTTTTTCAGTACGATGATATTCACTATTCACGTGTTTGATCACCTAAATTTAAATGACACGTGACAAGAATAGTGCTGTTTAATGCAGCATAAATACAGCTTATATCAGTTGCAGAACAATTGGTGATTTAGCCAAAATAGGGAAAGTGGGCTCGCTATTGTCTGAATTTCTTATCCTCTTTCTTACCTGACTGATGACTTTACTTGAAGCGAATGGTGGTGCACAGGAATAGCACACAGATCAAGAAAAAAAAGCAGTGGAACTGGCTTCGAGGTCCAGATTTGAAAATGATGGGTCAATAGTTGTTAATGAAATGGGATGCATACAGACACAGATGCACAGGTGAACACACACACATGCGCACCCATGTGTACACACACACACCTGGGACATTAATATGAGGGGATATTATTCCCTGGTCAAATTAACTAACTTTATAATGCATTGTGAGACAAATAAAGACAACTTCATTCACAATTTAACTTAACCATTGGAAAACAACACCTGCAGTAACATATCAGTTTGACAGCAAACAAAGAGGTCAGCATATTTACAGCACTGTACATATGGCATGGCAGAACTGATATCATGCCCCCATTAAACTGAAAGGGGAGACACAAGGACAGAAATGGGGAGAAGGTTAGGAGGAAGGTGAGGTGGAGAAGAATGAGGGCTCAACGGAGTAATCAAATATTTTGATGACATGCATCGTGTGCTTTGTTTCAACTCCGATACCCAAACCTCCATAACATGTCCAGCTATTGGCTGTTGCAAGAGCTAAGGATAGATATACAGAGAATTGTCAGATAATGCCAGTAAAAACTCATATACTGTATGTGACTTTGTGGTACTGTCTTATCAGCTTTGGCCTTTTATTTGCTTAGGATCAAGGAACAATGTTCCATACAGATGGAAAGGGGACGAGAGGCAGGGCATATAAGGGCGGGGCAGGGCGTATAAGGCCCTGCCCCGCCCTCCTTTCGGAAAAGCTGACCACGACTCCATTTTGTTGCTCCCTGCCTACAGACGCTGACGTCTCAGCGTGAATCATTTTGCACGCCCAATTTTTCAGTTTTTGATTTGTTAAAAAAAGTTTGAAATATCCAATAAATGTCGTTCCACTTCATGATTGTGTCCCACTTGTTGTTGATTCTTCACAAAAAAATACAGTTTTATATCTTTATGTTTGAAGCCTGAAATGTGGCAAAAAGGTCGCAAAGTTCAAGGGGGCCGAATACTTTCGCAAGGCACTGTATGTGAAAAACACCTTGAGGATTGATTCTAAACAACGTTTGCCATGTTTCAGTCGATATTATGGAGTTAATTTGGAAAAAAGTTTGGCGTTTTGATGACTTTTTTTTTGGTAGCCAAACGTGACGCACCAAACGGAGCGATTTCTCCTAAACAAATAATCTTTCAGGAAAAACTGAACATTTGCTATCTAACTGAGAGTCTCCTCATTGAAAACATCCGAAGTTCTTCAAAGGTAAATGATTTTATCTGAATGCTTTTCTGTTTTTTGTGAAAATGTTGCCTGCTGAATGCTAATGCTAAATGATAACGCTAAATGCTACGCTAGCTATCAATACTGTTACACAAATGCTTGTTTTGCTATGGTTGAGAAGCATATTTTGAAAATCTGAGATGACAGTGTTGTTAACAAAAGGCTAAGCTTGAGAGCTAGCATATTTATTTCATTTCATTTGCGATTTTCATGAATAGTCGAGGCTGTAGTCACGATCCCGGATCCGGGATGGCTCGACGCAAGAAGTTAACTCTCATTGTAGTTATTGTATGTCTTTTGTTTTTGCTTTCATTTTTTATTCTATTTCCTATTATTATCTACCGTATATTACTACTGCATTGTTTGGAAAGAGCTCTCAAGGTAAGTATTTCACTGTACCGTTTTACACCTGTTGTATCCTGTGCATGTGGAAACTTGTAGATAACAGATGTGTAGGATGTTTTTAAAGTTTTAGCCATTACCAAACTACTACTTACAGCAAACAAATATCTTAGATTATGTGTGTGTGTGTATTAATCTCTCACCTCTACAGCAGCCTTTGCCCTTACAAACTCCTCCTCCTGGGAATGATGTCTGCCCAAGAGGTGACGGAGACTGGGCCGCACTTGTTGGGGTACTGGGTCCTGTAGGACACAGAAATGTGTACGTACACACACACACACACACACACACACACACACACACACACACACGCACACACACACACAGAAATGCAAGATCAGCAAAAACACCCTCACCTTTAACTGTGTGAGGGGTCACACTTATAATCCCAGAAGGCAATGGAGACACCAATATATCATTTAAAATAGCTTACGATACATCCTCACACTTTGTGGTGAAACTTGACCTGTATATGGTTATTTTCAAGGAAGATACCATAACTTCACATACTTTTCTATTAGTATACATGTTAATGGAGGTTCTGTAGACCTTTAGTGCTGATATGTGGTCCTCGTCATCAATGCTATTGACTTCAAATGAGTTTTTCACAGATGGATTTGTTTTAAACTCTGCTGACCTGGGGAGAAAGAAGGGTAAACATTTCTGGTATCGAAGGGAAATATATACTTCTACAATATACTCTAACACTACAGTTGTACAACAAAATAAAAAATCTGTTCACAACCACTGTTCATATTTCTAGTAATATTACATTTTTTATGTTTTGTTTCCTGTAACTTAACACATAATTGATTGAACTCCATTTCTAACACGTTAAGGCTTGACGTTTAAAGTGGACAAGATGGAAAGTATAGCCAAGGTAGGCCGTCAATGTAAATAAAAATTTGTTCTTAACTGACTTGCCTAGCTAAATAAAATGTTAAATAATAAATAAATAAAGCCTTTTACAGGCTTATAAAAATGTCTTTACCATATTAATTCACTGGAGGAGTGGTGTGAGGTGCACTTATTTTCGTATCGTCTCTTCCTGCTGTCATTCAGGGCACCTTCAGGGTGAAGATTCACTTCCTCCCATTTCTCCAAAGGAGAAGAGGAACTGACTGAGCAGAAGGATAAAGGGTGCAGACCTGTTAGCAAAATGCTATCCACAAGATATAGACAGAAACATAGAACTGTTAGCATAATGCTATCCACAAGATATAGACAGAAACATAAAACTGTTAGCATAATGCTATCCAACAACATGGACAAGAACATAGAACTGTTAGCAAAATGCTATCCACAAGATATAGACAGAAACATAGAACTGTTAGCATAATGATATCCACAATTTGCATCACTGTTAAGTTCCTATTGTTGGATAGCACTATGCTAACAGTACTTTGTGGATAGCATTATGCAAACAGTTCTATATCATTATGCTAATTACTTATTGTCCACCATAATTTGCAAATAAATTCATAAAAAATCCTACAATGTGATTTTCTGGATTATTTTTTCTCGTTTTGTCTGTCATAGTTGAAGTGTACCTATGATGAAAATTACAGGCCTCTCTCATATTTTTAAGTGGGAGAACTTGTACAATTGGTGGCTGACTAAATACTTTTTTGCCCCACTGTATCTTGATGTTAAGTTCAAGATTTATAAATTGCAATGGTTGGTGTGGATTTAGCTGGTTGTACAATTTACAATCAAATCTGTGTGTACGAAAGTTTTGAAAAATTGCCCCTAGGTCAGTCAGTGTCAGTAGCCAGGTTTACATACATTTTCACCCCAGTGGTGTGTTTCCCACCAAACAGACTTGTTGCGGATAAAAGTCAGTGTGTGATGACATAGTGCACACAAAATGTAATTATTTGCTTATGTTTTCATGTACCAAATAAAGTTCAATGTGTTTCCCTCACATTTTTAACTCTACCCATAGTCTCGTCTCAAACTGTTGCGTTAAATAGCAAATGTGCCGATTCTAGTCTTGGCACTTGCGCTCTAGCCAACAGCTCGCAGATACAGTGCAAGTAGGCTAGTCCCTGATGATGATTATTATGGATAAGAGCAAGAATATTTTTTATTTGTCAAGTGGCAGTCAAGCATCAATCATCATGTCACCAGAATAAGGCCCTCGATATTTATTAGAAAGGAGCATCAAGATCACTGTGCACTTTCACCACCCTGTGAAGTTCATCGTAAATGATTTCATCTGTAGCCTAATGAACTACATGGTTTCCCAAGTCGTAGTAGGAGGACCACACACACAATATCATTGCGTGACTCAAATTTTATTTCCATATGATGGTTATTATATCAATATTTGCACATAAAGGCGTTTCCAACTCCATTTCTCACATAATTTATTTTACCAAAATAAAAAGATCCCACCACGTCGAATGAACAAATGATCTATCAATATTTATACAATTTTACCGAAGCTACCTGTTTCCATCATAGCTGTCATGATTTTATTTTTTATACTGATTGACTTTACTAATTGACTCTAAAACTGTGAATGGAAACGTGGTTATAGAGACATCTAAATTAGACATTAGGCTAAGGACAGAGATTTACAATCAATCAGCAGCAGCATTTAATCATGTCACTGCATAAATCAAATGACAGTACCATGATGATGTTGAAAATAGGATAGCTGTGTGGCTTGAGGCTTTGCACTGGTCAATTGACCAATTTATTACTTACTGGCAAACTGACATTTCTACATGAAAGGAATTTGTCAATCCAGTGAAACCTTTATCTGGCCTATTTTAAAGTAGCTCTGAGCAGTGATTTGGGACACAGGGATTTAAGCCAAAACAGTAATAGGAATGGAGTGAAGAGATTGTTATGCCTTTTGTATCCTTCTCATGAAAAGCACATTCACTGCCTTCAGAAAGTATTTACACCCCTAGACTGTTTCCACATTTTGTTGTTACACAGTCTGAATTTAAAATTGAGCACATTAAAAATGAAAAGTTAAATGCCTCGAGTCAATAAGTATCCAACCCCTTTGTTATGGCAAGCCTAAATAAGATAAGGAGTAAACATTTGCTTAACAATTAACATAAGTTGCCTGGACAATAACAGGGTTTAACATGATTCTTAAACAAATACCTCATCTCTGTACCCCACATTTACAATTATCTGTAAGGTCCCTCAGTCAAACAGTACATTTCAAACACAGATTCAACCACAAAGACCAGGGAGGTTTTCCAATGCCTCGCAAAGACATTGAATATCCCTTTGAGCATGGTGAAGTTATTAATTACACTTTGGATGGTGTATCAATACTCTCAGTCACTACAAAGATACAGGCGTCTTTCCTAACTAAGTTGCCCTAGAGGAAGGAAACCATTCAAGCATTTCACCATGAGGCCAATGTATAGAGTTTAATGGCTGTGATAAGGAGACAACTGAGGATGCATCAACAACACTGTTGTTACTCCACAGAGTGAAAAGAAAGAAGCCTGTACATAATAAAATATTCCAAAACATGCATGCTGTTTGCAATAAGGCACTAAAGTAAAACTGCAAAAAATGTGGAAAGAAATTCACTTAATGCTCTGTATACATAGTGTTATGTTTGGGGAAAATCCAACACAACACATCACTGAGTACCACTCTTCATATTTTCAAGCATGGTGGTGGCTGAATCATGTTATGGGTATGCTTGTCATCAACAAAGACTAGGGAGTTTATGGTAAAAAGAAATAAACATATCAAAAATATTTCAAGAGCAGGCTTTTTCCAACTTCGTAACATTGCACAAACCTGAAATATTTTGTAAAAAAATGGTACAGAAAAGCTAATCAATGATTTGTCACTTTAAGATTAGACTACTGCAATGCTCTACTCTCTGGCTACCCGGATAAGGCACTAAATAAACTTCAGCTAGTGTTAAATACAGCTACTAGAATTTTGAATAGAACCAATAAATTTGATCATATTACTCCAGTGCTAGCCTGGCTTCCTCTTAAAGCTAGGGCTGATTTCAAGGTTTTACTGCTAACCTACAAAGCATTACATGGACTTACTCCTACTGTACCTATCTCACCGATTTGTTCCTGCCGTACATACCTACGCTACGTTCACAAGAAGCAGGCCTTCTAAGCAAACAACTGGATGCAGAGCTTTCTCCTAAAGAGCTCAGTTTTTGGTCGGCCGGTCCATGTGAAAGTCTTTACTCAAGACTCATCTCTTCTGACCCAGGGGTGCGAAGGTAAACAACAAGGCACTGGAGTGACGAACCACCCTTGCTGTCTCTGCCTAGCCGGCTCCCTTCTTTCCACTTGGATTCTCTGCCTCTGACCCTATTATGGTGGCTGAGTCACTGGCTTGCTTGCTCTCTCCCATCCTTCCTTTCCTTGGGCAAGTGCGGTGGGGAGATCGTCACGGGCTATACTCGGCCTTAGGACCATGCCTCAGGACGACTTGTCGCTGTCCTCATCCCCAGTCCACCTGTTCGTGCTGCTGATCCAGTTTCTGCTGTTCTGCCTGCGGCTATGGAACCCTGACCTGTTCACCGGTCATGCTACCTTGTCCCGGACCTGCTATCTCGAACAGCTCTTGCGCTCTTTTCTCTCCTTCTCTTCCCCCAGCACCTGCAGTCTTGACCTCTGAATACCTCTGAATGATAGGCTCTCCAACTGACAAATATTGTACAATTATGTTGTGTAAATCTCTTAGAGCCTTTATTTCTTAGGGGGAAAGAGATTAGAGACGTATCCAGAAAGACTCACAGCTGTAATCGCTGCTAAAGGTGACTAACAGTTTTACATTAGAGTGTTTTGTGTACAGTGAGGGAAAAAAGTATTTGATCCCCTGCTGATTTTGTATGTTTTCCCACTGACTAAGAAATGATGAGTCTATATTTTTAATGGTACGTTTATTTGAACAGTGAGAGACAGAATAACAACACAAAAATCCAGAAAAACGCACGTCAAAAATGATAAATTGATTTGCATTTTAATGAGGGAAATTAGTATTTGACCCCCTCTCAAACAGAAAGATTTCTGGCTGCCAGGTGTCTTTTATACAGGTAACGAGCTGAGATTAGGAGCACGCTCTTAAAGGGAGTGCTCCTAATCTCAGTTTGTTACCTGTATAAAAGACACCTGTCCACAGAAGCAATCAGTCAATCAATCAGATTCCAAACTCTCCACCATGGCCAAGACCAAAGAGCTCTCCAAGGCTGTCAGGGACAAGATTGTAGACCTACACAAGGCTGGAATGGGCTACAAGACCATCGCCAAGCAGCTTGGTGAGAAGGTGACAACAGTTGGTGCGATTATTCGCAAATGGAAGAAACACACAAGAACTGTCAATCTCCCTCGGCCTGGGGCTACATGCAAGATCTCACCTCGTGGAGTTGCAATGATCATGAGAACGGTGAGGAATCAGTTCAGAACTACACGGGAGGATCTTGTCAATGATCTCGAGGCAGCTGGGACCATAGTCACCAAGAAAACCATTGGTAACACACTATGCCGTGAAGGACTGAAATCCTGCAGCACCCGCAAGGTCCCCCTGCTCAAGAAAGCACATATACATGCCCTTCTGAAGTTTGCCAATGAACATCTGAATGATTCAGAGGACAACTGGGTGAAAGTGTTGTGGTCAGATGAGACCAAAATGGAGCTCTTTGGCATCAACTCAACTTGCTGTGTTTGGAGGAGGAGGAATGCTGCCAATAATCCCAAGAACACCATCCCCACCGTCAAACATGGAGGTGGAAACATTATGCTTTGAGGGTGTTTTTCTGCTAAGGGGACAGGACAACTTCACCGCATCAAGGGGACGATGGACGGGGCCATGTACCGTCAAATCTTGGGTGAGAACCTCCTTCCCTCAGCCAGGGCATGGAAAATGGGTCGTGGATGGGTATTCCAGCATGACAATGACCCAAAACACACGGCCAAGGCAACAAAGGAGTGGCTCAAGAAGAAGCACATTAAGGTCCTGGAGTGGGCTAGCCAGTCTCCAGACCTTAATCCCAAAGAAAATCTGTGGAGGCAGCTGAAGGTTCGAGTTGCCAAACATCAGCCTCAAAACCTTAATGACTTGGAGAAGATCTGCAAAGAGGAGTGGGACAAAATCCCTCCTGAGATGTTTGCAAACCTGGTGGCCAACTACAAGAAATGGCTGACCTCTGATTGCCAACAAGGGTTTTTCCACCAAGTACTAAGTCATGTTTTGCAGAGGGGTCAAATACTTATTTCCCTCATTAAAATGCAAATCAATTTATAACATTTTTGACATGCATTTTTCTGGATTTTGTTGTTGTTATTCTGTCTCTCACTGTTCAAATAAACCTACCATTAAAATGATATACGGATCATTTCTTTGTCAGTGGGCAAACGTACAAAATCAGCAGGGGATCAAATACTTTTTTCCCTCACTGTAGATCATTGACAAAAAATGAAAATTAAATCAATTTTAATCCCACTTTGTAACAACAAAATGTTGAAAAATTCAAGAGGTGTGAATACTTTCTGAAGGCACTGTAAGTGTCCTCCCAATATGAATGTCTAATGATATTGCTGTAGGTACACAGTATGAAGACAACTGCATGTTGTAACACTCAAACACACAACCCCCCCATGCACAAAACATTCACCCACCCCCCCTCAATCCAAACACACACATCGTGCAGTCAATACCTGACTCTAGGGAGACCCTCTCGGGTGCTCGTGGGGTGCGAGCGCTCGATGCGCGCTTCACCTCCACCTGGATGAGCTCTGTCTCATCTCGTCTATTCCCTCTCCGTGGGCTGTTTTTAGAATTTCCCTTATGGGGCCCCAAGGGGCTCGGACGCTCCCTGACGCTGACCTTCCTGCTACTGCGTTCACTGGGCTCGCTCAGGTCCACCAGGTCAAGGGCTGAGGATAGAACTGAGGAGACACACAAACAGAAGGTAATTTCTGTGTAGTCATAAATGTAGTTGTGTTACTGCTGAATTAACAACTTGGGAAACACTTTCTAGGAGAACATGTAAGGCATACAAAAGACTTGAGAGACAGCCTATTCTAATTCTATCCATCCCCCTGACCCTATAACCCTTCTATGCTTGCAGATCTGAGTTGTCTGAATAAGTATAAGCAGACCGTGTAGTGGTAGGACTTCTACCATATTGTTTACTTCTTACAGATCTGCAAACATCAAAGGGTTAGAGCAGTGTTTCCCAAACCTATTATTCTCCTCCCACTTCCACTTAGTTGATCTATTCGGTAACACTTTATTTGGATATTCCATCTATAGATGCTCACTTAGTTGATCTATTCG